>NC_141146.1:93504975-93853308 GCF_053477565.2 Lygodium microphyllum
CATAAAGTTTGACTCTTACTCCGGTAAGAGAGATCCTGCTAAGGCATTAGCCTTTGTCAGGCAATTTGCAGTTCAAGTTGCTTTTTCTTATGGTAATTTCTCAGAAAAGTCCAAGCTCAGGCATGTAGGCATGCACTTGAAAGACACCGCTAGCAATTGGTGGTTGACTCTCATTTTGGAGGGAAGGAAACCTACGACTTGGGAAAAGTTCAAGAAGAAGTTTTATGCCCAGTTCTTGCCTCTTGATTTTGAGAATGATGTCAAGAAGGAGTGGGATTGGCTAGGCCAGAAAGAGCATGAAAAGATCACTAGTTATGTGGACAAGTTTTGGTCTACTCTTCTCAAGATTACTCCTTTCATGGAGATCAACGACGAAGAGAAAAAAAGGAAGTTTGAAGTTGGCCTACTCCCTTATTTACACAGAACCATGAAGGTGTATCAATGTCAGGACGTGTAGAAACCATAGTATACATCAAACTACCAAGAGCTGAAGCATAAGGTATCTTGGCCATTTTAGGCTTACTATCATCTGATGTAGGGCTATCATTTGCACTAAGTTTCACATATGGAGACAATGGTACACTGATAGCTTCCCCCCCCCCCCCCCCCTTCATATTGAAACGTTGTAGAACTTTGCTAATATACTCCTGCCATGATAGATAAAGAAGACCCTTTGATCTGTCTCTGAGTATACTCATGCCAAGAATGTGATTTGCCTCACCAAGATCTTTCATACGTAATGTAAAAAAAATTTGCTTATTAACATTGAGACTCACATAAAGGGGTCGCTCCAAAATATATTACTCTATCCAAGGGATTCAATAGGATAGGGTTTTCTCATCTTTCACATTTTCTTCGTATAGAAACGTACCATATAAAGGCCATAATTGAATAGAAAAAGAAAACTTACAACACTTTTCAAATAGGCCTTAATTTAGTTTATATACATCATTCATCATGAACAATCTTGAAACAATCGCATGTTCTATTAAAGTCAATATACATGTTTAATAGATATAGTAGAGTCACTAGAATGAGAATCATAATATTATAGATATTTTATTTTATTTAATAAAATTATAGCTTTAATAACATATTTACTATTCTCTAAGTTCGTGTAAAAATTTATAAGTATATTTGTACCCTATAACCATACACAAAATCTCTTAAAACCAATCCATTACAAGAATTTAGAGTTTGAAGAAGTGCAATTGCAGTCATGTACATGCCTTAAAGCTATTTAAAAAACAAGGATATCATATCTAAAATTGAATACTTGGTTTGACAACTTTATCAACTAAATTAGTTATCTCTTTTCTTGAAGTAGAACATTCAAAAACTCAATTTCAATAGTTGTCATACACTTTGAATAATTTCAATTACTTATTTAACTCATTGATGTGCTTGTTAGAAGTAGATATTTCATCTGTAGAGCTTAGAGTAGCATTCATATATAAATTTATATAAATAGATATTTCATCCATAGAGCTTAGATAAACCTTCATATATTTATTTATACAAGCAAGCATATAAAACTTGACCACACTATTGGAATATCAAAGCACGTATTTATCAAGACAATGTATATCCATCTTATAATAATGTTGGATATATTGATGAATGTTATGTTTAGCATGAATTAATGAACTATATGGTTCATGAATCTATAGAAGTTGTGCTTACCCACTCTTCAAACAATGTAAATGCAAATTATGACCTACTCATTCATGATAAACAACCCACCAACTACACATTTTGAGCCAAAAATATAGTATACACAGACCTTAAACATCCAAATGACAAAACCTTGAAGATACACCAAAGAGTATGGACTAGCACATGTACAAACTTTGTATACAACTTACTTGTTTGAGTCACTTAATTATGTGCTTGAACTAAACGTGTTAACAATGAAATTTAGGCCACAACTAATAAGCTTCCAACATAAAAGTATGTTTAAGAACACATTACAAAAAACTTAGAATTATTTTTGGGGCCTCTAAGAAATGCCAAGTCATTGCCTTAATAAAAGAAAGGGCCCACTGATAACTATATCCATTATACCTCAAAACTATATCATATAGTATATCATTAGAAAGGTCTTGACGAGTGGGATTTAATGCACCAACCTCAAACAAATTTGGCTTTTATATATTCAACTTGTGGCCTCCGAACAAAAAAGTAACCTCAAAGTTCAATTAACAAAAGCTCATCTTCCTTTGTCCTTATGAAATACTCCCTAGAATCCATAAAACTTAAAAGGCATAAAAGTGAGTCAAAGTTTTCCCTAATGAAATCCATATATATAATATTTCACACACACTTCCACCAATACTAATGCAACTTATAGCTTGTAACATTATTTCATGATAATAGCCCACAAATTGGACTCTTTGAGTCAATATAGTATACACAAACTTCAAACTTCAAACTTCCTAAGCAAAAACCTTGAAGATATGTAAAGCATCACTAGTTGGTGCATTAAAATGGATGTATACAAAATCCAAGCATTACAATATCTTTAAAAAAGCATTTTGCCAAAATGTTCATATCAAGCTTGCATAACTTCACAACAACTAATGAGTACTGACAAAAAAAATGAACAAACTACGGAGAATATGTGGTGTGTGGGGAGATGACTTTGGATATATAGATATTACAATTCCATGATATAAACATAGTCAATGAATCTATGTATACCATATTCCACATCCTTTTGAGAATGTTGATTCAACATACTACTTTCTATTCCATGAACACAAGCTAAACAAATTATAAGGTTTGTGTAAACTATGAAAACACAAATAGATGCTAGTTTGCATCGGATAGATATAATATATCACAGAACAACTTGATGGAGAACTATTAGATCTACTTTAGATAGCCCATCGTAACCATGAACAAACCTAGCAAAAGAGTAACAAGGCAACTAAACAAGTTTTATAATACATTACTTATCTTCTACGAAAAATGAAAAGACTAAACATTTTAAATAAAGATCCTAGAAGTTTGAAAATGTGCATATGTACAATAGCAAAACCAATAATAGATCTACAAAACACTACAAATTCAAACAATACAATTATTTTAAAAACTACATAAACTCAAATGCACATGATAGTTCAAACATGTATGAATTACTATACATCAAGAAACAAACATGGAAATTTTAGATTTTTTTTAAAAAAACAAAAAATACAATGATAATTTTATTTCAATAATACATCTCAACTATTAATTATATACTAGCCGATCCTATTATAATCTATTGGCATCTTTGCTTTAACCAACAAATGCACCACCTATCAAACAAAACTCATGATTTTTAAACAAGCCTACACACAATACAAGATTTGAAATAAATAATTATGTTATATAGGATGTACCAGATGAAACTTAATAAATAAGATTGATTTACCAAGCCATGCACATGTGGAGCTAAATGATGTACACATGATTGTGAAATAGTAAATCCATGTTGGAACATATCATGTAACCCCATATGCAACATTTGACCAAATGCAATATATTCCAACCATGAAATTTTTGTACTAAAAGGCAGAATCATATTGGAAATAGTAAATCCAGATTGAAACATATCTTGTAATCCCATGTGCAACATTTGACCAAATTATGTACTAAAGGGTGGAATCATACAATATAAAGAGTTATCTTATACAGAGTGTACCAGATGAAACTTAATAAATAAATAAGAGATGACTTACCAAGCCATGTCCATGTGGGCCTAAATGATGTACACATGATTCTAAAATAGCAAATCCATATTGGAACGTATCGTGTAAACCCATGTGCAACATTTGACTAAATACATTAAATTTAAACCATGAAAATTTTGTACTAAATGTTTGTATGTGTCTTGACAAAATTCAATAAGTTCTTCCAAGAGATTGATGTGGCCAACTTAATAAGGGATTGCAAACATATATTTATATTAGCATCACATATAACCTTGATGAATTAATATTGCTATTAATCTTCGCAACTTTGATGGACCCCAAGCAGCTCACAAATCTACATAAAAAAGATCTAGTGCATTAGGGACTTTATATTATAAAAGTAAAAGTATGATAAATAAATTTTCAATTATAAAAGTACAAATGCTATAAAATGTAAACAAATGAATGTAAACAATCAAAAGTCCTTTGACATTATAAATAATTATTCCAACAAATAACCAAATATTCTAATGATTTTCATAAAATCATATCAAAAAGTATAACTACATTCTATGTGACAAAAATTTTACACTTTATTAAAACCTTCAATAGAATATGTTTAGAAATCTTAACAAGCATATATATTAATTTATTGAATAAACATTTTTAAAGGCCATCGAATCAAACATAGTTGTTGAAGTATATGCATACAACTACAATACTAACTATAACTTAGCAAATGGAGCATATTGTCCATGCCAAACAAGAGCTAACAACCATCTAGATATTATTCTTTGGTAAAAGAAAATGGTAAAGTAACACTTGATCACATAAAAATCCCTGTACTAACTAATTCTCAGTATCCTCCTGAAACATTTTCCCTTTCTTTTCAACTTCTTTGTCTTTGAATGCAATATCCTCCATCTTTTTCTCTTGTATTGTATCTAAAGAACAACTATCCATATATTGAAGATATACAAGAAATCCAACATCCTTCTGTACAAGAAGACATTGACATTGATTCTGATAAAAAAAGCAATTTGCTTTCCACTTCTTGAATTCCTTATCAATAAGACTAAACCTTGTTTGCAAAGTTGTTCTTACAACATTGTAGCTTCCATTACATCACTATAATAGACAAATCCCTCAATCTCTAAGCCTTCCACATGTCTATCATAAAACTTCCTAAAATCCTTCAACTTATCTTACTTGCACAACAAAAATCATGTTAGATATGCTCAATGCCCCACCATCATAAGATAACACCAATGATCAATGGTACTCAAAGTTATAAGGCCCAAATTATGAGAAACTATGTATGAGCCTATTGAGCCCAAACTTGTATATTAGATGGAATCTATATAACTAGATAGCAAAAATATAATCTTTGTGGACTTTAGACAAAATAAAGCAGTTACGCTGATAGCAATCCGAGGCACAATATATCACGTTGTAAAGCATGAAAGTTATCAAAAACCACTCCTATTTTGAAATACAACAGCCATCAAAGTAACCTCTCCTCAACCCAACCAAAAAAAAAAAATCTTATCGACTAAGAAAGATTTATGTTATTGTCGATAGTCCACCACACCTCAAGCTATAAAAGAAAGACTCCTCCAAAGCCATTATCAATCTATATTTCACCTAGACTACTTTTTTAACTAGCATTAAACTCTTCACTTATCATTTGTCTAAGTCACCATCTAAGCTTCATAATGAAAACACTTGGATGGATACAATCATCTTTGTATTAATTTATTTGAAATTGAATAAGATTTATTCTTCTCAAGTCTATTGTGTATCTAATGTCTAAATTTATCCATTGTGCTGTATTTTTATTTCGACACTGAAAACAAGTACTAGTTCCTTAGCATAGTGGCTACTACATTCAACTACCTCAATAGCTATCTACAAAAAGTAAATGCATAAAAACTTTGAAATTAATGCCTATATACAAAAAAAGAAAATTTATAACATATTGATATTATCCAACATATACATAATCAACGAACAATAAATTTTCAAAAAGCCATTAGCAAGCACCACCAAGTGCTTGATAAGGTGCCTATGTTCCTCATACAAAACCTCAAAGCCTTGATAGACTTTGCATCTTTGCACGTTCCGATGAAAAATATGTATGAACATTCTCTTTTTCATGACGAAGTTTTGAATTAAGGTATGCTTTATCTCTTTTTTTTTTAGTGACGGGTAGTTAAATTATACCAAATCAAGAATATGAAAGTCACAACAAAGGAGTAAAAGAAATTGTCATATGCCAAGAAAGCAATCTCTCTCTCAGCCAAAAAATTGTCATATGCCAAGAAAGCAATCTATCTCTCTCTCTCTCTCAGTCCCAAATAATTGAGTGCATTTAGTGAGGCTGTGAGCCCATGCAAACATTCTAAATTGGGGGGATTATTTAAAATCACTCGCATTTTGAGCCAAAACTGCTGTTAAGAGACATTGTCCTTCTTTTGATTATTTGAATCTCCACCCCGAATTCCCAAAACCTACGTCCGAAGTCCCTACAATTTTACGGCTGTTGTCCTGTTTTTTGGCTAATTTAGCCTGCCTACCTTCTTTGACAGGGCAACAGCCCAAATACCTACCTATCCTATCCTATCCTATCCTATCAGCTAGCATTCTCGTCTGCTTAACCCTCCACTCTTCTCGTTGCGCCCAAGTTCTAATTAAAAACTTGTACAAATCAAAAGGCCAACTCGGTGAAGCAATATGCTTCAACCACACGGAACTTTTATCAATCATGATCCTTCCCTCACCTCCATTTGCCCCTGTTAACTGTGAGCACCATTGACTCTCTAGTCACAATTCGGAGTGACGTTATAGCCAACACTCACATACCCGCTCATACGACTGCATACAAACCTTCATGGCTCACTGTAACCCTTGTACTGCACAAGGCTGTGTCAGCTCTCCATCACAGCATCTTCATTTCCATCATGCACGTCCTCGCTAGATCTTTTCCTTAAAGGAATAACTCTGCGCATGGCTCCCTCCCAATCTTTGACTTCAAGAAAGCACAATATTATCTCAACCACCTGATTCACGGTCAAAACCTGAAAAGAAACAGTAAATGTCACGAGACAACCTAAGCTTCTTATGACGAAACCTTAAAAGAAATAATAGATATGACAAAAGCGCTTCAGATTGTTAGGTTACATCGCGAGTAAAGGGACTAAAAAGACACTTTACATGTTATTTATCCTTGTAGATTTCTGCTGTAAGGGACCCATACCAAACTAGATAACCTTCTATTACACTTCTCTCCTATTTTCAATGCATTGATTCCAACAAGGAAAACAACCGCCACCGCTCTGTTTAAAACATGTATGCTGCTCTTATACAGCGCTTTAGGAGTTTCTCTGATGAAGAGGCATTCATAGGTAATCTTCTCAACTCTCCTACAAGCCAATGCTCTTATAAGACATGTCTCACAGATAAGAAGAGAACCCAGTAGTCTAGGAACATTTCTAACAAGGTTCTCGCTCATTCTATTGCCTAGAACTATCTGTGTTGTTGAGGAAAATGGTGCCATATCAATAAAACAGCAGTTGTCCACAGTTGTGCTGCACACATCCAAATGCACAAATGTGCAACAAGCCTCTTGAAGATTTCCACAATGCTAGTCCATGGTAGGCAGTACCTAAACTTCTCAATGTTTCCTTCTCTGCTAAGTGACCTCATTCTTGACTTCTACCCATCATTACCACCATAAGTATCAAGATGGCAAGATTGCTAGACAAAATGCCCAATTCTGTTGAGTAAGCAACTCATATACTTACACTTGTCCAATCAACTGGAAAACTTCAGAAACCCATCCATGTGACATCATCAACACAATGTGGCAAGCCTCTAAAATATCGACACTAGAACCTCCCAATGGGCAACCCACCTCTATATAGTGTTGAGGTCCACTCAAAACAAACTCCTATATCTGCAGATTTGAGCATCCCACCTCCATAGCTTACAGCTGGTTCTCTTGCTAACAGCACAACCAAATTCCAATCATCTCCTAAACTAGGGCTAAGCACAAGTCATCAACAACCTATATACCTGCAATAAGCATATCTATGTCTTGGCAGACCTTATATTACTGCCCAAGAAATCAATCTTAATGGGCAATCTCTACCAAACAAGAGCCATGCTACAATGGCTTCACTCCCATGTTATCTATACACCATTGGTCCCCCACCATCTATGGGTACCTGTGCAAAGAAGACACATCCTAGACCAAAGCTCTAAAGCACTGCTCTCTAACTCTAGCAAATCTTAATCACAACCCAAACCGCAATGAGCCTAGAACTGCAAATGTTGAATCCAAGGATTTATAAAACTGTGTGCACCCACTCAGTCACTACTAGAAGATGATGTCAAATCACTATCACTTCCTTAAATGACCCGTTCATCGAAGTCTTGCTATGTTGTCTCCACTAAGAACACTCGTAACAGTTGCGATCCCTTTTGCTTGCACTTGAAACACTTGGTCCTCCTCTTGCAGCAGTTATGTCTCATCACAAGTAGCGGTCTCCTTGGCAGAGTCTCTCTCGCTGCTCATGGACTCGCCCTTCTCATTGACCTTTGCAGCAACGCAATAGTGAGGCTGACCAACCTTCATCCACTTCTCTTGCTACTTAAATGTGGTGGCCAACTCTGTGGTTTGCTCTAAAGATCCGGACAACATGCCTCCATGTTTGCTGAAATAGTGGTATGCAGGTCATCCACAAATCTTTCAAAACGTACAAAAAACAAGGTGTTACTAGTAAACTTGTCATTCTCTTGGGCCTTATCCTGGTCCCTAGTCTTTGCAGCAATAGACCAATTATGTTGACTAGTCTATTGCTCCTTTCTTCTCCCCCTTCTCATGTGTGGTAGCCATCCATGGCTCACTCCAAGAAAGCTACTAATTGGACTTCTACATCTATTGAATAGCAATAAGCAAGTTGTCCACGAAACATGAAACCAAGTAAAAATTTGGTGGAGTGAAGGAAGTATAAACATCCTCCTCTTGCTTCTAACAATGTATTCCCACTCTTTCCATTGTTGTGACTTGTAGTCTGTCACAGTGAAGTGTTGAAGAATGGCCAAATACATCTCAATCCGAGAGCTGATCACATGTCCATGCACAAATCCCACAAAAGTAAAGTCTCGAAATATCCTGAGAATATTGTGTTTCAAGCCCAAATATTGAGTATAAACTTTAAATAATATTGTGTATTTTTTGTATTGGACATAGCATCATATGCATGTCCAAGATTTATTAGTCCAATCAATCATAGTAGCCAGAAACGTTAGAAACGTTTAGAAACGAAACGTCAAAATATGTTTCATAAGTTTCTTTCAAGAGGGGGTAAAATAAGAAACGCCGGTTTTTTTGTATAGGGATTTTTAATAGTTTTGACTAGGGAAAGAGGTTCTAAACCTCTATGGAACTCTCTCTTAAACAAAGAATGGCTAATTGAGCTTGAGTGATAATAGAGTCAATTGAGAATAATACATTATGCGTTACATACCAATGATCCATTATTGACTTGTCACTTATGTCAAAGTTAAGTCTTTGGACAAGCTATACTATGGTTTAGAACTCAAACATTATGATTCATACATATCATACAAAGAAAATTGAAATTAACATGTAAATAGCCTATCTATAATATGGACTGAGTCAAGTTGCAACATCAAACAAACTCACATAATGTCAAAATCGAGAATGAATCGTAATATATCACAAATAACTCATAAATGAGACTAAAGTTATATAATATTCAAATCTCAAGACAAGAATAGATACTAGATTAACAAAGTCCAATAACTAAACAAAATCACAAAAAAATCACTCTCTCACCATAAAACTCGAGCCCTCACAATCATTACGCATCATCATCATCATGTTTAACATTGACCAATAGTTTTTGTCAAAAAAACCATGTTTTGGTTCCAACTTACCAAAACAATTAAAAAATTTTAAAATGCCCACGTTTTTTACTCTCAGAAACGTTTCGACTTCAAGAAACGTTTCGTAAGTTTCAAATTCAAAGAAACGTGTTTCTTAGCTACTATGTAATCAATATTGTATTGGTATCAAACAGTACTTATCGAACATCATTGGACATGACAACCATGGTTGAGCGAATCGAGACAGTGGAAAGCTCAAGTGAGTAACAAGAATGAATGAGATGGGAAAGAGAGACACTGACACCTATACAAAGAGAGAGACACAAAGAGAGAGAGAGAGAGAGAGAGAGAGAGAATGTATGGACATATTGTGCATGAGAGAGGAGTGTGCCATGAGAGAGAGAGAGAGAGAATGTATGTGTTTATATGAGAGAAAGAGTATAAGTGTATCATGTATAAGAGACAGAGAGAGACACAAAGACAGAGAGAAAATGTATGTGTATCAGGAGAAAAGTGTATTGTGTGCGCGTGTGTTTTTAGGGGGGAGAGGCGAGGGGCGAGGGGAGAGAGAGAGAGAGACACACACACACACATCGAATGAGCCATTAGATTGCACATGGAGACTCCTATCAAAGTCTAATGGAGACATAGGAGCTTCGGCAGTTTATGTGCATTTTCTTCAATTGTCATCTTCCTCTGTACATTCCTAGGCTAGTTTTAGCTTTCCACAGTCTGCCTACACTTTGTCGAACATTGTTATTGTCATCAAGGATTTTTTGAAGGCCTCCCTATCTTTTTTTGGCATTTTTCAGAGTGACCAGCATTTATTACCAGTCGGCCAACATTTATGACCCCTACAAGTGTAGTGTGAAGACATGCTAGGGTTTGCATAGAGAAAACACAGTATGTACAACCAAGGCTGAAACACAAATACTAAAAAAGAGACAAGCAAAACTCAAACCCTAAACCCTTAACGCAAAAACTCAAAACTCAAACACAGAGAGAAGAAACTCATAAGTAAAAGAAAGATCTTGAGCCAAAGCCCTGCAAATGTATTTTCCTAGGATATGGTGATGAGGGTGAAATGGGGTATGGGTTATGGAATCCTGAAAAAAGGAAAATTGTACACAGTAATGATGTTATCTTCCGAGAAGATCACATGCACAAACAGCCTGAAAAGACTGAGAAAGTCAAAAGGGTTGTATTCCAGGAAGATGTACCGATAGGAGCAAAGAATGCCCGTTGGGCACCAACAAATACTTGATGTAAATAGCCATGAAAATGCAAGGAACAATGCTGAAAACAATCGACAAGATATTCCCCATGATGTACCACAATTTCAGTAAGAACAGATGCCTTTGAAACAACCAGAACCGGCTATACAGCATGCTGAACCTACAAAACAGCAAGCTGTTAATGCAGATTTGCAAGCTAAACAGCCAGCAAATCTTGATCATTGGGTCCATAGGTCAACCAGAATGCAAAGACAGCCAGATAGGTCTATTCCTAGTATCAATTCTCTTGACGGATTTGGTGAGCCATCATGCTTCAAGGAAGCAATAGATAGAAAAGACAGTAAGAAATGGCATAAGGCTATGCTATCATAGATGGAATCTCTCATGAAAAATGGTACTTGGGATTTAGTGCATTTGCCTAAAGGGTAGAAATTGCTACCATGCAAATGGGTTTACAAAATGAAAGTCACTTCTGATTCTTTGCCAAGGTACACGATTGGTTGCTAAAGGGCATAAGCAAGAACATGAAATTGATTTTGATGAAATTTTCTCATGTAGTCAAAATGACTACTTTGCGAACCATTTTGGGCATGGTTGCATCTGAAGATATGGAACTCATACAGATGGATGTAAAAACAGTTTTCTTACATGGTGATTTGCATGAGGAGATCTATATGCAGCAGCCTAAGGGTTTTGTTGCAAAGGGGAAAGACCACATGGTATGTAAAACTCAACAAGAGTTTGTATAGGCTGAAACAGACACCATGAGAATGATATCATGAATTCAATACATTTATGCAATCTCAAGGATTCCATACATCTCAAGTTGATCATTGCTTATACACCAAAAAGGCAACAGATGGCAGCCTTATTCTCTTGGTTTTGTATGTGGATGACATGCTGATTGCAAGCAAGGATGTTCGTGCTTTCGACTCCTTGAAACAAAGCCTACACAGTAGCTTTGATATGAAGGATCTTTGTGAGGCTAATCATATTCTTAGCATGCGTATACTCAAGGGCAAATCGCACGGTCTTCTCTATCCATCATAGCAAGAGTATGTTACTAAGGTTTTGCAACATTTCAATATGGAGGGGGGAAAACCCATTGGTGTACCGTTGCCTCTATATGTGAAACTTAGTGCAAATGACAACCTACATCTAATGATTGAAAATCTGAGATGGCCAAGATTCCTTATCTTTCAGCTCTTGGTAGCTTGATGTATGCTATGGTTGCTACATGTCCTTGACATTGCATTTGCGATGGGAGTGGTTAGCAAGTACATCGCATATCTTGTCAAAAAGCATTAGAAAGCAATGAAGGATATCATGAGATACCTTAAGGGCACAAAGGACTTATGCACCTGCTTTGGGAAGCAGAAGTCATCTGTTGTTGGCTTCACGGATGCAGACTATGTTAGTCATCCTGACTGCAAAAAGTCTACTTCAAGATATATGTTCACATTCACACGGAAAGCAGTCTCTTGGATATCCAGGCTGCAAAAGTGTATTGCATTATCTACTACAAAGATGGCTACCACCGAGGCATGCAAGGAGACTTTATAGCTTTCACGTCTGGTAAGAGAGCTTGGCATTACAAAGGTTCCTATCCTCCACTGTGATAGTCAAAGTGCTATCATGCTAGCACCGAATCCTATCTTTCATGCAAAGACAAAGCACATACAGGTAAAGTATCATTTTATCAAGGATGTACTAAGTACTTGATAACAAGTCTTAGAGATCACAGCCAGCCAGCCAGGCAGGTCAGGCAGGTGCAGTCGGACAGGCAGTCGGACTGCACAGTCGGACTGCCACGTGACTGCACAGTCGGACTGCCACGCGGCAGTCCGACCAGTGCAGTCAGTCAGCTGCATTTAATGCAGCCGACAGGATATTTTTCTGCGTCCTATTTTTTGGCAGATTCTGGCTATAAATAGCTGACATCCCCAGCAGTCTCCTACACACTTCTCTGCTCGCAGATTACAGACCCGTGACACGCGCAGATTCCGACTTCAGCGGACTTTGAGGTGAACAGCAGGTTGCATCGTCGAGGTGGAGACACGCAGTCCAGCGCACTGCGCCCGTGTATATATCTGCATATCTTTGTATTCAGCACACTTTATACAGCAGATCTTCATCTTCCACTGTCTCTTTCTCTCTCTTCTCTCTCTGCGTTCTCTCTCTCTCAGTCCTACGCTTCCGCACCGCTGCACTCTGACATGGTATCAGAGCAGTGTTAGAGGGCTGACTGAGCGCAGAATCAACCTGAAGAGGAGTTTCCATCGCGACACAAATTTGCGTTTTTTGCGTTTGAGGGCAGACAGGAGGGCTGCGCCTTGGAACAAGGCTGAAGCGAGTGTGGGCGCGCAGGAAAGGAGTCCAGGTGGTGGATTTGCTGCTGTTTACTGCTGTTTGACGCGGAGGAAGTTTGAGTTTTCAGCCTACAAGTGCAGGTTTTGCTTTTTCATCGCCTCCAGCGGGTGAAGAAGCTTCACGACGCGGAAGAGCCTTAGCAGGCTGAGTTTTCACAGTCCTAGGGGGCTGCTTTTGCATTTGTGAAGGCATTACAGGTGAAGATGTCTACAGAGATTGACTTGGAGTTCCAGTCGATTATGGACCGGAAGGTGCCTGTCTTTCCGGCTCTTCCTGCAGATCAGAAGCTCGACGGCGGCAACTACCGCATTTGGCGCATCATGATGTTGGCCATCCTTGATTCCTATGATTTGGCGGAGCTGGTACAGGAGGAGATCGACCGGCCCTCGGTAAGAGATGAGTCCAAACTCTCTTCCGATGCTCGTGCGGAGTTGGCCAAGGCTCAGTCTCATTGGAACAAACTGAATGCCAGGATTCGTTCCTTTCTCTTTCTATCATGTACTACAGCCGTGATCGCTCACATTGAGCACTTGATGGTGGCTCGGGAGATATGGCCGGAGCTTGATCAGATGTACAATCGAATGACCCTTATGAAGCAGGTTTCTTTGGAGGTACAGATGCGGACCTTGTCCATAAACAAGTCTTCTTCGCTGCGGGAGCACATTAACAAGCTAAGGCAGCTTCAGATGCAGGTTCAGAATGCGGGGAAGCTGATTTCCTCCGAAGACATGGCGATCACACTTTTGTCCCAGTTGCCGCCACGATTCAGTACATTGTACTCTGCCCTTATTGCTTCGGGGCGAGAGTCTACTCTTCGGTGGGAAGAGCTGGTTCCTATGGTCTTGGACCAAGAGGAACAGTTAAAGGGACAGAATGCTTCCAAGTCGGAGGCGCTGACAGGTCAAGCCTCTCAGAAGAAGGGGAAGGACCAAAAGAAGAAGAAGGGGGATAACAAGTCCAAGAAGGACAAGGAGAAGGATAAGGACAAAGACTCCACATGCCATATTTGTGGAAAGACTGGCCATTGGAAGAAGGATTGCCCTGACAAAGACAAAAAGGACACCAACAAGAAGGACACAAAGGATTCTGGAGCGGTGGCTGCACCCTCATCAGCTGCATTTCTTCATCTAGATGTCATTGAGGACGCTTCACCGAATGCTTCTAATGCTGCGATGACGGCTCCCCAGGCTCGAGAGTGGATTGTTGATAGTGGTGCCTCCCGGCACATGACTCCTTGATCAGATGGTGTTCCCCAATTGCGACCCTCGCGTGGGCACATTCTCATTGGAGACAGCTCTTCAGTATCTATTGCAGGTCGGGGTAAGATGCAGCTTATTCCAGATGGACGAGGTGGTACCCATACCTCAGAGGTTTTGCATGTACCAGGCTTAGGGTACCATCTCCTGTCAGTTCATAAGATTTGCTCCCTTGGCCTTTGGTGGAGTTTGACAGTACTACGGTGCAAGTCCTTGATCGTGGATCGAGGAAGGTTCTCTCATCCGGATATGAGGAGAACGGCATTTATAAATTGAAGTCTTCCACCGCTCTCTCTACTCTTCTTCTTACCTCTCAGTCACAGCCAGAGTTATGGCATGCTCGGTTTGGTCACCTGAACTATGATTATCTTCGGAGGGCGTCACGTGGACAGCTTGTTCGAGGGTTGCCGGATATAGTGGTGAGCCAACAGCCATGTGTCTCCTGCATTCGGGGGAAGCAGCATAGGGATGCCATTCCCCACACAGCTTCGCGGTGGTCTACTTCACCGATGGAGCTTGTATCTACGGATCTATGTGGCCCTATGAGGAATGAGTCCTTGCGTGGGAGCTCCTACTTCATGCTGATCGTGGATGACTACAGCAGGATGACATGGGCCTACTTCTTGGCATTAAAGTCAGAAGCATTCTCACACTTCAAGGATTGGCTTCTCTTTGAGGAGAACCGATCGGGCCGGAAGTTGAAGACCTTGCGATCCGACAAGGGCGGTAAATTTGTTTCTAATGAGTTTGCTCGGTTTTGTGCAGATAAAGGAATTCACCAGGAGTTTGCCAATACCAACACTCCTCAAGAAAATGGCATTCTTGAACGGAAGAACCGCAGTGTGATCGAGATGGCGTGCACCATGATGGAGCACCGACAGACCCCTCAGGTTCTGTGGGCCGAGGCTATGGCTACTGCAGTCCACATCCTTAATCGATCCCCTACTTCGGCCGTGGAAGGGATGACCCCGTTTGAGGCTTATTTTGGGACGAAGCCAGATGTTTCTTACTTCCGGGTCTTTGGGTGTGATGCCTATGTTCACATTCCCAAGGCTCACCGTGATAAATTTGAAGCAGCTTCCCGAAGATAGGTATTTGTTGGCTACAGCTCCCACTCCCAAGGCTACCGATTGTATGATCCCGTCAAGCGGGATGTGTACACTAGCCGCGATGTGCGGTTTGTGGAGGTTCCGGCTATCTCAACGGGTGAGGAGCATCCCGTTCTTGGAGATCCAGGGGAGAGTTGGGCTCCTTCTACCGTTCCACTGGAGCCCGTGCCTTTTGATTATGATTCTGTTTCTGACACAGAGTCTACTATTCCACCGGTCGCCCCTGAGGAGTTACCAACGGTGGATATTCCAGAGTCTTCCGCTGATGGAGAGAGACGAGGGGAGGTTCGGCCTCCTCCTCGCTGGGCCCGTGACACACTCCGTGATTCAGGGATCGAGAGGGTTCCTGAGGAGTGGGGACCGCAGGATGGTCCGCGGCGATCACGGTGGCACCAGGCACATTCTACGGAGCTTGTTTGCTCTAACTATTGTTTGATGACCGTGTTATGCAGGATCGAGAGTCCACCTCCGTGAAGGAGGCTTTACAGTCCGCACCATGGAAGAAAGCTATGGAAGCCGAGTTGGAGGCTATTGAGAGGAATGGCACTTGGTCACTCGTGCCCCGCCCCCCGAATAAGAAGGTGATTGGCGTCAAGTGGGTCTTCAAGACCAAATACCTTAGCGACGGTTCTTTGGATAAGCACAAGGCTTGCCTTGTGGCTAAAGGTTTTGCCCAGCGCCCAGGGATTGATTGTCATGATACTTTTGCCCCTACCGCTCGTATGGCGACCAGTAGAGCTGTCCTTGCCTTGGCTAGCCATAGGAGATGGCCTGTTTACCAGTTGGATGTGAAGTCGGCCTTCCTCAATGGTGATTTGAAGGAGGAGATCTATGTTGAGCAGCCTCTTGGCTTTGGATCTTCAGATGGGAAAGTCTACAGGTTGAAAAAGGCCTTGTATGGCCTCAAGCAGGCTCCGCGTGCATGGAACGAGAAGATTGATTCGTTCCTCCAGTCTCAGTTGGGATATCGGCGTTCCAAGGCCAATCCGCAGCTTTATGTTCACACTTCCGAGGATGGTTGTGTGCTTTTTGTCTTATATGTTGATGATTTGATTGTCACAGGTGATGATGCACAGCAGGTCCAAGAGACGAAGTCAGCTTTACATCGGACGTTCGAGATGACGGACTTGGGTCTACTCCATTTCTTTTTGGGCCATGAGATTTATCAGTCCCAGAGGGGGATCTTCATCTCTCAACAGAGATATGTACAGGAGCTCTTGGTGTCTTTTGAGATGGAGGATTGTCGGGCCCTTTCTACTCCTATGGATCCGAACTGGAAGGCCACTTCCCATTCAGCTTCTCCTTTGGCGGATGCTTCCCGCTATCGTCAGTTGATTGGGTTCTTAATTTGGCTTCTCAACACTAGGGTTGATCTTTGTTTTGCTGTTGGGCTCTTGGCAGGGTTCATGAGTGAACCTAAGACGATGCATTGGCAGGCTGCTCAGAGGATACTTCGGTATTTGAGGGGGACGTCTGATTTAGGGATTCATTACCCCACAGGGACAGATGGTTCAAATCTTGTACTTGCAGGTTGGAGCGACTCGGATTGGGCCGGTGATGTGGACCACAGGCGGTCTACTACAGGTTACTGTTTTACCTTGGGTGCAGGTGTTATCTCATGGAGTAGCAAGAAGCAGCCCACGGTAGCCCTTTCGTCTACTGAGGCGGAGTATCGGGCCGCGTCTTCCACCACATGTGAGGCTGTGTGGCTTCGGAGATTATTGGAGGAGCTTGGGTGCCCCCAGACTCGTCCTACTTTGCTGCAATGTGACAATGAGAGTTGCATTGCCTTGGCACGGAACCCTATTTTTCATACCCGGACGAAGCACATAGAGATCCAGTACCACTTCATCAGAGAGAAGCTTCTGGATGAGACCATCACTGTGGAGTATTGCAAGACGGAGGACAATCTTGCGGATTTGTTTACGAAGGCACTTCCCCAGGCTCTACTTCGGAGACAATCCAGATCCCTCAGGCTTCTGCCCTGCCCAGGCTCTGAGAGGGGGTGTTAGAGATCACAGCCAAGCAGGCAGGCAGGTCAGGCAAGTGCAGTCGGATAGGCAGTCGGGCTGCACAGTCGGACTGCCACGTGGCAGTCCGACCAATACAGTCAGTCGGCTGCATTTAATGCAGCCGACAGGATATTTTTCTGCGCCATGTTTTTTGGCAGATTCTGGCTATAAATAGCCGACATCCCCAGCAGTCTCCTATACACTTCTCTCCTCGCAGATTACAGACCGGTGACACGCGCAGATTCCGTCTCTGTTTTCAGATTTCAGACAGGAGACAATGCAGACTGCAGCGGACTTCGAGGTGAACAGCAAGTTGCATCGTCGAGATGGAGACACGCAGTCCAGCGCACTGCGCCCGTGTATATATCTGCATATCTTTGTATTCAGCACACTTTATACAGCAGATCTTCATCTTCCACTGTCTCTTTCTCTCTCTTCTCTCTCTGCGTTCTCTCTCTCTCAGTCCTACGCTTCCGCACCGTTGCACTCTGACAACAAGAGCATTGAGCTTGTCAAGGTACATACCAATGATAACCTTGCAAACCTTCTCACAAAGGGTCTTCTAGCAAAGTGGTTTACTCGTTGCCACTAGATGATGGGGGTTGGATAGTATATATATATATTTCAACTTTGTACATACATAGACTTATCTTTTTCTTTCCTCTACCTTTAGCCACATTGCATTTAGATGGGAGGTTGTTGGGAATAAAGGGTCACCATAATTTCACGTGTTTAAGTGTAGACACACCCTTACACACACGCGCACACACACACACACGCATGTGTGTGTGTGTGTGTGTGTACCTAAAGTGGTGCTTGGAGACTATACCCACATCGAGTCTTCTACTCTCTCTCTCTCTCTCTCTCTCTCTCTCTCTCTCTCTCTCTCTCTCCTTTGCACTCTCTCACTATGCAAACCAGAGCATCGTGTGTCTCGATCCTCACACACTCCGTTGACAGGGAACTAAGGCGACAGCAAGAGAGGTATTTGTTGATGTAGACAGCCTGTTGGATAGCAAAAACGCAGGTACTACAGCAATCGACCGATGGGAGAGATAGCAGCAACCTGTCACCTAGCAACAGATGCTTAAAACGTAGGTTGATCAAGTACTAAGATGACGCAACAAATGGAGACCTCCAAACAAGGCGATGGCTGAAAACAAGCTGCCTAGGACTGAATAATGATGGGTTGCAGTTGATGATGACTAGACAGTAAATGGTAGGTGGCTGATGGGTGAAATCTACATCGTAGAGTGAGAAGCTTGCACAAAAGGATAAGGCTGAATGGTGGGCAGCTTGTCTATTTATAGATGTTGAAGGGTGCCCCAAAAAATTAGGGTTTTAGGGGACCACTAAAACTCTCTCGAGCCGCGTACCAAATTTGCATTTTTCATTAATTAAACGTATTTTGGGGCTGTTTAAAAATGCTAATGAATTGTAAAGCGTATTTTAGTTCAACACCCCCTCTCAAGCCCAAAACTGAGCCTAAAAGGAAAGGCTAGTAATGTTTACCCCAAGGCGTCCCACCCCAAAACAGCCAGGGCATCGAACAAAGGGTACATGTTAGCTGCCCAATGGCCTACCAAGACAAAGGCGATGGTTATCTTACCAATGAAGTCCAAATAGTCACCCCAAGGTGAACAGGGCATCAGGCAAGGGTACTCGTCAACTGCCCAGTGGCCTACCAAGCCCTACAAAGGCAGATGGAGCCACATTGAACTTTTTTTCTTTTTTTTATGGTGAAAAGTTAATTTTAGGGGTAGCGATTAATTAAGCAACAGTGACCTAAAACACGGGAGTAGGGATGGTACACCCAACACATCACAAAACAGTACAAGCTTACCCGACTACTCGAGCATATTGATGATGAGAAAAAGGTGATGAAGTATCATGTAAAGAAGAATGGTGGTATAATCCATTGATGGAAACAACTTAGGATCCGTCCAATGGTGCTCTGCACAATGGGAAGCATAATATACTACATGCTAAAAAATGTTCATGCAACAGGTGCCACTTGGACAGTGTCCCTCATGAGAAAATTGTTCACTTGCCCAAGCGCCCTAGTACAAAGATGATGAAATCATGCAATGCATAGGGAAAGATACAACAGGGGGGGAAAGGTCGATGTTTAAACATCGACAAGTGCCAAAACCTGTAGAATACCAAGAAGAAAGAGTAAATAACGGATCCAAATGTGGGTAAGGGCAAATTGGATATGGGCATGGTAACCACCTGAGGAGCCCAAGGTGGAGGGATAGGGACACAAGGAACAGTGGATGGAAATCCCTACATAGGCATAACCCAAGGGATATGGGACAACAGTCCATAAGCAAAGGATGGATATTCCTGCGTCTAAAAGGTCGTGGGAGGAATGTGAGTGTTCGGGGGTAGTGAAAGGAATGCCTATCACAACCGACCCACAATGAAAGGATGAAGTAAAGTGGGGATATGTGGATGGTACAGTGTTAAAGAGTGGTATTCCTCCAACAATGCACCAAGAGGTGGAGTGATTGGAGGGTAGGTAGATGGTAGGATGGAGAAAGAGAAAGTGTTAGGAGCACAGAACAAAGATTCAACCCCTAGTGTACTTGAGCGGAAGTGGAACCTAATCCAAGATTTTAGAAGGAGGATGTGAATAGATCAAAATGTAAAAACGATAGTGGTGGGATGAGAGGAAGTTGAGAAGTGTGGTTTACTTGCTCAAATGAAACAGATGTCAGAGATATACATGAAAAAGTGTATCTGTTTTGAGAGCCTCCTCTATTCAAGCTAATACACTAAAAACCATCCGATTCTTGTACACCAAAAGAAGAAACAAGAGAGGGTTTTGGCTCATACAACTCAAAAGGATTATATGAATCGAACATAAGACCTGCTTGAGATAAAGGAGATGGATCGCGAGACACATGGAATGTCGTGGTTCCTCCAAAGTCAGAGAGATGGCCAATCTCACCAATCAATCCAACAGAGTAGTAGCACTCATTGGAGAAGTGTAAACCGAACTATATGTAATGCGCAAGTACTCCTCAAACTCTTCATCTGTAAGATGACCAAAACGAGAAGAAAAATATGGTAAAGGTGAAGGTGTATCTACCTCCTCCTCAAGACCATAATGCATTCCCAAAGTCTCCAATGATGGAGAAGCCTAATAGGGAGTCGTAGGATCCAAAGAAGAATGTGCCTAAGACATTATAGGTCAAAATCAAGTCGCGTGTGAGTCTTGCACAAAGACTAGCCGCCACAACCACCGCAAGATACTCTTTGATACCATGTGAACATATACTAGGGTTTACACTGAGGAAATATAGCATGTACGACCAAGACTCAAACACAAAGACTCAAACAGAGAAGCAAAACTCGAACCCTAAATGCAAAACACAAAACGCAAAAACTCAAATCTCAAACACAGAGAGAAGAAACTCTGAAGTGAATGAATGCTATAAATGAATGTAAGAGTGTATAGAATGCCCAAGGGCAGAGCAAGACAGTATCGGAGAGTGACATCCATTGAAGATGGATCCCAAGTGATGTGACCATGAGTCAGAGTGTCGAAGTGCGGGAAACACTAAACACTGATCACCAAAAAGTCAAGGAACTGAGGCAACAAGAGGAGATGTATTCCCTGATATAGACGGCCTGCTAGATAGCAAAAACGCAGGTGCTACAACAATTGCCCAGTGGGAGTGATGACAACATGTCACCTGGCACCAGATGCTAAAAACACAACCTGATCAGATGCTATGATGACATAATAGATGGAGACCTCCAAACAAAAAGGAGATGGCTGAAAGCAAGCCATCTAGGGCTGGATAGTGATGGGCTGCAGTCAATGATGATTGGACAGCGAATGGTGGGTGCCTGATGGCTGAAATCTACACGGTAGAGTGAGAAACCTGCACAAAAAGATAAGGCTGAATGGTGGGCAGCCTGTCTATTTATAGATATTGAAGGGTGCCCCAAAAAATTAGAGTTTATGGAACCACTGAAACTCTCTAGAACTATGTACTGAATTTTTTTAGCTCAACATGTGAGTCAATCTGTTTTTTTGTCTTCTCCCTATCTATACCCCCACCCCCACTTGGCAACATACTCTTCGATCTTCAGTCTTTCATTTGCAGGTGTACACTTCGACACTCCATGCTTGGTGCTATCATCATTATTGGCCTGATCAGATGCCCTCACTGGGGCTGTGGGCTGCATCATAGTATCTCGAAACACCGTTTGGGAGCTGCTGAAATGAACCAGCCGTTTCGGACTGGAACAGAAACGACAGACCGCCGTTTCGTGATCCTACGGCCCGTTTCGGTGCTGGTTATCCAGCACGCCAAAACGCGATTTGAGTCCGGTTCCAAGCTTCCCGACTCCCGACTCGCGTGGCACACTCCAACTCCCGCCGCCGCCTCCTCAGACCTCCAACTCCCACCTCCTCCTGAGTCCTCCTCTTCTTCCTCTTCCTCTTCCCGCCGCCGCCGCCACCTCCTCTTCTTCCTCTTCTTCTTCTTCTTCCTCCTCCTCCTCCTCCTCTTCTTCTTCTTCCCATAATCCATTACCTAAAGGCTAATCATCATATCATGGTGCCGTTCTTCTTCTTCTTCTTCCCATAAACCATTACATAAAGGCTGATTGTCGTATCATGGCGTCGGTCCCATATTGGAGGCACATCACTCCAATCAAGGGTTACAAGGGCTCTGATGGATCAAAGAAGTGGCGGTGCAACTATTGTGGATTGGAGAAATCGGAGAGCATAACACGCATGAAAGACCACTTGGTATCCGTTCCCAACAAAGACATCGGGCCTTGTGTAAATGTGCCGGCAGAAGTAACAATAAGTCTCCATCTTTGGTGTTGGGAATAAAGGACCATCGTGCCTTTTATATGTGCCCGGGTGTGAACACACCCTTAGCATATTTGTACTTTCATATATATCTATCTAAAACCTAAAGAGGTACACACACATGAAATTGTACCCAAGAACATGTGCATCTCTCTCTCTAACTCTCACTCTCTACTCTTGCTCACATTTTGCTCTCTACTTGACACTTTCATCGCAAGACATTGCATCGCCACTGTGCATCACTCATTTCGAACTGGTATCAGAGCACATAGGTTGTGCACTTTTCACAAAGCTCGTGACAAGCGAGCAGGAACTTCAGGCATTAGCTGTTAGTGTCTAATGCGTGCAGAAGAGACGGCAAGGGCGACAAATGTACACCAAGCAGCAGGTTCGACAGTAGTCAGCAAGTCGTAGGCTGTAGGAAACAATCACAAGTGACCAGGCTGCAGTCACAGGCGACCAAGCTGCAAGCGAAGCGACTAGGCGCAGGCAACACAAAACAGCGCAAGTGAAACGGACTGCGGACCACGACGCACGACAGGACGGGACGAACTTTGGCAAGCATCCAACAGGTCACACGTGAGGGCTGTGACCAAGTGGGTCGTCACGAATCTAATGGTCAACGTTTTCTTTTATTTTTCTGAAATTTAAAAGGAAAAAAAAATGAGGTTTTCTTTCCTTTCCCTACTGGACGTTCGCGCGTACAAGCACACAATACAAATCTATGCACATTTGCTCCTTAAAAATTTGGGACTTTTCTTGGATTTGGGGAGGCAATTTGACTCAGAAATTGCGAAATCGGTGCACAATTGCCTATGAAATTTTGGGGTTTTTTCACATTTCAGTGAAATTTCTTCAATTTTAGTGAAACTTATGCACACCGAACCCGAAAAAATTTAGGGATTTGTTCACATTTGATGCGAGCAAGACACAACAATGATATTTGTCTCAGAAATTGCAGGAATTTGTGACATTTTGCCTCCAACATTTGGAGCTTTTCATGTACATGCAAAAATTGGGCTGAAATTTACCCAATTTCTCAACATTGATGCACATTGGACCCCATGCAATTTGGGGCTTTTGCTATTTGGGTAAAATTTGTGTGCCATTTGGTCATTTTATGTACATGCGGGTTTAATTCCATGCAATTTGGACAACTAGCACTTGGAAAAATTTAGGGGTTTTGCTGAAATTGCTCTATTTTGGCAAAATTGGCCTATTCTATGCATGTCAAAGACACTGCAGATGTATGGTTGATGCTTTGAGCACAAAAATTTTGGGGGTCTTGACCGTGTGTGTCAAATTTTGTGCCCGCGAGTGAATGTATAACAAAAATTGCAACTAAATTTTGTGACTTCTCATGTAATGTGATGTATTTGTCCTTGGAACAGCTGTAATCAGTTGTGGAGTGTTGTAGCACAAGGTTTAGTGCTTCTGAAAATTTATTTGCAGATCTGAAATTTCACCTTTTACGTGGTTATTTATTGCTGATTGGTACTTGTTTATACCTTGGTCACTTGTGTGACAGTTTGGGCCTGCATTTGCTGAACTTTTTGGTCACATTTGGGCTGAAAATCATGGCTGGCAGCAGTGACAACAGTCATCTCATGCACATTAAGAAGCTTGAAGGAGCACATAACTTTGCAGTCTGGCAAAAACAGTGCTATAATATCCTGTTGCAAAAGAAGCAGGCAAGGCCGATTAAGACCAAAGGGGCAAAGCCCACAGATATGGAACAGTAAAGACTGGGATGAGTTAAATGAGCTTGCACGCTCAACCATCGAGCTATCGATTTCAGATGCCTCGCTGTTTAACATTGAAGGTTTGGATTCTGCCTATGCTACTTGGACTTGATTGGAAGAATGTATGCCCAGCCAGAGAGTTGGGATACATTCAGGATTGCTGTGAGCAATTCTAATGCGATGCTTTTGTATGCTAATGTAGAGAGTGCTCTACTCATGGAAGAAATGAATCAGCAAAACAATGCATCCAATAAGTCTTCCAATGCTTTGCATACTAGGGGCAGATCACAGCAGAAAGGCATATCTGATAGCAAGGGACGTAGTAAATCACATGGTAAGGATGTTGAATGCCATCATTGTGGCAAAAAGGGTCACTTTAAACGTGACTGCTACAAATGGAAGAAAGAGAAAGGAAAGGGCAAGAAGACAGATGATACCAAGGAAGAGAAGAAAAAGAGTCACCCTAAGAAGAGCAGTGTCAAAATTGAAGAGGTGAATGTAGTCACTCATGATAGTGACTGTGGGAATGACGTACTCTTTGTTTCTTCACACTTTAGTACACATGCTTTACTTGTAGATACAGATGATGACATGCACACTTGGATTCTAGATTCAGGTGCTTCCTTTCATGTCACCCCTCATCGTGAGTGGTTTTCTGACTATACAGGGGGTCGACATGGTGTTGTCCATCATGGGGACAACTATGCATGTGACATTGCAAGTATTGGCAGTGTGCAGTTGCAATTTTAGCATGGTTCTGTCTTCACATTTCAGCATGTACGGCATGTACCTCAGCGCAAGAAGAGCTTGATAAGCACAGGGCAGCTAGATGACGATGGATTTCATACCACCTTTGGTAATGGAAAATGGAAGATTTGTAAGGGATCTAAAGTGATTGCCAGAGGTTGTAAAAGTGATACCTTGTATCCTCTCCATGTATCTAGTGTGCGTGACCATGTTGCCGTGACCGAGCAGCCAAGTGTTTCTTTGTGGCATGGCCGATTGGGACACATGAGTCAAACTAGAATGAAAGTGCTTTCTCGTTTGGGTTACTTGCCTTGTCTTCGTTATGTTGATTTTGAGCATTGTGATCATTGTGTTTATGATAAACGTGCACCGACGTCTCATAAGAAGCCTCCTTCATTGAAATCTTCTCCTCTAGAGTTAATACATTCCAATGTATAACAGATTCCAGTGCTATCTTTAGGGGGAAAGAAATACTTCGTCACCTTTGTCGATGATGCTACACGTAAGGTATGGGTTTACCCTATTCGTAGCAAGGACAACGTGCTTGACAAGTTTTAAAAATTCTTGGCATTAGTTGAAAATCAAACTGATAAGACACTTAAGTGTCTTCACTCTGACAATGGTGGAGAATATGTATCCAAGGCCTTTCAAGCATTTTGTGACAACAAAGGGATAAACAGAGAGCTCACTGCCTTTCATAATCCACCCCAAAATGAAGTTGCAAAGTGTATGATTCGGACCATACAAGATAAAATCCGTGCTATGCTGTCTCATGCTGCATTACCCCCTGGCTTTTGGACAGAGGCTGTTATGACAACTGTTCACTTGATTAATCGGTCACCGAACAAGTCTTTTGGGAGAGGGATCCCTCAAGAAGCGTGGTTGGGCAAGCCACCTTAATATGCTCACCTGAAAGTGTTTGCCTGTGAGGCTTTTGTGCACATTCGTAAAGAAGAACGTAGCAAACTCGAGCCAAAGTCTATAAATGCATTTTCCTAGGATATGGTGACAAGGGTAAAATGGGGTATAGATTATAGGATCCCGAGAAAAGGAAAATAGTACGCAACAATGATGTTATCTTCCGAGAGGATTGCATGCATAAACAGCCCGAAAAGACTAAGGAGGTCTGTAGGGTTGTATTCTGGAAAGAAATACCTTTTGGACAGCAAAATGTGCGCACTATACAGCAGCAAATACCTGTTGTAAATGAACCTGCAAATGCAAAAAATAATGTTGGAAATTATCAGCCAGCCATTGCCCATAATGATAAGCCACTGGATGTACAGGAACAGCCAAGACAGCAAGCTGTTAATGCTGATTTGCAGGCTGAAATGCCAAGATAGCAAGCTGAACATGAAAATTTGCAGGCTCAACAACCAGCAAACAATGATCATTGGGTTAGGAGATCGTCTAGGGCTAATAGACAACTTGATAGATTCGTTCCTGATGCAAACAATGTGGCTGATTAAGTCATGTTGACAGACTGTGGTGAACCATCTTGCTTCAAGGAAGCAATGGACAGGCAGGACAGCAAGAAATGGTATAAAGCCATGTTGTCAGAGATGGAATCTCTTGAGAAAAATGGCATTTGGGACTTGGTGCAATTGCCTAAAGGGCAAAAAACCCTTCCATGCAAATGGGTTTACAATATGAAGGTCACTTATGGTTCCTCGCCAAAGTACAAACTAAGATTGGTTGCAAAGGGATACAAGCAGGAACATGGAGTTGACTTTGATGAGATCTTCTCTCTTGTAGTCAAGATAACTACATTGAGAATCATTTTGAGCTTGGTTGTAGTTGAAGATATGGAACTCATACAGATGGATGTAAAGACTGCATTTTTACATGGTGATATGCATGATGACATATATATGCAGCAACCTGAAGGGTTTGTGGAAAAAGGGAAAGAAAAGTTGATATGTAAACTCAAAAGAAGTTTGTATGGGCTGAAACAAGAACCAAGAGAATGGTATCATAAGTTTGATACATTCATGCAATCTCAAGGTTTCCATAGAAGTCAAGTGGATCATTGCTTGTACACCAAGAAGGCAGCAGATGGCAGCCTGATTATCTTGGTCTTGTATGTAGATGACATGCTGCTTGCTGGAAGGGATACTTATACCTTTAACTCACTGAAGTAAAGTCTTCATGGTGGCAGCTTTGACATGAAGAATCTTGGTGATGCAAATCACATTCTTGGCATGCGAATACTCAGAGATAGGTCGACAGGCTTACTCTATCTATCTCAGCACGAGTATATCTCCAAGGTTTTGCAATGTTTCAATATGGAGGGGGGGAAAACAATTGGGATTCCATTGCCTCCATATGTGAAACGTAGTGCACAGGACAGCCCTACATTTGATGATGAGAAGGTTGAAATGGCCAAGATATCATATGCTTCAGTTGTTGGCAGTTTGATGTATGCTATATTTGCTACACGTCCTAACATTGCCTTTGCAGTGGGAGTGGTTAGCAGATACATGGCAACCCCTGGCAGAAGCATTGGAATGCAATGAAAGATATTATGAGATACCTCAAAGGCACAAAGGAGTTGTGCATCTGCTTTGGGAAGCAAAAGGCATTTGTTGTTGGCTTTATGGATGCAGACTATGTTGGTCATGCGGATTACAGGAAGTCCACTTTTGGGTATGTGTTTACTTTCATAGGAGGAGCAGTCTCTTGGATCTCCAAGCTACAAAAGTGTGTGCCATTGTCTACTACAGAGGCAGAGTATGTGGCTGCCACTGAGGCATGTAAGGAGGCTTTATGGCTTTCACATCTAGTGGAAGAGCTTGGCATCACAGAGTTATCTATTCTCCATTGTGATAGTCGGAGTGCTATCATGCTAGCACGGAATCCTGTCTTTCATGCAAAGACAAAGCACATACAGGTGAAGTACCACTTCATTAGAGATGTACTTGACAGCAAGAGCATTGAGCTTGTCAAAGTGCATACAAATGATAACCCTGCAAACCTTCTCACAAAGGGTCTTCCAGCAGAGCAGTTTGCTCATTGTCGACAGATGATGAGAGTTGGATAGATATATGCATTTCAGCTTTGTACATACCTAGACTTAGCTGATTCTTTTCTCCTCTTAAGGCACATTGCCTTTAGGTGGGAGGTTGTTGGGAATAAAGGCCCTTGTGCCTTTAAATGTGCTCGGGTGTGAATAGACCCTTAGCACTTGTACTTACACATATATATCTATCTAAAAAACCTAACGTGGTACACTCATCATTGTACCTACAAACGTGCTCACTCTCTGCTATTGCTCTGCTCTCCATCTCTCTGTGCACAGCGAGCACCTACTGTCTCGATCTTCGTGCCTAACCCATCACTACATGTTGCGTATTCTCACAGAATAGGCATGCGCATCATCCATATCCCATATAAGCACAACTTCCTGATGATTGTCCTTGTCAAAATCTTCTAGAATTGGCAAAGGACGCTGAGGATGTGGGATAGCCGTGAAGATATGCTAGGGTTTGCATTGAGGAAACACAGCACATATGACCAAGACTAGAACAAAAGACTTAAATAGAGACAAAGCAAAACTCAAACCCTAAATGCAAAATGCAAAATACAAAACTCAAACACAAAGAGAAGAAATTTTGAAGTGAATGAATGTTGTAAATGCATGTAAGAGTGTACAAAATGCCTAAGGACATAGCAATGTAGTGTTGGAGAGTAACGTCCACCTGAGACAGATCCCAAGTGTAGTGACTACCAGTCCGAGTATCGAAGTGCGGGAAACATCAAACGTTGATTACCAAAGTGTTAAGGAACTCGGGGATAACAAGAGAGGTGTTTGTTGATATAGACGGCCTACTAGACAACAAAAACGCAAGTACTACAGTAGCTGCTTAATGAGAGAGATTTCAGTGGCCTGTCGCTTGGCACCAGATGCTGAAAACATAGGCTAATCAGGTGCTATGATGACACAGCAAATGGTGACCATCCTGACAATAGGGTGATGGTTGAAAATAGGCCACCTAGGGTTGGATAGTGATGGGCTGCAATCGGTGATGGCTGGACAATAGATGGTAGGTGGCTGTTGGCTAAAATTTGCATGGTAGAATGAGAAACCTGCACAAAAGGATGAGGTTGAATGGTGGGCAGCCTATCTATTTATAGATGTTGAAGGGTACCCCAAAAAATTAGGGTTTTGGGAGGGCACTGAAATTCTCTCAAACTGCGTACCAAATTTTTGTTTTTCATTAATTAAGCATGTTTTGGGACTGTTTAAAAATGGTAATTAGCTCTAAAGCGTGTTTTAGCTCAACAATAGCTCCAGACACAATGTATCATAACTGCTTTTGCACAAACCAAGCTTTCATAAAAGCTCTCCAAGTTAGATAGTCGGGGCTATGTAACTTATCATCAGTAGAAATACATGGAAGAGCCATCTAGAGAGGTTAGGAAGAGAAGATAGAGAGAAGGTGGATAGAGAGAGAAGACATCCAAACCAACAGCAAAGATTGCACAACAATAGAGTTCACACGCAATATTCACAAACTGATCGCACAAAATCGACTACAGAAAATGGAAGACGGCCAACAAACACTATCAAAAGGCAGTTGATGCTGTCGCCAAGCCTCCTTGATTAGTACTGCAAGGAAAAATGCAGGTTAGACAGCATCAAATGCAGCAAACAGTGAAATCCAAGCAGGTAAAGAAAAAACACAGCTTCTAGAGGGCGACAGACAAGGCGATGGTAGCAGGTAGTAGTCATCAGATCAATAGGATGTAGAATAGACCAATAATTAGGAGAAAAACATCAGCATGAACATAGATCTTGCAATTTGATACCATGTTAGAAGTGCATGCAACAATGGAAGCGTATACGTGTGTGCTGAAATGGACTGATGAACACAAGACAAAAAGAAGAGAAGACCACTGCAAAAGAAGAGAACTCATAAGAATGCTTGGGAAATGGAATCCATATGCCAAGACATGAGGCAGTTGTGTACAACCGTGAGTCATTGGCTACAGGGGCATTGACATTGGCATTGGCTCCTCTCTCTAGTAAGGACCTCTAGGTGATGAATGCCATGATTGAGGAGGAGAACAATATATAGGCAATAAATATATCATGAATAGCAGTTGGTCGGCCACCATTAAAATGCCCTAAAATGCCATAAATAAAATGCCTAAAGTATCGATCATGTGCCCGGCCCAATTTGGCATACGTAGACTCACATATGAGCTAGCACAACCTCTTCACCCTAGCCTTACCTTATACAAATTCTATTTGTGAATAATGTAACAATTTCCCCTTTTAGAGTCATTAAGAGCCATTTGAAAAAAAGAAAGGAAGACCCATTAAATAGGGCTATTTGAAAGAAGATATCCATCACCTCTGTAGTCTTGGTAGGTCCTTGGGTAGTCGATGTGCACCCATCGATTTGTACCTTGGTTGCTTTGGGGTGGGACCTTTTAGTTATGAAAAGAGGTCAAGATATGACTTATATATCATTTGGGACACAATTCTTTTTTGGGCATGAGAGGGGTGTTGAGCCATTAATATTAGACTTTGTACCAATGTTGTCTACATCTCACAGATGAATCAATCTGTACAATCTACCTTGTCTAATCTAATATGTTCAATCCAATCTTGTACAAACTCATTCAATGATGCGCAAGTGTCCATTGCGCAAGTCAAAAGTGAGAGTGCGCAATGGAAGAGAAACACGAACATAGAGAGAAACAAAGAGAGAGAGAGAGAGAGAGAGAAAGAGAGGAAGCAAAAGATGAAGGAAGAATATTGCACTCACTAAAGAAGAATATTGATACAATGGGGATGGATTGATCAATCCTTGCATGTAGCCCAAAGCGTGAGTGAGGACACCAAATTAGGCTAATCACAATGGCAGCACCAAGCACGGAGTGTTGGAGTGTCAAGGTGTGCACATCCAAACGGGAGACTGAAGACTAAGGAGTGTGTGTCTGCCAAGTACCTTTTACCACTAATAATCTTTGAGGTAGTTCGATGCATTCTCAGCCACACAAGGTATTATCAGACCACAAAGCTAAAGCACTTTGATTGTCCACATGTAGCTCTGTAGGTCTAGAATGAGGAAAGCCAATCTCTGCCAACATACGCCGAAGCCAAACTGCCTCCATAGTTGTAGAACATAATGCAAGATACTCTACCTTTATAGAAGAAAGGACCACAATAGGCTACTTCTTACTGCTCCGTGAGATAGCTCTGGATCCAAGGAAGAATGCATAACCTATAGTGGACCATCTTGAATCCACATCACCTACCTAGTCAAAGTCACTCCAACTACAGAGAGTAACCCCTTCTCCGTATATGATCCCGTAGGATTGAGCCCCCTGTAAATAACGAAGAATGCACAAGGCCGCTCTCCAATGCTCTCGAGTTGGAGTCTTCATGATCTAAGACAACAATGCCACAATAAAAGAAATATCCGGCCGAGCGTGAATAAGCCAGATGAGGGAGCCAATAAGATACCTATAATGGGTGGCCTTTGTAAGGGGAGCTCCAGCTACCAAAAGCTTGGACTTGGGTGTCCATGGGGTATGAAAGAGGTTGACAATTGGCCATACTAAACTCTAAAAGAAGCTTGGAAATGTACCTATGTTGTGAAATAAAAATGCCATGTACCATTTGATAGATCTCCAATCCAAGGAAGAAGCGGAGGATCCCAAGATCCATCATGTCACACTCCTCTCGCAAAATCTTTGGAGTACGATCAACCTTTTGAGTATAGCTCCCTATAATGATAAGATCATCCACATACAAGATGAGTAAAACATACATGTCACCCTCAACCTTGAAGTATAGGTTGGAATCATGAGCCGATCAATGGAAGCCACTTTGTAGAAAAAATCGATCCATCCCCTGGTACCAAGTGCAAGGAGCTTGCTTCAAGCCATAGGGGGCTTTCCATAATTTGTAGACATGGTTCTCTTTCCCTTGCACAAGAAAACATGGAGGCTGTGAAACATAAACCTCCTTCTCAAGGACACGATTCAAGGAGGCAAACTTTACATCCATCTGATATACAAGCCAGCATTGGTGGGCTGCAAGAGCCAAGATAGCCTGAATAGTAGACATCCTAGTTGTAGGTGCAAAAGTCTCAAAATAGTTCAAACGTACTCTCCGAGCAAAACCCTTGGCAACAAGCCTAGCTTTGTGCTTGTCCAAGGAACCATTTACAAGGTACTTGGTCTTATAGACCCACTTCACACCTATCACCTTCCCCTTTACGGGGTGTGGAACCAACTTCCAAGTTCGATTATGCTTGATAGAATTGAGCTCCTCTTGCATATCTTGACACCAAATGTCTTATGTAAGAGTCTTCTCAACTGTAGTAGGCCCTTTGTCATGAAGAATCTATGACATAAGAGCATAGTTCACACAAAGTGAACTATTCCGCAAGGCTTGTAAGCGAGTTGATCTATGTGGACCGATAGGAGAAGTAGAAAAGTGAGAAACACATGAATCTTACATGAGCTATCGGTACCAACAAGGAATTCAAATAGGCTCATCTTGCTACGAAGGAGATTGAATAGCCTCCAATACTTGTAGTGCACCTGTCTAGGGTAGAGACTCCCCCTCAACAAGTGAAGGTAAATTCTCCTCATCTAAAGAAGGCTCTCCCTCTGACAGTTGAGCATCCCTAGAAGACTCAAGGAAGATTGAAGGGGTGAAAGTATGCGACAAAGTAGTTGCATCCGTCAAAGTTGGTAGGGAAGCTAAGGTAGAGGGTGGAGGAGGAGGGGGAGAAGCCCGAAGAGGAAGAAGGGGTGCTAAGAGGCAATTTAGAAGGGAATAGAGGAATTAAGGGTGGGGGAGGGTCATTTGTCGATGATGAAGAATCACTTGTAAGAGAACCATCAATAGGATCCTTGGAGGCCGCACTCTTGATGAAGATCACATCCCTACTCACCTCAAGCTTTCATGCCGTCGGGTTGTAGAGCCGATAGCCCTTCATGGTAGTGTTATAGTCCACAAAAATGAGCTTCTTGGACTTCGAGTCAAGCTTCATCTTTCTCTACAAAAATGAGCTTCTTGGACTTCGAGTCAAGCTTCATGGTAGTGTTATAGTCCACAAAAATGAGCTTCTTGGACTTCGAGTTAAGCTTCATCTTTCTCTACTTCTTGTCCACATGGATGTTGAGTGTTGAAATGACTTGTTTTTTGGCTGATTTTTGTTGTTTTTGAGAGCTGAATGGTTAATTTTATGAGATGATTGATTAGTTTAGAAGTGGTTTGAGAGTGTTTTGGATGATAATGATTGTGTTTTGGAAGTTCATGATGTTTATTGGTGGTTCTATGATGTTCTGATTGGTTCTGTATAAGTTCTGTTTTGTTCTGTTTTGGTCTGTTTTATTCTGATTGTCTTCTGTAAGGAGGGATGGAGTATTGATTGATGAAGATTGAGATATTGTGAAAGCTTATTGAATGGTTTGTGAAAGTTTGGAATGGTTTGAGAATGAGTTATGTGGTTTTGATGGCCTTCTGTAACCTTCTGTAGGTCTTCTGTAGAGCTTCTGTTTCTGTTCTGTTCTGTTCTGTACTGTAGCTGTTCTGGTACTGTTCTGTGACTATTCTGTATGCTTCTGTATGTGTTCTGATGGATGAGAGTGTAGCTTGGGAAAGTTTTCTAGCCTTGGAAAGAGGTGAATACAAGTGCAAAAGAGCTGAAAGAAGTGAAAGAAGTAGCTGCTGAAGACTCAAGTGAAGACTAGAGTGAAGTGACAGTAGTGAGCTATGAAAGGACACTGTAGTGGCTCTGGTGACTCTTCATATCAGACATACCTCTTAGGAGGGGTATCCACGACCTAAGAAGGATTATTAAGAGTGATTTTGAGAGATTGTAGTGAGGATATGATGATTATTGATAGAGAGAGAGAGAGAGAGAGTCAGAGATAGCCAATTCTACTGAAACAAAGTGATTGTATATGAGAGATTGAGAGAGAAGACTATGAAGATATTGAAGATGAATACTATGTGATGTATTTCCATTCAAAGATGGTGTATTCTTTTACTTTCTTTGTTCTATTGATGGATTTTATGAAGATATTGAAAAATATGATTGATTCTATCAAATCCGTGGGAGATGTACATGATGCTGTATGAAGATTTGTTGTGCCTGGTGTTCTTTTCTTCATTGTGATCATATGAAACATAATAAACAAGCTTGTTGGTGTTACAGGATAGATTTTCTTGCAAGAGAATTCCCTTTTCCTTGGTGTTCCTCTCGGGGCTCCAATGGACAAATGCATCACATCCAAAGATGCAAAAGTAAGACATGAGAGCTTTCGACCAAAGAAAGTCTTATTGGGAGTCATGTCTTGTAATGAAGAAGCCAGGGAGCAATTGCAGATGTGAATGGCAATAGCCACCGCCTCATCCGTTGTGTTCGGATGGGTAGACTCCACTTGAATGCCATGATCCTTATAAAACTGAGAAAAGAGGTTAGAAGTAAACTCTCCGCCATGATTGGCTCAGATCCCACAAACTTATGAAGTAGTCTGTGTCTCCACAAACACATCCACTCACAAAAACATAAATACGCCTCACTTTTGTACTCCAAAAAATAAGGCTACACATAACGATTGAAGTTGTCCTCTATAATCAACATCAAATACTTGGCCTTCCCAAGGGAGGAGGTGCCAAATACATGTATAATTAACATCAAATACATGCATAAAGGCAAACTTTGTTGTCACGTGGGCAACCTTTGTAACCTTCGAATTCTTCTCCTTTGGCTTCAAATGGGGATACCTTTGCCAACACTTCTCCTTGGGATAAATACCCTTTGCAAAGTGTGGGCACTTGGGTTTCTTCTCCGTTTTCTCATCCTTTTTGTCATGTTGCTTCTTGTCCTTGGCTTGCATCTTCTTCTTCTTCCCTTCACTTGTACATGCAATAAATGCCTTGGTGAAGTCAAAACCACTGGCCCCAACCTCTCTGAGTTGCTTGTTATGCTTCAAGACAAGCGGTGAAAGCTCCTTCCATAAGAGTATCTCATAGGTCTTTCATGTGATAAGGCTGGTGTAAAAGACATCGAATCGAGGAGATGGCAATTGAGTCAAAAGGATCATAGCCATGTCTTCAAAGGATATCATCCGACCAAAAGAAGCAAGCTCACCTATCATGTCCTCCATCTTCGTGATGTGCTCCCTCATAGAGAATGAATCATTAAGATTAAGCATCCACAACTTCTTCTCAAGGGAAATCTTGTGGGCAAACATCTCGTGTTGATAAGAAGAAGAAGAAGAAGAAGAAGAAGAAGAAGAAGAAGAAGTAGCAACTGTTGTTGCTGCTACTTCTCTTAAAGCATGGTATCACAGCAAGCCACTTGGACACCAGCCTCTACTAATGTGTTGCTCATTTGCTTCACAACTTAATCATTTCACATGTTTGTAGTTTCAATATCACACACTCTCCTACAGCCAAGGTGGCATATCTTACTACTCATGTAAAAGCCACAAGTCATCAGTTGTGTTAGGACTCATCTGTCCAACCAAAGTGCCTCACATCAATGTTGATGGCCATACACCCTACATGTAATGGTCAAGCTCTCTGTCATCCTTGCTCTTTGGACTTTCATGTTACCCAATTCACAACATAGGGAAACTTTATGATCAAAAAATCTGCCATCTCAAAAATCAATAAAAAGCATGGGCTTCCAATGGCATCATAAACCCTATTTACTCCTCTAAATACACGTGGTTCATGTAAAACCCCACAAATAATATGGAAAACCCTAGAGCAATCTTTGTCATCCTTGCTCTTTGGACTTTCATGTTACCCAATTCACGACATAGGAATGATCAAAAAGCTGCCATCTCAAACATCAATAAAAAGCATGGGCTTCCAATGGCATCAGAAACCCTATTTACTCCTCTAAATACACGTGGTCCATGTAAAACCCAAAAAAAACTGCCATCTCAAACATCAGTAAAAAGCATGGGCTTCCAATGGCATCATAAACCCTATTTACTCCTCTAAGTACACGCGGTCCATGTAAAACCCCACAAATAATATGGAAACCCTAGAGCAATCTCTGTCATCCTTGCTCTTTAGACTTTCATGTTACCCAATTCACAACATAGGAAAACTTTATGGTCAAAAAAGTTGCCATCTCAAACATCAATAAAAAGCATGGCCTTCCAATGGTGGCAGAGCAATCTCATAGAAAGCAACAAGATAAGCTACCATGTAACAAACTTTCGTTTTTCTTTCTTTAGTTTCAATCTTTCTTTTTTTTAATAGTGAGTGTGGCAACAAAAGTCATCATTGAAGTGAAATGCTAATAGGCCACAATATATGTTATGAGGCGCACATCAAGTAAGGAGCTAATGAGGTGATGTTATATCCCCATGCCCTAAAGTTAGGCTCGCTTGATCAAGGCTAGACATCAACTATGGTTAATTATTGTCCAGCCAATGTCAATGGGTGACAGCAAAAGTAGAGGGGGTTGTCTTGAGGAGGTTAAGCCCATAAAAAGAGCCCTTAATGTCATTTGATTTGGCTTGTAACACGCACAGCTATCTTGTTTGCCATTACTCTACCTGGAGTCCTAAGCACACTACTTGTAATAAGCTAGAGTAGATGGGGATGACATGATAATTTGCTATAAAAACCACAACTGCTGTAGTATTGCCATCAAAAAGAGCTGTATGAAAAGCATTCAGGTAGATGCAAGCTATAGCATGTTGATACAGCACATTTAGGTAGATGCAAGCTATAGCATGTTGATACAGCTTAAATCTTCTCGTACCGGTGAGCTAATCATCTTAAGATACTTCGTAATGGGAAGCCTGGCTGTCGCAATTCCCTGGCCCTTTGCTTTCTCAAATGTCAGACCTTTCCACCTGTTGCGGTCAACCAGCCCACCTATAATATAAATCTTTGATTCATCCAGGTGATCAATGGTATGCTCCGAGTCTGCTGTAAGATAAACCAAGTTATCCTTCCTGTCTTGAAAAACATCCATGTAGGAACCTGCCTCCTTGTGGATGAGCCAATTGCTGAAACCAGAGACTTTCTCAAAATGGCTTAAAATATCCCCAGCACATCCTGTTAGCGACAATCGCACAGGAATAGCAGCCTTTGCATTTGCAGCATACGAATACATAACCTGCACATATTTCAATAAGTGAAAACTGATGTAAGAATTTCAGAAGATGCAGAACATAGAAAAAGCAAGGTGCACCTGTTGAACCAAGCTGACAAGCTCATTTGGCTTCATCCGGTCACAGAACTCTAAATCAAGGACCAAGTTCTGGCCACTTTCCATGGCACGACGCAACTTGTCCTTCCTGCTCTGCCAGTTTACCTTCCGCAACTGCCTCCTCTCCATCTGCTCCTTGAGTATCTTCTCTTGCTCTTCTGCAGAAAGAGAAGCTAGCTTGGTTTCCCACTCCTCCCTTTTCTTTTCTGTCTCTTCATGCCGTTTGCTTTTCTCATATGCCTTCCTTTGCATCTTTTGAGCTCTGTATCGTTCCATTTTGAGTAGTCTTTTCTGTGCATTCTTGGAGAGAGGCTTTGTTGGCTGCTCGTCTCCTTCCTGTTCGTCAGCATTCCCTTCAGTACCTTCATCTTTCTCTCTCACAGCTCTATCGCTGCTTCCATGCTTCTCTGCACATTCTTCCTCATACAGAGTAACTTCTCCTGCAGTTGCACCCTGTTCAATGCCTTCGTCTCTATGTCTCACATTTCCACCGCTGTCCCCATGCTTATCTGCAGGTTCTTCCTCATGCACCTCATGCAAGGCAAGTTCTCTTGCAGTTGCAACATTGTTCGTCCCTTCTTCCTTGAAACAGTGCTCTTTATCTACTCCATTATGTCGTGTCTGATTTCTGTCCTTCTCATTTCCCTTAAATCCTTCCTTTTCTTGTCTCTCAGCTCCACTGCTGTCTCTGTAATTCTGTGCATGTTCCTTGCCACAGGCATCCTTTGAAATGATCTCTCTAGCTTCTTCCTGCAAGTTGTACCCCTCTCTTTCCCCCTTAATCTCTAAGTAATCTTCGCTGCAGGCATTGTTTGACTGGAGCTCCTTTTGCTCTCGTTCTCCTTCCACAGCATCGTATCCTGCTCGATGGAGACTGTCAACCTCCATGATCAATGGAGCGGCGACGCAAGCCTTGAAAACACAGAGGGCGTTCCACGCTGCCTGGGGTTTCTGTGTGGCTATGTCCTTCGCGGGAAAGCGAGAAGGGGGACAGTGGAAGCTGTTGTTGAGGACGGCGAAGTGTGCGAGTCTTTGGTGCCACAAGGGAGCAGAGTCACACGCGAGTGCTTTCATAATAATACAAGGGCCAGAGCTATCACGTAGAGAGAGGCATCAAGCTCGCAAGAGCCCATTGCTGTGCGCAATGTGTCACTAGACGGGCACCTTGTTTCTGGCAAGTTTTCCTAGAGCTGCGCCCACATCCAAGTCTATTGACTCGGACGTGTACCTACTACGAGAACTAAAGTTACTCCATAGCAACCACACACTTGCAAACTTGTTGACCTTAACCCCACCTCGACTGCGTCACTGAAAATAAAACTTAAGAGGAGAGAGCACAATATTTCCCAATAAATGATTGCAATATGTTTTAACTTCAACTAGTTCATGAAGTGTCGCCATTTTTAGATGTACTCTATGACCTCCCAAATCTGCTAGCACTTAAGTTAAGAGTGGTTAAGTAAACCATCCACATCGTACTAAACTTTACTATATAGACTTGTGGAAGTAAATTTTACCTAGGCATGTTCTAGCTCTTACGCAAAGACATGTGAGAGCAACATTTTGCTTGCACCCAAATTATATGCTTCGCCTCTTCAAAGCAATTTTTCAAATCCAATCAACTATTGAAAAGATAACGCATTACAAAAACCTATTGAAAAAATGATGCACAGCTTCCAATCTCCACTATGCAATAGAGTTTGGCATAAGGGGGAAACAAGAGCAAGGCAAAAGACCAATCACAAGCAAGCACATTATACTTTGATCTGCTAGCCCATGAAAAAAATAGACTTGGAAATGGAGAAGAAATTAGCTTCAACTAAGGGATATGTTGATATTTTTTGGGGGGCACCCTGTTACTGGCACACCTGCCCTAATATGATTTCCTCCTTAGAAGTATCTTGTAAGAACCCAATCATATAAAGATCCTTTTTCCATTGTCTCTTCAAGGTAACTTGACAAAGGAAATGTCTCCAATAAATGCATTTGAAGTAACCTCAATGCATTACTAAGGACATGGTGAATTAACATGAAGATAAAGTCATACAAGTCTCTTTCAAAGGAGACCACTAGCTATTAATAGAATTGTGTTCTCTATGTCGAGATGCACAAAGAGATTTCATTTCTACATAATTAGCTATTGTGAGTTTCATGTAAATTGCACTTGTGTGCCAATAGGATCATAGCCTAATTGTTTTGAGTGTGGATTGAGTTTGATGGGTGTGTGAGTTCAAACCCAAGGTTGTGCTTCCTTAGCGGCACAAATATTTGTTTGCACCTAAAACTCACTTCTCTACATAGGCTATGTGTAGTCCCCTTAGTCCATACTCAAGGTGCTTACTAAAGTTCCTTATAAATACCACCAACCATCTAAGTTATATCATCCAAGTAAGACCCAAATGTCATGTGTAAAGATCCAAACAATGCGCTCTTTATAGAACAAGGGGGTGGTGGGAACTAAAGCCATCAAGTCTTAGAAATGATTTCTCAAAATGTAATCTACCTATGTGTAATTTCATATAATTCAAATATCATGCAATATACGAGGTATAATTGGTAAAGATCTCTCTCTCTCTCTCTCTCTCTCTCTCTCTCTCTCTCTCTCTCTCTCTCTCTCTCTCTCTCTCTCTCTCTCTCTCTCTCTCTCTCTCTAAAAGATGTATTACAAGAGACAGTTGGCACATAAAGCGGGGAATAAAGAGTACATTGCATTGGAAGTGTTTGCTTTATATCAAAAGAATCACGTGTCATGAAATGACATTGGAATTTGTTCCAAAATATGACTATACAAATAAAAGATAGTGTTTTCCTCAAGCCTACAATCTGTTAACCTCTACTCCTCCATAGGCCAGGGGAAAGAGTGCCTCTCTCAACAAAGCATACGAGTGAAAATATATGGTATGATGCTCACAAAAACAAAAGTAGAATTTCATGTGTGAAAGTACCCATGGAGGTGTGGGAGATAACCTTGAGGCCTTATCATGTGAACAAGAACTATGATATATTATGTACCATAATGATAATAATAACAACAACAACAACAGCAATAACACTTTTCAAGAAAAAAGCTTTAACAAGAAGGAAGTTATAAATACAATGACTTCCTACAAGAACGTGGATAAGATGAACATTTGGATTTTCTATGTAAAATAAGAGAATCCAAATATGAATACAAAAGGGATAATGCATGGATTGATGTGCAATAAGCTTAAAAATTAGAAAGTATTATTTAATGGACAATAGATGAATAAGATAAAAAACAAAAATTGGAAGAGTGATTAAAGGTAAAGTGGGACAAACTTTTACTATGTCCTATGAAAAGGAGCAAATGAAAAAATATTTAAGTACATAAATACGTGTGTGTGTGTGTGTGTGTGTGTGTGTGTGTGTGTGTGTGTGTGTGTGTGTGTGTGTGTGTGTGTGTGTGTGGAGAGAGAGAGAGAACACTAAAGGTTGCTATAATCCCACCACATATTGGGAAAGAAAAACACAATGTGAGAAAGAATTATGTTCCTCAAAACACATGCAATAAAAGTAAATATAAATAAAAAATAATAGATCAATATAGAGAAAGGATCAATAAAAAGTGCTAAATGAAGATGAGGTTCATAAGAAGACAAATGAGATCTCTACATGTAAAAGTATCTAATGGTAGACCTTATATGTAAGACTAATGATTGTAACTATTCTATTTTGGCAGACTTTCACACGAGAATGATTGTAACTACTTTTTTTAATATTGAAAGAGAAATCCAATAGACTCAAACAAAAACCACAAAGGTGGTTCGTGAAGGGAATGAACCCTGAAGTGGAAGCACAGAGCATAAGCAAGAGCTATGTTGGAAGGAGCAAGAGCAAGAGAGAGACACACACACACACAATGTGGAAGCTCCAACAATCACAATGTATAACTGGCCTTCCCTTTATTCAAATATTATTGAAAGAATAAAGAATGAAGTGATAGTGATAAGTCCCCTACCTATAGTGTACAGGTGTGCAAGTATGTGGGTACTATCAGCATAGCTAATACACGGGTGGCTAGGCACATGCATCTTTACCCCCAACAACCTTCCACTTAAAGGTGAACCTGTCTCTAGTAAGGAGAGAACAAGAAAAAGTGACTAAGTACAAATGTGCATAGGTACAATAGGACAAGGAAATATGTTATCTCATCCAACACCCACCAACTTCCTAAGAAAGGCAAAGCGCTGTGTTGAGAAACTTTTAGTGAGCATATCTGCAGGATTTTAGTCAATTGAGATCTTGATAAACTCAATGTATTTGTCCTCAATAACCTCTCAAATGAAGTGGTAACACACCTCAATATACTTCGTCTTCACATGAAAGACTCGATTCTTGGCCAATTGAATAGCACTCATAGAATCCGAATGTAGTGTAGGGACCATATCAATTATGCCAAGGTTTGCCACCAAATGACTTAACCAGAGAGCCTCCTTTGCCTCTATATTAGAGAGGGCCATGTATTTCTACACCCTGGACATTCGAGAAACAACACCTCCAACAAAAGTGAAAACATAGCTAGAGGTGAACTTCCTACTGTTTGCATGTCTTACATAATGAGAGTTAGTGTACCCCATGACTCTTGTATCCTGGCCACCCTAACATATGCACATAGCTGTTGTGCCCTTCAGGTACTGCATGATGCCGTTAACGACATCCCAATGCCATCTACTAGGTATAGCCATAGAGCATGCCACAACTCCCACTACAAATGCTATGCCAAGATGAGTGGCTATCATGGCATACATCAAATTGCCCATTATAAATGCACTCCTTCTATGACAAGTAGAGGAGCACCTTAGAGGGATCATGCATAATGCGCATCCCAAGAATATGTGAGGCTGGTCCATGTCCTTCATCTCAAAGCTCTTCTTGAGCTAACCTTTCAAGGCATCCAACTCATCATGAGTATTCCTATCATCCATATAGAGGATCAAAATCATAACATCCATATAGAGGATCAAAATCATAACATCCATATAGAGGATCAAAATCATAAGGCTGCTATCATGAACCTTCTTCCTGTATAAACACGGATTCATATCACTATGGGAATATCCCTGCGAATGCATAAAAGCATCAAACTTGTGGATCCATTCCGTAGGTGCCTACTTAAGGCCATAAAGTCTATTTCTCAATCTGCACACTAGGTGGTCCCTACCAGGTTCTTCAAAGCCCTTAGGCTGCTCCATGTAAATCTCATCATGCAAGTCCCCATGAAGAAAAGCCATCTTAACATCCATCTGATCAAGATCCCCAAGTCAAGTTGAGCAACCAAAGCTAGTACCAAACGTAGGATAGCCATCTTCAAACTGGAGAAAATACTTTATCAAAGTCCATGCCATGCTCCTTCTTGAAGCCCTTAGCAACCACTCTAGCCTTTTATACTGGCTTGGGTGTCCAGGGGTACTTTTCAATTTGTACACCCACTTGCATGGCAAAGCATGCTTTCCACTAGGCCAACGAATCAAATCTCATGTATAATTTTTCTATAGTGAGTTATACTCTAACTACATGGGCCTCTCCTAAGAGTGACTATCACCTATGTGCATGGCCTCATCATAAGTAAGAGACTCACTAGCATCTGTCACCATAACATAATCCATAGAGAGCTCAAACCGCGTAGGCTATCGTATATCTCTAGTAGACCCCCTCAAAATAGGTTGTGGGGCTTGGACATACTGTGGAGCATCTAGGGACATGGGCTATTTGAGCATCAGCACCCTGTTTGCTGTAGGTAGTCTAGCTAGGTATATAGTAGTAGGAGGCCCCTCCTGAAATCTCACATTGCGTACCTCAATGATATACTCAAGATGCTTATGCATTTTCTCCTCATAGAAAACAACATCATGGCTACAAATAACCTTTTGAGCAACCTGCAAATCCCATGGGCAATGGCCCATCTCACTTACATCTCCATAACCAAGAAAGATGAATTTCCTAGAGTTAGGATCCAATTTATTGCACTTGTCCTTGGAAACACGGTAGAAAGCCTCACAACCAACGACACACAAATGAGCATACGAGGGAGGCTTTCTAAACCATACCTCCTCTACAACTTGATAGTCAAGAGCAGTACATGGGGACCGATTTATCAAGTGTATAGTAGTTGTAACTACCTCTGTCAAAAAATATTGTGGTAAGCCTTCATGGATAAGCATGCTATGAACTCACTCCTGAATTGTCCTATTTATGTGCTCAACTATACCATTTTGGGTGGGGTATACAAGGCGGTGAACTAATGCTTAATACCCCTCTCGTCACAAAACTGCTCAAAGGCTTTAGAGACATACTCACCCCCATTATCTGACCTTAGACATTTCAACATATACCCTAACAAGCAAGCCAACATTGAAATGTAGTGAAGGCTTCTAATTTCTACTTAATAGGATATGCCTAGACCTTATGCGTATAGTCATCAATCAAGGTAATGAAACACTTCATGCCACCTAATGATTGGCAGGGCATGTGACCACATACATTTGAATGAACAAGAGCCAATGGATCACCCATACATGTCATACCAGACTTTTTATGCATATTATGTGTTTGCCTGCCATATAAGCAATGATCACAAGACTTAAAGCACTTATAGTCAAGGGATAGAAGATACTATAAACAAGTTAGCATTTTCATTCCTTTCAAGGACATATGCCCAAGGCAATGATATCACTGAGATACATGTGGAATTGTATCCACTATCTTATTATGGTCAATTGACCCAAATACAAGCAAGAGGTAGAGAGTGTTGGACGTAGCACCATCTGCAATGACAAGATTCCCATGTGTAATCTTCCACAAGGAATCACCAAAATAAACTACATAACCTGCATCATTGAAAGTGCTAATAGAGATAAGGCTCTTCGCGGAGCCACTACATGACATATATATCACCAATGCTAGGTCATTACCCAAATGGATAGATCCAGTTATACTGCAATAGGAGTGAAACCACTCTCTGTGAGGGGTCACATGACAGGAAGGCCTTGAATCTATCAACCAACACTAAGTATACCCTAACAAAGCATCAGTCCGGCTATGAAGTATATGAAGAGAAGATCCTGCAAGTATAAAAGCATCATTAGAATCAATCTACACCACATTAATCTCTTCAATCTTAATGCCTAACTTGCTAGGGACAATGCTACGATTATCATTTTTGTTTGGTACTTTACCCTTGCCCTTTTCCTTACGCTTGTCTTTGCGTATCTTATGGCACTAAGGCCGAATATGTACTGCTTTCCCATAATAATGATAAGTCAATGAGAGCTAATGGCCATGGGACTTACTACAAGATTGTCCTCGTGTGACTAAGAGTGACATTGTGAAAGGTGAGAAGGATCGAAGCTTGCACGCGAGCTATGGCGGGAGAGCAAGAGCAAGAAAGAGAGAGACAAGAAATGGGAACTCCAACAGTCACAATGTGTGACCGGGCCTTCCTTTATTCAAACTGTCACTAAAAGAATAAAGAATAAAGTGACGTGATGGGCGCCCGCTACCTGCAGTGTGTAGTGGTGGGTACTGTCAATGTAGTAATACACGGGGCGGCACGGCGGAGGCGCCTTTACCCCAACAACCTCCCACTTAAAGGCGAATCTGCCCTAGTGAGAGAGAAAAGAAAAAGAAAAGACAGTACAAATGTACATAGGTACAAGGGATGAGGAAATGCGACATCTCATCCAACGCCCATCAACCTCCTGAGGAAGGCAAAGCGCTCAGTAGTGAGGCTCTTCGTGAGCAGATTTGCAGGATTCTCATCAGTGGAGATCTTGACAAGGTCAACAGACCTGTCCTCCACGACACCACGTATGAAGTGATACCTCACCTCAATGTGTTTCGTCTTCGCATGGAAGACCGGATTCTTAGCCAACTGAATGGCACTCATAGAATCCGAATGCAGTGTAGGTGTAGCATCAATCCCAAGGTCAGCAACTAGACGGCCCAACCATATGGCCTCCTTGCAAGCCTCAGTGGCTGCAACATACTTGGCCTCAGTGGTAGACAAAGCCGTACACTTCTGAACCCTGGACATCCAAGAGACAGCCCCTCCAGCATAGGTGAATACATAGCTAGAAGTGGACTTCCTACTATCTGCATGTCCTGCATAATCGGAGTTAGTGTACCCCATGACCCCTGTATCCTGGCTGCCATAGCAAATACACATATCTGCTGTGCCCTTCAGGTACCTCATGATACCCTTCACGGCATCCCAATGTCTGCTGCCAGGTGTAGCCATATAGCGTGCCACAACACCAACTGCATGAGCAATATCTGGACGAGTGGCTATCATGGCATACATCAAACTGCCCACGGCTGAAGCATAAGGGATCTTGGCCATCTCGGCCCTCTGCTCATCTGTCTGCGGACAATCGGCCTGTGATACCTTCACATAAGAAGGTAATGGACAGCCAATAGGCTTTACGTCCTGCATGCGGAAGCGCTCAAGGACTTTATGAATGTACTCCCACTGTGAGAGATACAAAAGCCCCTGATGCCTATCGCGCTTAATGCGCATCCCAAGTATATGTGAGGCCTGTCCCAAATCCTTCATCTCAAAGCTCTTCTTCAGCTGAGATTTAAGAGCATCTAGCTCATCATGAGCTTTCCCTGCTATCAGCATATCATCAATGTAGAGTACCAAGATAAGCAAATTGCCATCACGGGCTTTCTTCGTGTAAAGACACGGATCCATAGCACTCCTGCTATAGCCCTGTGACTGCATAAAGGCATCAAACTTATGATACCATTCCCTAGGTGCATGCTTCAAGCCATACAAGCTCTTCTTCAACTTGCACACTAGGTGCTCCCTGCCAGGTTCTGCAAAGCCCTTAGGCTGATCCATATAGATCTCATCATGCAAGTCCCCATGTAGAAAAGCCGTCTTGGCATCCATCTGATATAGATCTAAGTCAAGCTGTGCAACCAAAGCCAAGACTAAGCACAGGGTGGTCATCTTAACCACAGGAGAGAAGACCTCATCAAAGTCCACACCATGTTCCTGCTTAAAACCCTTTGCTACCAATCTAGCCTTGTATGCCAGCTTGGGGTGTCCAGGGGTACTTTTCAGCTTGTACACCCACTTGCATGGCAAAGCCTTCTTGCCCTTAGGCAAGGCAACCGAATCCCAAGTCTCATTCTTATGCAGGGAGTCTATCTCAGACTGCATAGCCCTCTCCCAGGAGTGACTGTCACCCCTGCGCATAGCCTCATCATAAGTGAAAGGCTCTCCTGCATCTGTAACCAAAACATAATGCATAGAGGGCTGAAATCTGTCAGGTGGACGTCTGTCTCTAGCAGATCGTCTCACTGCAGGCTCTGCTGCCTGTCTAACTGCCTATCCAACACCCTGGCCCTGTGGAGGAACTACTGCAGGCTGTACTACTGGCTGTGCTGGAGCTCTAGGCTCCTCCTGAAAGATCACTCTGCCGATCTCAACCACCTTCTCAGGCTGCTTGTGCATCTTGTCTTCATGGAAGACGACATCATGGCTGCGTACTATTTTCCGCTCCTGCGGATCCCATAGGCGATAGCCCATCTCTCCTGACTCACCATAGCCAAGGAATATGCATTTAATGCTCTTTGGATCCAATTTACTCCTCTTGTCCTTGGACACATGGCAGAATGCCTCACATCCAAAGACACGGAGATGCGCATAAGAGGGTGGCTTACCAGCCCAAACTTCCTCTGCAACCTGGAAATCCAATCCACTAGAAGGCGATCGGTTTATGACATGCACTGTCGTACTAATTGCCTCAGCCCAAAAACTCTGGGGTAGGCCTGCATGGCTAAGCATAGAGCGCACACGCTCCTGAATAGTCCTGTTCATGTGCTCAGCCAAACCATTCTGGGGTGGGGTGTAAGGGGCGGTCAACTGACGCTTAATACCCTTGTCATCACAAAACTGCTCAAAAGCATGCGAGACATATTCTCCCCCATTATCTGTCCTAAGGCATTTCAGCCTATACCCAGTCTGGTTCTCAACAAGAGCAAGCCAATGCTGAAAGACTGACAAGACATCGAACTTTTGCTTTATGGGATAAGCCCACACTTTCCTAAAAAAATCATCAATGAAGGTAACAAAGTACTTCGCGCCACCCATAGACATACACGGCATGGGCCCACAAACATCGGAATGCACCAATGCCAAGGGCTCACTCATGCATGGCCTACCCGATTTCTTATGCGTAGACCTATTCTGCTTACCATAAAGACAATGATCACACGAGTCAAAACGTGCATAGTCCAAAGGCGGAAGATACTGCAAACCAGATAACATTTTCATTCCCTTTAAAGACATATGCCCCAAACGGGCATGCCAAAGTGATACATGTGGGATAGAGTCCACTGCCAAAACATGGTCTACAGAAGACCTAGATACAACAAGAGGATAGAGGCTGCCAGCCTTGGCGCCTCTAGCAAGCACAAGTCTGCCTTTGGTGATCTTCCAGGCAGAATCCCCAAAACAGACATGAAACCCTGCATCATCCAACTGTCCTGCAGACATAAGACTGTGCGTCAGGTACATGACGTACATCCCTGAGCAAAAAGGAACTGCCAGTGGAAAACTGCAACTGAATATCTCCACAGCCCACAATATCAAGAGACATACACTTGAATCCAATAACCAGCACTGTGCATACATACTAGATGTCTCAGTCAAGTGTGAAGCATCAGAAGAACTAGCTGCAAGTATAAACTCATCACCACCATCGGACTCCTCAGTGTGCGTGACATTAATTTCCTCAATCTTGACGTTGGACTTCGCAGGTACTATGCTGCGATCAGAGGACTTCTCCTGCACTTTATCTTTCCCCTTATCCTTGCGCTTCTCATTGCGCAACTCATGACACTGTGGTCTAATATGGCCCTTTTTCCCACAATGATGACAAGTGACATTTGCATTGCGCCCACGCGACTTACTACGCGACTTGCCACGAGATTTAGACCGACCCTTCTGCGAGTCACGGCCTCGGCCATTACCACGGTCATACCTGTCATTCCTGCCTCTAACTGTCAAAGCATGACTACCACGAGAGGCATCCAAGTTTTTGCGATTCACCTCTTCCTGAAGAAGAGCACTCTCAACATCTGCCAATTTTAGAGTAGCACTAGAGGCACAAAGAGCAGTACGGAAAACATCCCATGACTCATTTAGAGTCCCAAGCAAGAAAAGAGGAGTTACTTCCTCTCCAAAGGTAATATCCTGCGAAGTCAGGTTCTTCAGTATAGCATGGAACTGGCTCAAGTGAGCAGACATAGTCGCATTATCCTTCATGCGCAGATCTATAAGCTGCTTCAACCAGTACATCTGACTTGCCGGACTTTTCTTATCATAAAGATTCTTGATCTTATTCCATAGATCCCATGCACTCTGTGCTTCCTCAAATACATTATAATGTACCTGTTCAGTGAGAGACAATACAATCGTGGACTTGCATAGCTCATCAAGTTCAAGCCAGTCGTCATTGTCCATAGTTTCAGGCTGCTCCCCACTCAACTGAAGTGGCTTAATCTGAGATTTCTGCACCAAAACTTGCCATATTTGACTCTTCCAGTAAGAGTAGTTGGTACCATCCAACTTTGTAATGTTAAAGATGGCACTATCATGCGAAGATGACGCCATTATGCAGGCTGGAAATGCCCAAACAGTCCAAAACTGCTTGTTGTTTTACTGCAGAAACTGCCCAAAAATGACCAAAACGGGGTCCAAAGGGCGAGCAAAGTGTGCCAAAAGTTGCTGCCCACTTAGTACTAGATGCGGTATACCAAATCAGGATATTTCAGCATGAAAAGTACACCTCAGTCCACCAATAACTGCTTGCTGTAATAAATTGCAGGTATGCAGTCTAGAGAGCAAACTGTCCCAAAATAGGATCCAATGTCAAGCAAACAATGCTAGGTCCAAAGCCGGCATGAAACGGACATAAGCAAGGCCAATGACAGTGAAAAGAACATGAGCTCAACACCGAAGCATGTCAAAATAACATCTGCCAGTGAAAGGCACACCCCCAGACACTCTAGGCAAAGTGTTCCTGTAATTGCCAAAACCTGACACAAATAGGTGTCTGCTCAAAGAGAAAGATCCAAATATGAGACTCAGCTCATAAGCATCCTGTGAACCAAGAGTACATCAATGCATATCCATAAATATCGGAGTATGATCCCAAAGTCTCAATGCGTATGTAGCTGCTCAAGACATAAACTGCTCCAAATACATGTAAGTGCTCCAATAGCATGCAACTGTCAAAGGTCAAGCAAGCATGTAAAATGCTCCCACTGGCACAAAAGGCGTACAAAGCGAGCTCAGAAGCTCAAACAACCCAAGAGAAAGCACCAGTAATAAGTGACCCTGTCAATGCATCAAGCGCATCCAAGAGAGCATGACATACATGAAGCACCGGTCGTATTAACCATGAAGCAATACATAAGCCCAAATAAGCTCTCGGTCAACTCAATGACATCCAAATAGCAACCAAGATCAGTGATCAAGTAAGCCGGGAATGCTCAAATACATCCAAATCCAAGCTCCAAATGTCGGTATGGCATACACGAACCAAATAGCATATGTCACAAACCAAAGCATGTAATGCAAAAGCCTAACTGTCAAGCGGAGACATGAGGCATAGGCAGTCCACAAGCATGCCCAGTCGGTCCAAATGCCAGTGAAGACGGAGCTAATGCGAAGCTCAAAAGCATCCCATAATCTCATACATATGCTCCAAGTCGTCCCCAAATGTTAGAGACATCATGCCAAAGCTCAAAGCATACATCTGGTATCGGTAGGTAAGTGCCAAAGCATGTAAAGTACCTTCAGCCCACTGTTATTCCAGCATGTATTTACTATTCTAAACAGTAGATTTCAGCCCCAAATTCAAGCCAAAGTCATGGTCAAACCAAATGCATACATCCCCAATACATCCGGGTAGGAAGTAGACCGCATACGGGCATCAAATAAGGTAACCGGAGTGGAGTATAAGCATCAAATGCCAATGCCAAGTGTGGCTGCCCTGTTTCCAGCACTGTATAACAATAAATAACAGTCCCAAATCAGCCAATATTTCAGGCCAAAATCATGGCATAATCATGTGCATACATTCCCAAGGCACTAGGCATCATGTAGACCGCATACGGGCATCAAATAGCACAACCGGAATGGAGTATAAGCAACAAATGCTAATGCCAATGGTGCTGCCCTGTTTTCAGCCTGTTATGACAGTTTATGATAGTCCCAAATTTGAAGAAATCAGCCCCAAATGATCAAGACCAATGCCCAAAGCTTGAATGACATCAAACATGAAGTCTATAGCCCTCTTGATCAAGGTAGAGAGCAAGAAGCAATGGCCAAGTGTGGAGCTGAAGTAGACGAGTGCTAACAACCTGGAAAAAAATGGTGCAATCTGCCATGTTGGTGCTAAACTTGCTGCTGCTTCACATGGGCTGAAAAGGGGGTAATGGGGGGCTCAAGAAGGGCCTATCAAAGGCCTATGACAAGCCTCTTTGAGCCTTGATAGGTGTAAAGCACAATATGAGGAGAATAAGCTTCAAGGGTTTGAAGCCATGGCTGCCCTTGCTGTTTGCAACCTGTAGACTGAAATAAAACCCTGAAAGAATGATCAAATACCTCAGTATCAATGCCTTGAAGGTGCCTCAATAGGCCGGGAAGGTGCTCGGGAACCCGAGGAGTGACGGGAGCTCGGGGAGATCGGATATGGCTGCCGGGATGGAGATCCAATGCGTGAAGGGAGTCGATGCGAAGGTAGAGAAGCACCGAGTCGAGCTCGAGCAAGAGGAAGCCAAGCTCTGATACCAGTTGAAAGGTGAGAAGGATCGAAGCTTGCACGCGAGCTATGGCGGGAGAGCAAGAGCAAGAAAGAGAGAGACAAGAAATGGGAACTCCAACAGTCACAATGTGTGACCGGGCCTTCCTTTATTCAAACTGTCACTAAAAGAATAAAGAATAAAGTGACGTGACGGGCGCCCGCCACCTGCAGTGTGCAGTGGCGGGTACTGTCAGTGTAGTAATACACGGGGCGGCACGGCGGAGGCGCCTTTACCCCCAACACATTGTTGAGTGTCTCTCCCACAATGGGGGCATTACCGCTCCTATCATTGTTGCCTCTAACTGTCAAAGCATGAGAGGTGTGGAAAGCATGAACATTGTTTTTGTTAACCTCTTTGGTCAAGAGTGCACCCTCTACATCTTGCAACTGTACCCTATCAATAGGCATGTTGGCACACATAGTAGTATGAAATGTACCCATGATTTGGGTAGTGCAACTAAGAGGAACAAGGGGAGTAGAGTACCCTTGAATTCAATCCCTTGCGAAGACAAATGACTGGTAATGCAATGAAAATCATTTAGGTGAGTTGACATAGAAGTGCCCTCCTTCATGCAAAGGTCCATGAATTGCTTCAGTTCCAATACATTTGAGAAGCGGGGCTACTAGTTATAGACATTGCGAATCTTTTTCCATAAGTCCCATGTGGACTACCCATTAGAAACAACATTATAGAACAGCTACTTAGAGAGGGACAATATGATAGTGGGCTTACATAGCTCACCTAATTCGGTCCAATCCTCTACATCAATAAGTTCGGGCTTGACACCCTTATGTTTCAAAGGCCTAACCTGCATTTTTTGCACTAAAAATTACTAGATTTGGGCCTTCCAATAGCCATAGTTGGTGCCATCCATCTTATCAATATTAAAGATAGCACTATCACTTGAGCCACAAACCAATAATAAAAGCAAACAAGTGCATAAATTGTCAAAGTAGGCTTCTATAATTACTGTAAAACAACCCTAAAACCACTGCTAAATCAAGCTGAAAATAAGGGCAATGGAACAAGTTATGAATTGTCCACAAAGTCAATGCAAAGAACAGTCAAATAGAAGTGACTGCTCACATAAATAGTGCAGTAAACTAAAATTACAACGTGTTGAAAATGAAGTATAATAGTAAGAAATTGATGCCAAAGATGGCAATCACTGATATAAGAAACTGCAACTACCAGGGAATAGCTCCAACTAACGGTGAGTGAATATGCAATTGGCACTGAGAAGTCTAAAAGAATCAGTGTGTTAGACTAAGATACATACCATAGGCATAATCATCATGCATAGAGTGTGTCTCATCACGTGTAATAGAAGAGACCAACTAAAGGCACAATGGTCCAAGCAATGTAATGGAAGTTCAATACCAAGATGCATACATCACACTAACAACATCATGACATAGATAGGTGCTAGCCCAAGAGGAATGTTAGAGACCACTAAGCATCAACTACATACATAAAGCATGACAAGAGCATGTACATGATATCACCAAGTCCCATAGTCTCACCGGAAGACCCTCGAGCTCAACTGCATAACCAAATGCTCAATATAATATCCAAGTGTCAAGTAGTGGAACAAAAGTTGAATGCCAAACAAGCAAACAAAGCTAAAAGCATCATGTGAAAGGCATCCATAGATCAAAGATCCAAGTAGCATATATCCGAGAGCATCCGACCCAAGCAACTTGCAAAGCTCTTACTAGAGCATCAAATAGCCATACATAACAGTGAATAATAGCCGACATCAAGATTCAAAGCTCCAATCTTAGCTCAAAAGCAGTCCGGGCGCATAACCAAGCATGTAAGTTCAATGGTATACCCCAGTGTAGCATCTAAAGTGCTTGAGAAGCATCAACAAGCAATAGGCATGAAGTTTCTCTAATAAAATGGCATTCAACCCTGCTTATTATAGCAATAAAAAAACCTCTATAAAACTTAGTAAAAGAGTTCTCAAATCAACCCCATAGCATTCCAATACATTTGCATAACATCCCTAGATGATTCGGCATCAAACAAACATCTCGGGAAGCATAAGTGACCTCCATACAATGAGTGAAGTGATGTCCTGAACTATATGATGGCAAACTATCATAAAAATGTGGGCCAATGGTGGTTGATCCTGGGAGCTTCAAATGAGGCCTAACTCAGCCTAGAGTGTTGAATACAATACCAAGTGAATCCCCAAGAGTGCTCAGGAGCTTAGGAGCTGAAGATGAGGAGTAGATTGATCCAGAGATGGAGGCCAACAAATTGGTGCAAATCACATTGAACTACTAGCCACTCTTACTGCCATTGTTGAGTTGAATGTGGCATTAGGGAAGCCTTGGAGCAAGTTCGAAGTGACAGGAAAAAGTTGGAAAGAAGGTAGAGAGCTCAATGCATACCTCAGGGTAAAGAATCCATGGCTACCATTGAATTTGTGAGCTAAAGGTATTCTCCACAAGTTAAAACAATGTTGAGTTGGGGCTCGAGCTCTTGAGGAAGATGGCTTTGATACCAATTAAAGGGAGTGAGCCATGAAGTGGAAGCATGGAGTGGAAGTAAGAGCTATGGTGGAAGGAGCAAGAGCAAGAAAGAGAGACACGCACAATGTGGAAACTCCAACAGAGTCACAATGTGTGATCGGCCTTCCCTTTATTCAAATGTAATTGAAAGAATAAAGAATGAAGTGATAGTGATGAGTGCTTGCTATCTACAATGTACAAGTGTGAGAGTGTGTGGGTACTATCAGTGTAACACCTGATACACGAGCGACTAGGCACATGCACCTTTACCCCCAACAATTCCATTTAGACAATCATACTCACTTGCTAACTGCAAAGCTTATGTGGGGAAACAAAGTGAGGTGCAATAGAAAGAGATATGCATTAAAGTCTTTATATTGAAATACATGGCAAGAACTACATGGATGCAAGCATCTCATGGAGGGAAGGGATAGTAGATCGATATAACAATAGAGCCAAGTGAGAGGACATGGTGGACATATGAGTAGGAATGTATCGATTACTTTCATGCTACTAAAGACATTGATATTTATATGTCAATGATTGAGCAGTAGCTTTGTATTGATAAACTTTAATGCAATGCAACACCGAGGATGCTCGTCATTGAATATACCAAATTGGTTCATAAGGTGTTTGTAGGCCACTTGATGGCTTAAATTTAGACAATGCCATGCTGACCTTATCACTGCACAATGGGATTGAGCTCATTGTCAAGGTCACAAATCCTTACCTTTCCCTAGTGCATTCTATCCTTATAAAGAAAATGGTCATTTGCAAGAGCGTGTCTAAAGAAGATTCCTCAATATAGAACACCTAGAAGGATTGGAGCTCATGAAAAGGATGATGAGAAAGCAAAGGAGAAGTAGGTCAAAAGTTAAGCCAATAGAAGGGTAAAGGGATCACAAACAAAGGAAAGGAAAATCTTGCCCCAATAGTAGCTCACAAAAAAGAAAATGGATTAAATAGCAAGGTAAAGTATCCCTTAAAAATTTGGCTAGGATCCCTCTTGTGGATAGGAAATTCCATATAGCTATTGATGGAGACAAGGAGTTGTTCAAGGATGCAATGGATAGTATTGATAGTAAAAAGGAATCTCTAAGGATGACATTATATCCTAGAATATCCAAGGATTCAATAGGGAGATGAGGAAACAAGATTGTTCTTGAATATTTAGGTGGCACAAGTCATGCATCATTGCCTTGCAAAAAAACAATTAGACAAAGGTCTAATAAAAGAGGTGCTTCTTCATGCATATATATGTTTTTGGACATGTGTACAAGAGCAAAAGGGGGGTTCACTACTTTTGACGAATGAAGATTACCCTCTTGCATTTGCCTAGAATATAGGAGATGGCAAATGTGTTGTTGTGGATGTTTTGATTGTAGGTAAGTCCTTCGTTGTTGTCTCGGTCCATGCTTCTAATATGTCAATTGTTAGAATTGAACAATAGGAGATGATTAAATGAATGATTTGGATGCAATAAATTATGCTAGTTGGTGTGGACAATGGCATGTGTACAAGGCAATAGATTTGATAGCAGTTGTTAACCCCATTACAAAGAAAGAAAAAATAAAATTAAAAAGGGTCAGGGCAAAGTGGAAAAAGGTAGCCCGACTGAAGAAATCGGAGAAAAAAAGGCCAAGCGCAAGGGCAACCTTGAAAGTTCAGGGCAAGCACAAAAGAGGAAAGGCACATTTTAAATATAAAAGGGCACTCTAGATCTTTGTAAAAGAGTGCCAGGCTCCCTCATGTGCAATTTTAAATGTAGATGGACATGGGTGAAGAAACAATGTAAATAAGAAGGGAATAGGAAAGAGGACCTAGGCTAAAATGGCCAGTCGTGTAAAAAAGAAATGGGTGCCTAAAAGGGATTAGGGCTTGTATAAAAGGCAAAAAGTGAATGAAAAAACTCATTCTTGTGTGTGGCCAAAACTAGCTCTCCTCTTCTTATTCTTCTTCTTGTTGCTTGCTTGGGCTTATGCTTAAGAGAGGGAGTGTGAGGAAGTGAGGGTGAGGAACCGTGGTGGAGAAGCTCTCCATCTTCTCCTTTCTTCTTCTTCTCTTCTCTTATATTCTCTTGTCTCGCATGTGGCAATGGAGCATGGAGCTTGGAGCTTGAGGATCGAGCTTGCTTGAGCTTGCACCTTGGATTGCAGAGCTATTAGAGTGCTTGAGGGAGGAGGCAACTCGATCCAGTATGGAGGTAAGCTCACTACACTCGTAGGTGTGAGAGCACATGCAACTATGTCAGAGGTAGCCATTGCACTTGGCTTGAAACGCTTGAAACAATAAGCAGTTTGTGAGTCTTGGCATGAGTGAGAAGCTCCCACATTTTGGTTCTGTTGCTTGTGGGGGCCAATGGATTCGAGCTTTGAGTGCTTGTGTGCTCTAAATCGAGCAGCATTGAAGTAGGGTTTGCCGCTCTGAACTGGTGCTTGAGATAGGTAGGAAGTGAGGGAGTTGAAGAGGTATTCGATCTCCTTTGCAAGCAAGTTTTCTAGTTTTTTTGGATTTACGTAAGTAGATTAGATTAGTATAAGTGGTTGCTTGTGATTTGGATGCATTTAGGTGAGGCAAAACAAGGAAAATAGAGAAACACATGGTAGGGTTTTTGCTATAATAGCATGCCCAAAACAGGGAAAAACGAGAAAAGAGAGCTTCACGGCATTAAGACAACAAAGAGAGAGGAGGGGGAAGTAACAAGGCAAGAGGGAAAGGGTTTAAGAAGCAGAGAGAGAGAGAGAGAGAGAGAGAGAGAGAGAGAGAGAGAGAGAGAGAGAGAGAGAGAGAGAGAGAGAGAGAGAGAGAGAGAGAGAGAGAGAGAGAGAGCTACATGGCATGAGCACGGATTTGTTCATCGATTCACATTCCCGCATCCCTGAGCCCTACAGGAATGCTCTAAGTATCAACTAATGCTTGTCAAGATCCTAGTTACATTGTTAGGACAAGCATCGGGAGCATTTGAGGGTTTTTGTATTTTTCTATAACCTAGGTGTTGCACTTCGATGTCATAAAAATGTTTAGGCATATATCACACTTTCATCTTTTGTAAAGGGGATAACATTTAAATTGTTGCAAAAGTACTAAAATACACCCTTACATATAAGGGGGCCACATCCACATCCATCATTAATAAATGATATACACAAAAGTGTACATGCATGTATTTGAAAAAGGTTAGAAATAATTGAAATGTAAAGGCTAAAGCCTTACGAATGCAAATGTATCAAAAAATTCAAAGAAATAATTAAAAATATGAAGGGTTGTGTGTCTTTTGGGGAAAATGTGGGGTGGAGTTGTAATAAAGCAAATTTCATGTTGCTTTAATTAGGTAATTAGCCTAGTTTAGATTGGACTATAAAAGGCAAGAGGGTGCCAATGTAAATCATCTTTTAATCATTTTACACATCTCCACTTCTTGGAGCTTGAAGGTATTTCCTTCCCTACCATTGTAAGGGGTGAGTTCCTTGCAGCAACCATCATCAATTGATTCTCAAGCTTCCATGGCTTCAACATCTCTTGTAATTCTTGGTTGTAAGACATCTTGAATTAAGGAATGGCAAGCCATGGTTTCCAACATTTCTTGTTATTCAGCATTTCATGTTAGTCCTATGTTAATTTCCATTGAAGTGGCAACCATCTATACATTAGTATCAGAGCATGGACTTTGATCCATGGGAAGAGTCATTTTCACGGAGAATTTAGCTACAGGGACAGGCAACAGGTAACTGGAGTACCAAGATTTGGTCATAGGGTCTAGTACAGTTCAAACCGTGACTAGTTTGAGTTTTCTATAACAAGTCGGGATTAATTTTGGAGGTTTCTTGAAGGAGATCTTGAGAAAATGGAGGTTCTTGGCCGAAATAGCAGGTTGTGGTCAAATGGAGGCCCATTTTGAAGGGTTCTTAATCCTAATTAGAGTCTAACTGGGATTACAGATGTTAAACCATGATTGCTTTTTGGGACCAGTTTCTCTCTCTTCTTCCTCTCAAGCTTTTCTCAAGATTTTTCTAAGATCCATGGCTTCTACTGATTCGATCTTCTCTTAATGATCTCTACTTCACAATAAGACATCAAAGCTTGATTCTCCATGTTCTAAGCTTTCTAGAGATTAGCCAAATGGCTTGGTTGGAGCATTTCTCATCACGTGGTATGTAAGGAGCTATTGGCGTAATTTGCGCTGATTAGATCCTCCCCTCCTACACGATAAATCTCAGCAAATGAGCTTGGCTATGGTTTAAGCAAGCTTTGACAAGGGTTCTTCAAGTCTTCCAGCAACAACGATATTGACATATCTCCCACTCTCTTGATCATTCTTGACCTCCCAAACCCTGGCTATGGTAGATTTATGACAGCATTGAGTATTCTTTGAACAGATATGAGGGCTTTTATTGTATCAAGCATCCTGGAGCTTTCTCAACACTCAAAGGACCGACATTGATGCATTTTTTGACTCGAAGCTTCAAAGAATGGTGGCTATGGAGTCAAAATAGGACAACAAGCTTTAGGAATCCAATTCTTGGATTATTTTCTTCAATTTCATGGGGCTTTTACTCTAAAACACTTCAGGGATCTTCCTTCTACTTCAAGCATTCAAGATATTGAGGAATCTAAGCAATATATTCAAGATTGAAGCCCAATCTTCTCTTGGATTGCAACTATGACAAGGATTGAAGAAATTTACTGAAATCTTCATCAAATGGGCTTCAAATTTCAGGGATTAACATCTATGCTATTCAATGGAGCTATAGACTTGATTTATATTCCATTCATGGATCAAATTTGGAGTTAATGAGTTGGTTATGGAGCTATTCTTCTCATGATCAACTATTATATTCAAAAGGAAGATCTATCAATCTTTGTGATTGCGGATTGACTCAAACAACGTATTCTTCTTCAATCATTGAAAGAGGTATTCCTACTACTTTTCTTTAATCTCTCCAACCCTCATTCAATTGTTGTTGCATTTCCTATTGCTGAAGGTGAGGTTAAGTAGAGTACTATTGCATTGTTGATTGATCATTGATTGATTACATTGAGCTACAATTTCATCATTGATTGATTGAACCATAATGCTCAAGTGACCAAGCATGAATTGATTGATAAATCATGCCAATTGTAATCAGCCCATTGCAATTGTTTGAATCATTACTCCTTGCTTTGTTGCTTGATCAACCTATAGTATAAATCCATGCAATTTCCTTTCAATGATGCTCAAGAATTGCTTAACCGCTAACTTTGGGGTCTTTTGTGATTCAATCCATTGAGAATGCCCAATAAATTTGTAAAAGGTGAGCATAGTAAATCAGTGAGTCACTGATTACTATAGGTAAACCTTTATTATCCACATTTTCATACATTTTACCTTTCAATTCTTGCATACCATGAAATGGAAAATAGTGATTTAGCCATGCATTTCATGCCTTGATTGTTAGAGCACTAGCTTTGCCATGTATATTCTGACCGAGGAAAAAGGTTAAAGCCGAACAAGATAGAAAGACAAAAGAGAGGTGACCCTCCCTTGCTATTTACGACTCCATAGGGGTGCATAACCTGGCCCGGAGGAACTTTGTAGACCTTCTAGAGTTTCAGAGCCCATTTAGGTGCCCATCCTACCATTTTACCTCTCACCACAGGTGGTGGACCACGAAAGACCACTTGGGAAAGAGTGGATGAAGATTTGAAGACTCATGTTACCAAATAGAGCAAACTGGGTAGTTAGTGACAATTTTGATTAGATATACAGGTCTACAGGTACTTTGCAGTTGACTCCAGGTGGATGATTGAGCCTCCAGGTCATACTTCAGTGCCCATAGGTAGGTTTTGATGATCTATGACAAAAGGGTTTGAAACAGGGTCCAAACAGTGAATTTACAGGCTATTACAGGTTGTTGTCTAATCCTAGAAAGTCATAAAGAATCAATTACAAAATGGGATATTTCACTCTAAAATATTTGTTCTTATGCTCAATGTGTAGAGGAAAAAGCTAGCTTCAACCTAGCTATAGAACACTTCATTTGGACCAATGGATCAAAATTCTTGGCCATTTTAGTGACAGGTGGTCATTGTAGATAGCACTGGGACTGGTTGATAGGGTACACTGTTTTGATCTGAAGCAACCACATATCTCTTCCAAAATTGTTATTTCAGTAAATCTGGTATATCTACATGTTATTAGCTTTATGTGGAGCTATCAAGCACTTAGATTGGAGGAGAATAGCTTTGGATATTGGCCATTCTTTAATAGGTAGTCCTAAATTACCACAGATTCCATGATAGCAAGGAACAAGAAGAAGGAGTAGGTATTGGAGCACATTAATGAGGGTTTAGAAGATTACCATGCTGAAGCTAATCCTACAATTGGAGCCACAAATCAAGGACAAGAATTTATGGGCAATAGTATAATAAATGAGGAGGCCCATTGGCCAAGGATTCCCTATGACAATGAGCCCAGAATTGAAGCAAATGTTACCCACGATTCCAATGACTTCCAACAGTTATCAAAGTAAATTGGTAACATGAATGAAGGTCTAATTCAACTCACACATTCAATGGATGACAATTTGAGTAAGATGATCACTCATATGGAGCAGCAAAACCATAGAATGGATGCCAAATTTGAACAACTGGTCACAATATTCAGCAACTTGAGTAACAAATTGCAAGGCAATTCTCCTTTCCATGCTGAAGATGTACCTATTGTTCATGGTAATGTGAGATTCACAATAGGCCAATAGCATATACCATCAACCTTTGAACATGGAGGACCTTCTAGGGTGAATGAAATAGTCCAGCCTCATACCAATTCATGGAATAGGAACATGCCCAGCTTTACTAGTTCAAGAGATAAAGGATAGCAAGATTATTCCCTGCATGATGACAGAAATGAGTTTGTACATGGATGTCATCCCTTTTACAAAGAGTTTGGTTTTCAACATACCCAAGTTCCTCATGCAAGAGATGATCAAGGGCAATTCACATATGATAAAGCAAGCCCTCAAGAAGATGATTAGTTCATTGCACAGTGGACAGCTTGCTGTATTAATTTTCAGTCATGAGAATAATTGACCTCCCAACATAAAACTTGGACTTTGATGACATGGATGGATACCTTATGAAGTATACTTCATTTCTACCTCTGAAATGCAACAATCTGCCATTTTAGTCAAAGTTATGGGTCATTTATTATTGTTACCCTGTTCAGGACAGCATTCCAGATTTCCATTGTTTTGAGCTTATTTTGGAGATTCTTTTCAATGGAAGATTATCTTCTTCAATGGACAACTTCAACAAAGATAATCAGCATTGGCCTCTCACTTCTTACCACTTAGCATTCATTTGTCCTTTCACCCTACCAAAGTTTTGAGGACAAAACTTTTTGGGTAGGGATGGATTGTAATAAAGAAATTTTCATGTTGCTTTAATTAGGAAATTAGCCTAATTTGGATTGGACTATAAAAGGTAAGAGGGTGCCAATGTAAATCATCTTTTAATCATATCTCCACTTCTTGGAGCTTGAAGGTATTTCCTTCCCCACCATTGTAAAGGGTGAGTTCCTTGCAGTAGCCATCATCAATTGATTCTCAAGCTTCCATGGCTTTAACATCTCTTGTAATTCTTGGTTGTAAGACATCTTGAATTAAGGAATGGCAAGCTATGGTTTCTAGAATTTCTTGTTATTTAGCATTTCATGTTAGTCCAGTGTTAATTTCCATTGAAGTGGCAACCATCTTTATAGGAGTGTATGGCTGATTATGTGCCTCTTTCTCTCCTTTCTTTCCAAGACTCACACATTCTCATTTTGGATGGTGCCAATCTTTCCCTCTCCTTTCTTTCCAAGACTCACACATTCTCATTTTGGATGGTGCCAATCTTTCCCTCTCCTCTCTCCTCTATCTTTTGTACAGAAATTCCTCTTTTCCCTTTTGCTCTTTCTTTTGTGCATAATGGTTGAAGCTATGGATTTTGGATGGTGCCAATCTTTCCCTCTCCTCTCTCCTCTATCTTTTGTACAGAAATTCCTATTTTTCCTTTTGCTCTTTCTTTTGTGCATAATGGTTGAAGCTATGGATGAAGATGACGAATTTGTTCATTATTATTAAGAGAGATTTATGGTTTCTTTCCAGTTTTGAGATTAATGGTAGAGCCATACACATAGACTTTGTGTCCCTTGTCCCTAGTTTTGTGTTCATTTATGTTCGTGGGAGGGTTGCTGTCATTTTGGTGCATAGCTGGGGAAGAAGTTGATCTCAACAACTACAATTGCAGGGAGATTCTATGGTGAGTAAAAAGCTAATGCAACAAATTTGCAATGATAAGTTAATAGCATATCGATGGTTCAGTGAAGAAGAAGAATAGAAAATAGATGAAAGGAGAAGGAACATGAAGATAAGAAGAAGAGGAAGAAGAAGAAAGGAGGATGAAATGAAAGAGCAGCACATCATCTTTCTCTTACATTCTTGTCTTTGCTTTTGGCACCTTTTCTTTTCTCCCACCCCCATCATCCTAAACAACAATCTCTCAACTTTAATGCCCTCTCCAGTGAATAGCTTACACCAATCCTAGAATTGGGAAAGCTAAAGGCCGAAGCAACAATAAAAGAACAAAGGCATGAAGAGAGAGGAGAAGAAAGGCAAGTAGCCTAGACTTAGTTCTAGCCGACATGTGCAGTGGGAATTTGAGGAAGAGGCAGAGGCAGTTGGAGGTAGAGAGGAAGGGACTATGGACAATCCCTACCAAGGGCACAATAGAGGTAGATGGATCTAGAGAAGGACGAGTATAGAGAAAACGAAGAAGTAGATGCCTACATCATGTCCTTGTTTTGTGCTGTGAGCCATAACAGACACCATTGCTCAAATCTCTGCATCACATGGAATCCTTTTTGCATCCCTATTTTCTTATCCTTTGCAAAGTATGGGAACCGCATGTGGCCTAGGATCTTGTGATTACACACCTTTCACCTCACCCCTACCATTGCCATTCGGCCCTTCTCCAACAGCAATGACTTGGAGCCACTATGGAAGACTAATCCCAGCCTTGCCTGTCTCCGTAATTTGGTTGTCATCATGTTATAGGTGTTGATAAGATGAATAAGAAGTAAACGCAGACCAGAAAGGCAACGATGTGCCTGTGCAGATCTTCCTCTTCTTTTTGCTAATACGATAACAGTCAGAGACCAATGACACCAGCAGTTAAGATAAGAAGAAGAAGAAGAAGAAGAAGGAATATCACAATAATAACAAGAAGAAGAAGACGACGAAGAAGAGAAAGCAAGAGGGGAAGGCGCCATGCTACAGAGATTGCTTAGCTTCTACGTCCGTTCTGATCAATGGCTCACATGCCTTCTTTTTTCTCTGTTCCCAGTCTGGATCTCCCTGCATGATGATCAACCATGCAGAATTTTTTAGAAGATAGGATCATTATTTCAATTGTCAGTGGTCTCCTCCTCAGCAGAAGCAAAATGACATCACCGTGAGCCTCTTTACCATAGTCAACACCTTTTTTTCCCAAGTCGATCATCATCAATTCAAGTAGCAAGTTCTACTAAAGTAGGGTTTAATCTGGTCGCATGGCAGGGAAGGTCTTATTGATCAGCAAGGACAACATGATATCGACATCGTTATCTTCAGCCGTGACAGGCATATCAAGAACATTGACAAGTAGGGGAAGGTCCAAATTCGCAACCATGAAAGAGCCTCCCAGTTGTACCAAGAAGAGGAAGAGGAGGAAAAAGGTGACCGTTGTGGGTCTAATCTTTGGGTTGGACTGAGTAGTTAAGCTAGTAGTAACTCGAGGCACATTGCATCGAGTTGCGGGGTAGTGGAGGCTCATATGGTAGGTCAGTCATGCCGACCTTACCGCCTTCATGGGCTATAAAAGCTAAACCCCTTCATAGCCATCGATCATCTATCTTTCACCCAGTCAGAGTTGTTCCAGCTAGCCTTAAGCTCTTCACCTATCTTCTATCTAGATCATCATCTAAGCTTCACTATGAAAGTGCACGGGTGGACAGAGCCATCTCTGTATCAGTTGTTTGGAGCTAAAGAAAAATTTTAATTCTCCTCTTATCTATTGTGTACGCTCTATCTCTATCTATTTCTCAGATTCTATTCGCTGCGCCATGTAATTTTTACATGTCCATGGTGTTCATCAATGGGATCCATAGTGTAGAGCTTTACAAGGCCTTAGTGAGCAACTCCAGCCTACAAAGAGACGTCCTAGCTAGGATTTTTGATGAAGCCATCAGAGTGGATGACCAACTCAAGGAGAGGAGCTCTTAGAGCTTAACTCAAGATAACACTAGTTCTAGATGCTTAGAGAGAGCTGCTATATCTAGTGAGCGATCAACCCCTAACACCCAAGACAAGGGGAAGAGCGTAGACCAAAGCCAAGAGCTGACTGAGATCAAGATGGAGATAGCAAGGCTATAAGAAATTGTGAGGAGACCAACGCGTCCACACATCCAATGTGTGCATTTTGGTGGCAACCGCCTCCTAGTGGAGTGTCAGGATCCTAGATCCAAGCCTTGTGCTAATTGCGGCAGGTTCGGCCATGATGCCATGCATTGCAAGCTACCAAAGAGATTTTCATATGCCCAGCAATATAACCCATCATACCTAGGGAATAGGTCGTGGAATTTCTTTGGAAGGGAAGCCCCATTAACTCTCCCAGTACCCAATGATGCGAAACCCACTATTCCTAGGATGGAAATCAACCCAATAGGCATACCTAGGCCATTGAGATTCGTCATAACCCACCCACTGAGCAACACTCCAGTCCACTACGTGGAGGAGCCAAAGACGAGGATGCATACATGAACCCTTATGTCTTATAAGATGAAGAGGGCAATCCAATCCTCATGGACTACTGACCAATGTTGGTGATGGCGTTAGGAAGAGGTAGGGGTAGAGGCTTAGGGGGGCAGACCAAATAACCGAATTCTTGTTGCTTGCAGTCACCTAGGGCATATCTCCTTGCGCTACCTCGAATGAGAGCAAGCTAATCGAGAAAAGAGCAAATCTTAGGTGCCTAGAGTGTAGAATCACTCACTTGTTTGCCAAATGCACTAGAAAAAAGCTACCCTTTAGCCCAACGAATGAGCCATCAGTACCATTGGGGCTATTTGGAGTTGAGACATTTGACGGAGAGGACACACCTATCCCATTACATGTCACGACTCGTGCACAGAGACGAAGCAGCCTGGTGTATCACTTCCTGGACCCATCAATCTAGATACAGTCTCAATAGGAAAATGAGCCATAGGTGAAGGAAGAAGAGGACGGAGGCCAATGTCACGCTTAAAATGGAGAGTGCTACGACACTACCCATAGGAAAGAAAGTCACCTATGCAGAGGCAATGACATATGCTCCAAAGATGGTAGAGAAGGGGAGTGGCAAGGTAGGGGAGTACCCCAACCCAAAACACCATCTCGAAGCCATAGAGAAGGTCAAGGAGTGGGTGAAAGAGGCCCAAGAACACTTGAAAGACATTGAACTCATCCTAAAGGATGAAATCAATGAGCTCTCTAGCGTGAGCACACTAGTTTTACTTGCAAGGATAAAATCGATGAGAGATGTATCGGTACCACATGCGGTACCACAGAGACATAGCTTAGACGTCTATGACTTTGCCTTTGAGAGATCTACCCAGACAATACCGAACACTATGGCAAGGGTTGAAGGACCAATGGAGCAAGGGGTAGCTGACCTACATGATCATGATGTAGTAAGTCAGATACCCAGTCTAACATTGTACTCAATGCTTAAGTGGTTACACGTGAATACTTTTTGGGAGGGCACAAAGATGCATGCAATCCTATCGGTTCTAGCATTAGGAGATGCCACACGAAAAGGGATCATGGACACAAAGCCAAGAGTTAGTATGCTTAGCCATGCAGTACTCCAAGCTTGGGGTAACCCACCTATTGAGAATGCTAGGTTTAATGTTGCACTGGCCAATTGAATGAAGGTTAGGCCATTTGGAGTGTTGGAGAACTGGCCGTTGAAGATTGCAAGTGTCCAATTTTCTGTGAACTTCATTGTCATGAAGGGAGTGGACTACGATGCGTGAGTCATAGAGGACTGGGGCAATGGTCTGATCTTCTTAGGTAATCGAACAGAAGTAGTGAGAGTGGAGATGGACACTTGGAAGACCACTTTAGTCAACTCGGATGCCATCTCTACCATGCTAAAGGGCAATGCGCAAGTAAGGGCACAAAAGGGGACTTGTCGGTTCACCTAAGGCATAGGCGGTTAAAGGAGGAGAGGAGGGGATAGCCGAAGGAGTTGGAAGCTGAACAACAAAAGAAACCACAAGGCCTACCAAAACGCTTCATGAAGTTTAAAAAAGGAGATAGGGTAGTGATCTTGTTGGGATAGATGAGTGAGCCCATCAAAGGACTTGCCAAGGTCAAGGAAGTCAACTTAGCTAGGGAAGGGGATGAACCTCGACCCATTTTTTATAGAAACTGACGACTTGACAGAGGAGGAAGAGGCTATCCTTGTTGCTCTTCTATGAGAGTACATAGAAGTGTTCGCCTAGTGAGCTTAAGGGAGTCGATCCAAGGGTAGTGATGCATAACATATCGATGGCCCATGACACAACACCAATAAAGCAACAACCTGACCCGATGAATCTGAAGCATGCTCACGTAGTGAAGGAGGAGATAGACAAGCTAATGAAAGCAAGATTCATCTAGGAGATAGAGCACATGGACTTGATATCACCCATCATGATAGTCATGAGAAGAATGGGAAGATTCGAGTGTGCGTCAATTATAAAAAAGTCAATGTAGCAACTAAACAAGATAATTATCCACTGCCTTACACTAAGCACATGCTCAAGAGAGTAGTTGACAAAGAAGCTTAAAGTTTTTTGGACGGGTGTTCACCTCGTCATGCCATTTGGGTTGATGAATGCACTAGCTACCTTTCAATTCTTGATGTGCACCATATTCAAAGACATTCTTAGATGATAACTAGAGGTATTCATTGATGACCTATGTATACACTCTAGCTGGATAGAGCACCTGGATAAGCTTTGTACTGTCTTTGAACAGTGTAGGCTTTGTAGTCTCTCGTTGAACCCCTTAAAGTGCAAATTCTAGGTGAAGCATGGATGCATCTTAGGGCACGTGGTGTCCAAGAATGGCATCGCCACCGCTGACTTTTCAAAGATCAGGGTTATTGTCGACTTGCTGCCATCAAATAGCTATAAGGGAGTTTAGTGCTTCTTAGGCCACACAGGATACTATTGGCACTTCGTTCTAAACTATGCGCTAATCACTAGACCACTTTATAAGTTGCTGATTGTCTTTGAGTGGACTGAGGAGTGCCAATACACTTATGAGGAACTGAAAAAGGCTCTCAGTATTGCACCGATTTTACGAGCCCCAGACTGGAGCATAATGTCCCATGTGCACATACATGTGTCTAAGTTTGCCATTGGAGCTATTTTGTGCCATCCCGGTGAGCACAACCTTGATTATCCTGTAAGTTTTGCCAACAGGAAACTCATGAAAATGGAGATGAATTACTCCACCATAGAAAGGGAAGGGTTGGCCATGGTGTTCACTGTAAAGAAGTTTTGACATTATCTTTTGGCCATACCCTTTACCTTCTTCATTGACGATCAAGCTCTGCTTTATCTTGTGAATAAACCATGTGCTATAGGATGCATTGCTTAATGGTTACTTCTTCTTTTAGAGTTTGACTTCTTAGTGGTTATACACAAGGGAAAACAACATTATATGGCGGATCATACGTCTTGCATACCCACAGGAGAAGCAGCTAGACAAGGCATAGTAGATGACTTGTCAGATACTCACATTTTTAGCATGTCTAGTGAAAGGGATTTGTTTAGAGCCGACTTGATGCCATATGGGGCAAATGACATTGTCCAAGTGTTAGAGCACATCTACCCGAGAAACCTATTGAGAAGGCCATGCTTAGGCGACTTATTCTTAAGATCCAACCCTATTAGGCGGCTAATAGCTAGTCAGCTCTATAGGTTAGGGCAAGACGAATTGCTGCGAAGATGCATATGTGAGTATGAAATGCATGATGTGTTGAGTGATGTGCATGGTGGAATTGCTGGAGGGACATTCCAGCAGAGATATGATAGTTCGCAGTGCTACTACAATATTAGCTGTGGTGGCCCACCTTGTTCTGTGATGCTGCTGCTAAGTTCATTAAGCATTGTGATGAGTGCCAAAGGACTAAGATTCTTGTATGTAAAGACAAGATAGATTTGACCCCTGTCATAGCGTGACAACCCTTCGAGAAATGGGGTATTGACTTCATCAACGGACCTATCAGTCTTGTGACCCAATACTCACAAGCCAACTACATTATCATTCCCACATATTATCTTACGAAATGGGTCGAAGCACGAGCTACAAGAAAGAATGATGCCATAACTACGACAAAGTTCATGTGGGAGCAGGTTATCTCATTATTTGGTTGCCCTATTGAGTTAGTCAGTGGCGCTCATTTCATCAATGAGGTGATTGCCCACCTACTCTCTACCTTCTTGATCATCCATAGGAAGTCATCACCTTACTACCCTCAAGCTAATGGACAAACATAATCAATGAATAAGATCCTAGCGAGTGTCCTCACTAAAGTGGTCTCTACCTCGCACAATGATTGGGATAATAAACTCATGCAGCACTTTGGGCCTATTGGACAGCCTATAAAATGGTTGTAGGATAGACTCCTTTTAGGTTGACCTACGAAACTGAAGCTATTCTACCTCTAGAGTTCTTTGTCCTTAGCTTGAGGATAGCCATTCAAGAAATATGGGATGGAAAGGAGGCATGGACGGACTGCCTAGTCAAGTTAGAGCACTTATTGAAGACTCGGCTTCTTACCACACATGTGCTGATTTGTGAGAAGGTGCGCCGTAAAAGCTAGTTTGACAAGCATGTCAAAAAATGAGACTTTGAGCAGGGAGACCTAGTGTTGTACTCTGTGAAGGGCCATAAGTAGAAAATGAAGTTTAGAGGATTAGGGCCTTTCCGAGTCTGCACCATTAGCCGAACTAGCAATGTAGAGCTCGAGACCTTAGATGGCAAGGGCATAGGCTTCTTTAACGCACCCGCATAAAGAAGTACTACCCTCCCACACATCCGTTGCACGAGTCACCAATGTTAGAATCACTTGTGAATGTCCACATTGCCACCTTCACCAACATTGAAGACAAAGATGAGGAAGCAATAGCACCGGCTTACTTGTGCGTAATGGTCACTGCCCAATAGACCCACACCTTCGATGCTTTGATTGATGAGGGAGTTGACTTCAATGTCTTGACCCATGAACATTGGACCCTCATCATTAGTTAACCACAACTCCAACCCATAAATGCGAAACTTAGCCCATTTGGGGGTAAATCATATGCACTCTTGGGAAAAGTGCAAAGTGGCAGTCTTTATCGAGTCTGCAAGCATGCCCATCATTTTCTATGTGCTGCCAAACACAAAAGATGCAGGTAAAGAATCGCTACTGGGATGCACCTTTAAGAAGCAGGCCCATTGCAATGCGGACTACGAATTGTAGTGTATTCACCTTGCCATCGGTAACATATGCATAGTAACAACTTGTAGCAAGGGTTGCGTGGCTCAACCCAAGACTGCTAAGTGTTGAGATTGCAAGCTCAACATGTGCGGACATTGATGATGGACCGCCTGGCTAGATGGGTTTGCACGTCTACACTTAGCACATTGGTGGTCATTATGATACCCACATGGCCATTGACTTATCACTTATTATATTTAGTTTGTTACACCTACCTACAACTAGCAAATATATAGTGCCAGTCGATTGGTGTAGTCTGTTATGCACTGTTTGATTTAGCATACCACTTTCCTTTACATTGTATAGTGTGTGGAAGAAGAAGAAGAAATCAGCAGGAAAACGTTTTGGCCTCCATCTCTCTTCGTATATTCTCGAGTGAGCTTCCTCCTCTTATGTATACAGTGTGAGTTTGACGCAACAACTCAAGCAAATCCCCCCATCACACGATGCTTGACATGGTATGAGAGCTGCACCATTGAGAGAGGCTAAGTTTGAAGGTTGAAGTAAAGGAAAAGAAGCAAGGTTCGAGCAAGCAAGCAATGGGTAAGAAGCTCTCTCATTCTTCCACTTTTTCTCTTGGATAGTGCTTGTGGAGGCACTGGAATCAAGGTAGAGTGAAAATCTCAGATTGTTGTGAGATTTGGTGTGCAAGAAGAGCATTGTATATTCTGCAGATAGGCCCTTTAGGACTTTCTCATAATTTTCTTAGGCATCTGAGGTTGTTTCAAGCCCCGTTTTAGAGTCGTAAGGTTAGCGATAGTAGTTTCAGGATACACTGTGATTTCGTTTGTATTGACCAAAAGTGGATGCACATGTTACATATTTTAAATATGTAATTTTTGAGGTGTTTTCCAGGAAGCAAATATAAGGTTCATCTGCAAACAGGTTGCAGATTACATGTGCTATTGAGCAATCAGTGAAAAAGGTTGCTTGGTGTATTACTGTGTACTTGTTGTGAAAGGCTGCAGAAGACTAGCTTGTTGTGATGGATCCTTTTTTGTGATAATGGAAGAGAACATTGCAAATTCCATTATTGAGAAGCTCGAAGAGAACAACTACCCTTCATGGAAGTTCTGTGTGACGAACTTTCTCATTGGAAATGGCCTTTATGAGTTTGTTTCAGGTGGAGAAAAGGAGCCAGAGCTAGGTATCCTTCTGACTGCAGATGAATTAAGGGCATGGAAAGAATGGAATGCAAAAGACAAAAAGGTGATATACTGGCTATCTGCAGTCATTGATAATACAATGTTGGGACATATCAGGAATGCAGAAACTTCACATGCAGCTTGGAAAATTTTTGAGAACATGTTTTCAGTAAATACAAAGGCATGGAAGATTCAACTCAAGTAAGAGTTGAATACCTTGAAGAAAGGAAAAATTTATGTCAATGAGTATGTTTTGAAGGTGAGGAGCATTGCAGATGCTTTAGCAGCGATTGATGCAATGCCTTATGATGATGATTTGGTTTCATCCACTTTGAGTGGCCTTAATAATGAGAAGGCATGGAAATCATTTGTTATTTCAGTATATGTACGGAAGCCATTTCCAGATTTTGATGAGCTGGTCTCTCTCATGATAATCGAAGAGATCAATATGCAGGGTGACTTGTCTGAAAGAAATGATGAACATGTCCAAGCATTTTACTCAAGTTCAGGAAGGGGACGTGGTAGATCCTCTTCGAGAGGCCGTGGTATGAGACGTGCTGGTAATAACTTGCAAAACATGTTCAATCAGCAATTTAGTGAAATGTAGGTTTCACGAGGCCGAGGAAACTTTAGAGGCAGGGGGAGCTCTAGAGGAAGAGGTGGATGGCAGAACAGAGGTTCTGGAAATTCTGCTATTGTTTGCCATTATTGTGGCAAAACAGGTCATATTGCAACCCATTGTTATGCTAAGAAGGATGATATTCGCAGTGGCGAATTTCAGCAAGGAAACTACATCGTCTTCATGACAGAATGAAGACAAAAATGAGCTTCTATTTGTTATGCAACACATGATGAATGCAGCTATAGGAAAGGGGACACATGGTGATGTATGGTATGTGGATTCAGGTGCATCTAATCATATGACTAGTCATGTTGAATGGTTTGGGGAGATGCAAGGTTTACAAAATCTAGGTTATGTGTAGACGAGTGATGATTCATGCCACCCAATTTCACATATTGGAAAGGTTTCCTTATCCTTGCATGATGGCCAGACAAAGAGTTCGACAAATGTATTACATGTGCCTTCAATCACGAAGAATCTAGTGTTTGTTGGCCAAATGGTAGAGCAAGGGTTGTAGGTTTTATTCAATGCAAAAGTTTATTTTGTAGAAGACTTTAATGATAAGTGCAGGTTGGTCATAAAAGGAAGTAGAGTTGGCTGCATGTTCACTTTAGATGCTGGAATTCCTGCAATGGATGCTGCTATGTATGCTAAAGGAAAAGGAGTGGTTACAGACATTGAAATATGGCATAAACGTATTATACATGCAAATGTGCAAAGACTGAAATTAATGCAATCCAGAGGATTGGTTACAGGGTTGCCTTCCTTTAGAGTTGTAGAATTTCATAAAGCCTGTGAAGCATGCTAGTTTGGTAAGCATGCAAGACACCCCTTCTCGCATGATAGAGGTGAGCAGAAAAATTCTTGATGTAGTGCATACAGATGTTTGGGGACCTACACAGAATGTATCTCTTGGTGGCAGTAAATACTTTGTCACATTTATTGATGACCGTTCAAGGAAGCTATGTGTATATTTCATGAAGGAAAAGAGTGATATATTTGAGCACTTCAAATCTTTTAAGGAAGCTGTTGAAATAGAAATAGGCTTGAAAGTGAAGTACTTGAGATCAGATGGATGAGGAGAGCACCTCTCTAATGAGTTTAGTGGTTTCTTAAGGACTCATGGGATAAAGAGACAATTTACTTGTAGGTATACCCCACAACAAAATGGGGTTGCAGAAAGAAAAAAAGAGCATATTGTAGAAGTTGCACGGGCATTAATGGCTGAAAAGAATATGCCAAAACATTTTTGGTGTGAAGATGTTCATACTGCTGTCTATATTATGAACATAACCCCCACAGCTACAACTCATGGGATGAGTCCAGAAGAATGCTTTACTGGCAAGAAGCTTGACGTATCACACTTGAAGGGATTTGGTTGTGTTGCATATGTTCATGTGCCAAATGAGATACGGAAGAAGCTTGATCCAAAGGTTGAAAAATGTATTTTTATTGGATACTGTTTAGAGCAGAAAGGGTATCGTTGTTGTAACCATGTCACAGGTGAGTTCAGAAAGAGCAGGGATGTTATTTTTGATGAGATGAGTAGTTGATATGCACCTGGTGGTGATGTATTAGATGATGATAATGATCATGATAGATATGTGCAAAAAGAAAAGCAAGAATCACGGATTCTTAGTGGATCAAAAACATCATTTGGTACTACACCTATAGTGAGCCCTTGGTCTAGGAGACTAAGGGGTAGCCCCACATGTTCAGGTGGATCTATAAGTGTTGCAGGCAAAGACAAAGGAAAGAAGAAAGTGTTGGATGGTAGTAATGTAAAGGCTCCATTGAGTGATCCAGTGGTACGTAGGTCTAGCAGGGTCAGATATTCTATGAAAAGATTTGGTTTTGAAGGTTATGCAGCTCACCATTATGCTTATATGGTGAAACTAGTTGAGGATGTTGAGCCCACTTTTTTTGCAGATGCTGTTGGTCATGCTCATTGGGATGCAGCAATGGATGAGGAGATGGCTGCATTAGAAGCCAATAAGACTTGGGATTTGGTACCCTTGCCTAAGAGTAAGAAAGCTATTGGCTGTAAGTGGGTTTACAAAGTCAAGCATAATGCAGATGGTTCAGTTAGCATGTATAAGGCTAGGCTGGTTGCAAAAGGCTATGCTCAAACATATGGCATAGATTATGAAGTTACATTCAGTCCAGTTGCTAGGATGGCAACTGTTAGATGTGTGATTGCCTTAGCAGTAGCCAAAGGTTGGAGTTTGCAGAAAATGGATGTTAAGAATGCCTTCTTGCATGGTGAATTGCAAGAAGAAGTGTATATGGAGCAGCCAATAGGTTATGAGGATTTAGAGCATCCCACATATGTGTGCAGGTTAAAGAAGGTGCTCTATGGGCTGAAGAAAGCACCTAGAGCATGGTCTGACAAGATTGGAGAGTATATTGTCAATATTGGATTTTGTATTTCTGATGCTAATCACTCACTTTATGTGAGAAAGGGAGATGCAGGTTTGGTTATCATAGTCATCTATGTGGATGACTTGATTATTATAGGTGACAGTGACAATGGGATTATTGAAGTTAAGGACTTCTCGAAGAAGAAGTTTGAGATGAAGGATTTGGGTGAGCTGAGATGCTTTCTTGGTATTGAGGTGATCAGATGTGATGATGGTATATGGTTATCCCAAAGGCAGTATAGCTTGGATATGTTATCCAAGTATGGTATGACATCATGTAAGCCTCTTTCAATACAATTGGAGCAAAATGTGAAGTTGAGTGCCGACGTTGGGGATGGGACAGAAGATCCTACTATGTTCAGGAGGATAGTTGGGAGTTTGATTTACATGACTATCACAAGGCTAGACTTGAGCTATGCTATTGGCCTTGTCAATCAGTTTATGCAGATGCCTAGAAAGCCTCATTTGGATGCAGTTAAACGTATATTGAGATATGTGAAGTCAACTTTACATTATGAAAATTTTTATGAGGCAAGTAAGGATGTACAAGTCTTTGGATACATAGATGCAAATTGGGCTGGTAGCATGTTAGACAGAAGATCTACTAGTGGATTCATGTTTTCCCTTGGTAGTGTAGTATTTACATGGAGCAGCAAAAAGCAACCTACAGTTGCTTTATCGAGTACGGAGGCTAAGTATAGAGGTGCTGCTATGGCAGCATGTGAGGCGGTATGGCTGTAAAAGTTATTAGGTGATTTGAATGTGCAGGGAGATGGTCCAGTTGTCATTCATTGTGAGAACATGAGCAGCATACAGTTAACTAGGAATCCAGTGTTCCATGCTAGGACAAAACACATTGAGGTGCACTACCATTTGTGAGAGAGAAGGTACTTGCAAGAGAGATTGACTTGGTATATGTCTGCACACAGGATCCAATAGCTGACATTTTCATAAAGGCATTGGGTGTGCAGAGAAGCTTTGAAAGTTTTGAAGCTTATTTGGAGTTGCAGAGATAGAGTTGAGCTTGAGGGGGAGTGTTGAGATGGCAAGCTCAATAGGTGCGGGCATTGATGATGGACTGCCTGGCTAGATGGGTCCGCATGTCTACACTTAGCACGTTGGTGGTCATTATGATAATCACATGGCCACTGACTTATCACTTATTATATTTAGTTTGTTACACCTACCTACAGCTGGCAAAGATATAGCGCTAGTCGATTGGTGTAGTCTGTTATGCACTGTTTGACTTAGTAGGCCACTTTCCTTTGCATTGTGTAGTGTGTGAAAGAAGAAGAAGAAATCAAGAAGAAAATGTTTTGGCCTCCATCTCTCTTTGTGTGTTCTTGAGTGAGCTTCCTCTTATGTATATAGTGTGAGTTTGGCACAATAGCTCAAGCAAGTTCCCCCACCACATGATTCTTAACACTAAGCCACCGATAAAGAAAACCATGGCCACATCCGAGGAGGGGGGTCATGATTCGTCACACCCCGCTTAGACAAAATAGCAACAACCCACCAAGAACACAACAAAGACCATAGGGCCTACCCTCAAATGGATACCTAAGCATAAAGGCCCACCTCCTAGAAGTAGGGACACACGACCTTGCAATGCTAGAAACTCACACCTAAGAGCTCGGAGGCCGCATAATAGGCGATACAGGCAAAGACGAACGATCAAGCCACCATGGGTTCCCAAAACCTTGTTGCAAGCATAGGGCTATTACGAGGGCAAGGCCTGGATATGGGTGCTTAAAGCCAAAACTGTTAAGGGCACTACTCAAGTGCCACCCTCAAACCCATCTAGGAAAGATTGAACAACACTTAAGGAAGCAAGGCCCCAAGAGACCCTCATACCCAAGCATGCGGAGCCTAGCTACTAAACCCATAGAGCCCAAGATGACTAAGCCTCCAGCATTACAGCAAGTCCATTGACCAAAACTACAACTGACTCCCATTGACTCGACCACCCCCAAAAGGAGCCTAGTGACCCAATTACTTCTCAAGCTGAATGTAGCACATCCTCTAAGCTGCAAGCCCAACCCATGGTCCCTAAGGATGCCATTACTCCTACACCTGAGGATCAACCACTAGAAGCTCCCTTGTCTAGCTCATTTTGACCCCACCTGCCAATAGGTCTTGAGCCATCCTATGAACGATGATCGATCCTCATGTTGGCTAAAGATCTAGCTGAAAACATAGGAGACGACCTGGTCACCTACATCAAGTGCTTAGATGCCACTTTCACCCTACTTGCTAAGAGCTATGAGTGCTTAGAACTAGGTCTACTTGATGCATCCTTAGAGCTGAATGTCTGTTCCTTGCCATGCACCTGGGAGGAATACGAATTCGTGATGATAAAAACCCCCATGGTCGTGGAGGAATTGATCACCAATGCCGAGATATCTCGAGACCAAGCCCTTAAACAACGAGACTAATCACCTCCTATAGCAAGAGTAGAGTCACTACCACCGTGAGCCAAGAGCTTTGCAAGCTAGCCGATAATGACTCATCCTTCTTACGTAAGTGGTATGCTCTCCGACTCCAATGGGAATAAGAAGGTTGCCAAATCATGACCAATGCTAAGCAGCAATGTCCCATTAAGACCTCAGAGTATGATCCCACTTATGTAGCTCCTACCTCTTTTAGGGTATTGGCCATCACTTACAATTGATCATTAGAAGATCATGTTGTGAGCCACCCTTACCTAGATCGAGTCCTTATTACTGAAGAAGAGCTACATATTACTAGTAGGATCGCCTCTAGTGATCTTATCACTGATGTCCTCACCTATATCACACACGTAGACATCATACCTCACGATATGGACCACCATGCTCAATTGGAATATAACCCACAATTCTATGCCTGGCTTCTACAAGGTAATGTCTTGCCCATGCACGCTAAAACGCCCTTAACCCTTTTCTCTCCAATCCTAGGAAGGATTCAAATCATTCCCAGGGGAGGGAGGGGGTACGGTGGAAAGGAAACAAGCATAAAAAGAAAATTGGAAAAGAAGAAAGAAAACATGCCTTAAATGTCAATCAATGTTTAAATGGCAAGATTTAGAATGTGGGAAAAATTTTAATGGATATTTTTGAATCGTGTGGATTACCTGAAGTGGAAATTTTACTCTATACTCAAGCATTTCACATTCTTAATGTTAAAATATCGGATCTAGAGCATGGCAAAAGCTATGGTGGATAGAAGATGAAGGTTAGATTAATGTTGACATAGACAATGAGTAGACAACTGTTACACAAGTGAATTAGGTTCCAAGATGGAAGCTTAGACTCATAACCACAATCTTGTGTAGTGGACTGTGAATGACACTAACTGAAATAGGAAAGCATCATGATATTGCATTAAAAAGGAGAGCAAGTACAATGCTTTATAGGAATAGAATAGGTTGTATTTTCCACCACTGTGCATATGGGATTCTGCACCTTGAGCTCGCACTGCTCCATGCAATGAGGCTAAGTTGGGTGTGATTGTCAATATCTCAATAGCCTCCTCAATCACAACTAGAGAAGTACAAAGTGTGTAGAGGCTTTAGTGAGCAACCACCTGCAAAGTGTGTGTACACCACAGACATGGTAAACACCAGAGGCTATTGGCAGAAAAGGCTAAGTGTGGGTACCAAAGACATGGTGGACATCTAGAGGCTATAACAGGGGCCTCACAAAGTGTACAGAGGCTGTAGTATAAGGTTACATGAGGAGTTTACAAGCTTATGTCAGAAGCATTAGGGCTAGGAAATACAAGGCAAAAAAAGTCTATTAGAATAGAAGGACTAACGAGGCTTGTTCTTCTCCTAGTGGTCTTCTTCTTCTTCTTCTTCTTCTTTTACTCCATGGTCCTCTTCTTCTTTAACAATAGCTAGATAGGCCTTTTGAGACCTCTTCCTGGAATGATAGAATTTATCTGTGTGCCCGATCTTTTTGTAGAAGTCACATATGAGTAGCGCTGATCTTTCTTGCCCTTGTACTTGTTATGGACATATAACATTTGTTCATATTTAGAGGTGCTTGGTTCTTCTTTGGATTTTATCTTCTTTTCTTCTTCTAGCAGGGAGGCCTTAATGTCAACCAATTTAGGACTATGTATGTTGATTAATGTAGTTGACACATTATTATAGTTAGGAGGTAGGATTTTTAACAACACACCAATACAAATATCTTCATCCATCTTGATTCCTACAAGCTAAGTTAAGAGAATTTCCATGTAGTTTAAATGAGTTGCAAGAGATGTGTTTGATTTCATATCTAGCCTGAAAAATCCAGTTTAGTAATCCATACTTAGATGACTTTAATTGTGTACCAAACAAAGTATATAATCTCTTCCATGTATCAATAGAGGTTTCACAGCTATCCACATATGGTGGATGTAGCTATCATCCAATTCAAGCTTAATGATGGCATGTGCTTGCCAAGTAGCTGCAAGGTCCGTATCTTGAGGCTTCTTCTCTTTGCCATTGGTAATGACCAAAGACCCTTCTTCATTAGGATGAGCTTGATGCAGGTTTGCCAAGTGTGAAACCCAACCCCTTTGAACCGAACAGTGGGAGAGTCTTTGCCCATGCAGGGGTAGCAAATTAGCATCAAAACTCTCAGATCTGAGCAGTAGAAGATTTAATAGTGTCAAGAGACACAAGGAATGTAGTGTCAAATAACACTTGATAAGTATCAACATATACTATGCTTTCAAGTACTTGATGTTGAGTTTGATGCTTGGATTTCTCCCCTCCTTGTGTTGATTTGATGGGAAATGCTTGCTGGAAACTTCAATTCTTAGTTAGATCAGAGTGGTAGAAGATTGATTTGAGTGGCAAAAGAGAGAAATGAAGTAGAAGAGAAGCTTGAAGTTAAAATGGCTATGGCAAATTAGGATTTGTAAGAAAGAAGCCTGGTTTTTTTCTTTGTGCGGCTTATGTAGTGGACTATTTTGATCAAGATTTGAGCTGGGGGTTCCTTAGGTGATGAGCTTTCATTGCCCTATGGTCATGGTCAACATTGTAGCTTGTACATGCAACAACAACAGTACGACCTGCTCTACGCCTTTTTGAGATAGCAATGACAAATTCAAGCAATCCCGGCTCTTGTTAGTGCACAATGTTGGGATCTATTGTGATGGGCTGAAGTGCCTTGAGTCAAGGATCAATTAACTAGAAGGAAGCTCATGAAGATATGCCTTGTATAGAGAGATCCAGGAGCTCCAAGGTGAGTAGGTATAGTCTGCTGGCCATGGCTGCCACAAGGTTGACTAAAGATATAAGTGAAAATAGAGCTGGAAGTGAAGTCATGAGCCGACCAGAAGTGAAGAGGAACTGAGAGAGAAGTGAGATGAGCTAGGCCATGGGCTTTGATACCATGTTAAAATGTTAGATCTAGAGCATGGTAGAAGCTATGGTGGATAGAAGATGAAGGTTAGATTCATGTTGACATAGACAATGAGTAGACAACTGTTACACAAGTGAATTAGGTTCCAAGATGGAAGCTTGGACTCATAAACACAATCTTGTGTAGTGGACTGATAATGACACTAAAACTAAAGAGGAAAGCATCATGATACTGCATTAAAAAGGAGAGCAAATACAATGCTTTACAGGAATAGCATATGGGATTCTACATCTTAAGCCCACACTGCTCCATACAAAGAGGCTAAGCTGGGTGTGAGTGTGAATATCTAAACACTTAAGAGCTTTCATGTATGTTTATTTACCTCCTTGTGCAAGTTGACTCAAGAAAACTAATGGTGAGCTATGATATATGACAGGAACCTACAATGGCAGGGCAAGATAAAGGTGGCAAGCTCTCATTCATGGAGGAAGAACAAGCAAAGTACGGCTTCATGGTAGAAACGAGGGGTTTCAGCTAGTTCACATTCAAGCATATCCTAAACCTAGAAGACTCCATCACAAAGGAGCTCATCGTAAAACAACTTGTGGACCAGTGTAGCCTACAAAAGTATATAGAGAAGGTCGGGTAGGCTGTCAATTACAACAAGTGTGGAGAATTTTTGAGGAGCTTCGATGGCAAAAGAAATTGTGGCATGGTGACGATAAGAAGAGGAGAAGAAGCCCACCAAGGTAGAGGTGGAGTTGAGCCCTACGATGGTGGAGAAGGCCCTGGGTTTAGCCAGCAGGATTGAGAAATGCCTAAGGAGGGATGTGTATAACATGCTGGGGGTGAGCAAGGCTTTCGTGCACATAGTTGATGGGATAAGCTTGGCAGATATTCCAAACCCTGAAATTAAAATGCATGCAAATATGGTTCATGCCCTCTTCTCCAGTCAAAGATACAACGCCCTTATGAATAGAATTGGGGTACCATTGATGGAAAGCGTTGCAGCTGGATCCCCAAATGAGGTGGACTAGAATAGCTTCATGCACAAGACCATCGAAAACTTAGCAAAAGCCTTGGCCACATGTGTAGTAGCAGCATGTGGGGAGTCCTCAGCCTCACAGTGAGGTCAGCTATAGGAAAAAGTCCTCCTCCAAGGCATCCACCATCAAGTTAGGTGGAGTACTGACGATCATAATCCAAGAGGCCCTGAAGGACATAAAAGGAGGTGAAGAGGAAGTAGGGGAGACCCCTGATGGATTGCCACACCTCAAGCAGGAGCACAAAGAGAGGGCACGAAGACATCAAGAAGAAATAGAAAACTTGAAGAACAGGACTACCCTAGAGTTGGAGGAACATGAGAGACTGGAAAGGGAAATCGAATGCTTGGAGAAAGAGAAAGAAGAAGCCATCGAAGAAGCAACCCAAGGGTTGCAAGAAGAGCTAGAGAACCTAGAGCAAGAGGTGAAAGAGATAAAAACCATGACTGAATCTAAAAGACAATGGCATGAAGGAAGGCAAGAAGCCCAGGTGAAGAAGAATGAAGATCTATCTAAAAGGCTGTCAGAAATTTCCATGCAACTCATCGTGGTGCAACAAGCCCAAAAGATAGCCGAGGAGCAACTGAACTGCCAGAACAAGGAAAAAACACACATGCTTGATGAAGAACCTCGGAGACCTACGAACCGCTTACTGGTCAAGTGTTTCAAGTTGATGAACGGCCAAGGCTACCTCTCACATAGCCGACATGCTCTCCCTACCTATGGAGTGTAGTGAGCTTACCTTGATGCCGATCGAGTACTCTCCTCTCCCATGCACACCGGTAGCTCTACGATCCTCGATGCAAGATCAAGCAACCTCAATCCCTCTCCGTCAAGCTCCATCTTCCATAGCCACAGGAGACAAGAGAAGAGAAGAGAAGAGAAGAAGATGAACAAAGGAGATGGGGAGCTTCTTCTCCTCAATCCCTCACTCTCACACACTCACTCCCTCACTCCCTTACTCAAGCACACTCAAGAAGGAAAGAAGAAGAAGAATCTTTTTACCACACACCAAGAATGAGAGTTTCCATTAACTTTTTGGCTTATATACATGCCCTCTTTCCCTTGGGCAGTCATCCCCTTTTTACATGGCCGACCCTTTTCCCCTTTGCCCTAACTTCCTAGCTTAGTCCTACCGCCTGTCCATGGTTACAAATTGCACAAGAGGGAGCCTGTAGCTCTTTTATAAAGATTTTGGCTGTGCTTTTATATTTAAAGGTGCGCCTTCTCGCTTTTGGCTCTTTTCCAGCTTCCATGGTTGTGCCTTGGACTCCTGCTGGTTGTTCCCATGCTTTTGGATTTTTTTCGGGTCCATTCCCTTGTGAGGTGCCTTTTTCTTTTTTCCACCTTGTGCTTTTTCTCTTGATGCCTCTTTTTCCACTTTCTTTGCTCTGCAATAACATTACCCACCTCCTAGAGCAGAGTGCCAGTCCCATGGCATTACTAGGTGGTGAGTTGGACGGTGGTGATGGGGTAGCCTGGTGGCTTTTTGAGTTTGTATACAAGCCCTGGTTAAGGATGTGTTGGAGGGATTCATGCTTGAAATTAAAGATGGTGTTGGATTGAGTCCCTCCGAGAAGCTGGTTGTGGTGGTCTTCCTTTGAAATTGATGATGGTGTTAAGGCAAACCCCTGTTGGCCATGGGTGGATCTACCCTTGATTAAAAATGGAGTTGGGTAGATCCTCCTTGGAGAAGCTGACGATGGTGGACCTGCCCTCGAGGTTGAAGATGCTATTAGAAGGGTTTCTCTCGTTGCACCCTCTTCTTGATGTGACATGATCTTAACCTGCAAGACAAAGTTGTGCACTTCCTGAGGGGTGTGTCTGCCTTACCATGTAGTGCGTAGTGCACATGCTTCTGGAACTGGGAGATGGGTCTAACCTTGCCCTTAGTGGTGTCCCACACTACTTGAGGACCCATTTCGTGCATGGTTGTAAGTGCGGTGCATCGCTTAGGGAGACAGGTCTTGGAAATGTCCTGCCCTTGATGTGCCCTAAGTATGTGATGTGGGGGATGGGGCTAGGTATAAAACCCTAGGTGCAGTGATTGTGGCACTCAAGATGTTTTTGGAGGATCCAGTGTTTCCACCTTTTTTTTTTCTTCTTTTTTTCTTTTTCTTTTTCTTTTCTCTCTTTCTTTTTCTTTTTTTTTTCATTCTTCCTTTTTTTTTTTGGATTAGATGATTATAGCCGGCATTCTAACATAGGGGTGTGCTTAGGCTGTGCCCTGATCTTCCTCGGACGATTTGCGAGGTGGTCTTAGGGACTTAGTCAAGCGTGGCTTTGTAGGTATTCCTTGATACTAGCCTTTAAATTAAGAGGTGTGGTTGATAAGAAAGGATGATTGCACATCGTAAAGTGGCTATTGCTCATGTCCTCAAGGATCTTCATACAAAAAGAGGGAAGCAGGGTTGCCCTCATCATGAGCCTAGCCATAGCATAACTATCTATTCTTAAGTTAATGTAAAAAAAGAGTGGGGGAAGGTGGGATTCCTCAGCTGCTGGCTTTTTCTTAAGTAAAAACCTAATGGTCCTTATGTAATTACAAGTAGTTATGAAGGTTGGGTCTTGGTAGGAAGAGAAATCCTCGAGGAAGTGGTTGATAGATGGGCACAAGTCCCCTGCTTTGAAGGTCATGCATTCATCAGGAGTCTCTACATTGATGTTGTAGATCTTCAAAAAGTCGTATCTTCCATGCATCTCCATGTCATAATTAACTCTGTGTCTACGAGGGTAGGGCATGCAGATAGGATCATTCCGTTCCTCTGGGAATACACTGTAGAAGGCCGTCCAGGAATCAAAGTTGGTATCCCAAATCCTCCTTCGCCACTTCGGCTGTGCCTTGTAGCCTTGAATGGCTTTGGAAACCCAGTTTACCTTGCTCTGCCAATAATCTGCAGTCTCCCACCTCCACTGAGTAATCACAATGCTCCACTCCTCGACCCATTGGCTCACTGAGGTATTGCCCAGACGAATGATCCTCTCGGCTACCTCCAAGGGTAGGACTCGGTCCAAGGCTTGTGGGTAGAGGAAGATGAACTCAAAGGGTCAAGATTGGAGCTCTTGCTATTGCCAGATAGTCAGTTCTTGTGGCCAATTGATGGGATGGTGATCATTGCATAGTGGCATGGGCTCATCACGAAGCTTCTTTGGCCATGCTTGCGCTCTTTGTGGGCTCGTTCCACAAGTTCTTGCCTTCTTCTTCTAGCAACAATGATGCATTCAAGGACTTGGGAAACCTTGGAATCTTCTGGGGGTAGGTTAAGCAAGGGCGGTTTGGGCTCTTTGGGTTGTGGTTCTTCTTTGGATTCTTGCTCGACGTCTGCGGTGCCCTGTTCCACATCTTGGGTTGGACTAGGGGTGGTTGGGGTTGCTCCTGTTCTTTGAATCCAAGTTTCCTAAGCTCATCAATGGAGAGATCGGGCTTGTCGTAAGTAGTTGCATTGCTGCTCCTTGGTTATGCCTGTGTCAGTTGGGAGTGTGCGTTCTTGCAGGCCATATCTTAAGGCTTTGGTCATTAGCTCCAGCTTCCTTTCCATTCTCTCCATTGAATCCTCGCCTTCAACTTGTGTGACATGAAGCATTGTGCTAAAAAAGGATGGCCTTTGAGTGTCTGAGCACACTTCTATAGCTTCTGCCCTAGATTTAGCGAGCACTCACTCGCATTCCACCACTGCTAGGTGCTTTGTCAATCCTCGCACTCTTTCAAAATTTCACCTCTCCCAATGCTGCACATTCTCTTCCAAGTCTTTCTTACTTTTATTCATTTCTTGAGACAGCATCATTATCACCTGCTGCTACTCATTCCACACTTCCAGTATTTGGGTCTTTTCTTTGTTTCGGCGATTCAACTGCTCTTCTACTATCCTTCTACCTTGCTCAATCACCGTGAACTGCTGGTGGGCTTCTGCGAGCCTTTCTGATGATAGATCTTCAATAATTTGCACATGGCTTTCTAGCTCCGCCAAGTGTAGTCTTCTTTTGGTAGTTCTCCATAATTGTACATTCATTTTCTCCACGCATGCCATTTGCTATTAGAGCTCATTGTATTGTTGGATGAGCGACTTGTGGGAGCAACTTGTGGCCCCGCTACTGGGCTACTAGGTCTTGGCTTCATCTTCTAGCCTTCGCCTTAAGTGATCCTCATTCTCTTGAGCCTCCTTTTCCTTGGCACTGAGTTGCTCTTTCAGGTTTTCAATTCCTTTCTGATGTTTCACGGCTTGCCGTGTCATCTCTAGCCTTAGTTCTCTTTTGGCCTCTAGTTCTGCACAGCAGCCACAACCTTCTTCTCTTCCTTAGCCTTCTTCAACTGGGCTAGGAGTTTAGCTACATATGCGTCATAATTTGCAGAGCTGGGGGCATTGTAGGGGATGTTGTGGTGGTGGAGCCTTCTAACCTTTGCCTTTTTGGGTCTTGCATAGACTCTACGTCTGCTGTTGCAGCTAGCCTTTTGACTCTTACTTCTGGTGCGGTCTCTTATACTTTCATAACTAAGAATTGCATCATGGACATAAGTTTAGTGGTGTCCATGGCAAGCTCTGACTCTTGTGTTGTGGAGGTGGTGGTGGCAGTTTGAGGTGTGACAGTCGAAGGGAGGGCGTGTAGCGTGGTTTTGCCCTTTCTTGCAACAATTGGGGCTGCTTCAGTGTTGCCGCTTGGTTCACCTTTGTGCCGTGGGCTCAAGGTGGCCATTTCTTTGGCACCGCGGGTCTCCTCTACAGACCCGTGCATGGCCTTGGCCTGGTCTTCATCCTCCTTTCTTCTCAGCTCCTTAGCCTCTTCTTCTGCTCTTCTTTTTCTCTCCTCCTCAACTCTCTATGATTCTTCTCTCTCCGTCTTCATTTCCTCCTCCTCTTTCCTCCTTCATTCTTCTTTCACCCTTTTGGATTCTCTTTGGGCTCTTTTTAGTTCATCCCGTTCTTCTTTGATCCTCCCCCCTTTGTTGTTGGGGCTTCGTGGCCTTCTTCTTCCCCTGTGTGCCTTGGCCTTCTTCTGGGTAGTTTGCACTTCCTGCTCTCCTCAGTCTCGCTGATGGTTCTCTCGCTGGATTGCTCTATGTCAGGGCATAGTGATTGATGGGGTGTCTCTCCTACCTCCTCTTCAACTCCTCTGCCTCCTTTATTGCTTCTTGGATGATTGCTATCAAGACCTTGCCGAATTTGATCGTGAAGGTCTAGGAGGCAGGCTTCTTGCGTGCTGACCTAGCCATTGAGGCTGGGGACTCCCCTCCTATTGGTGCTACGCTTGTGGCAAGGATGTGTGAGAAAACACAGATCTAGAGCATGGCTGCAGCTATGGAGGTTGGAACTCAAAGTACAAACTCATGAAGACATAGACTAGACAAGACCAATTTTCACACAAGTGAATTAGGTTCCAAGATTGAGACTTGGACTCATAAGTGAATTAGGTTCCAAGATTGAGACTTGGACTCATAAACACATTCTTGTGTGTAAGGACAATGACACTAACACTTGATTGAAAGGAAAATAGCATTACATTTAAAAGTGAACCAAGTACATGTATTTATAGCATTCAAACTTCTCCACTATCCTCACTGTGCATATGGGATTCAAGACATCTCTTCTTGGAGCATACATCATTTGTTATTTCTCAACACCCCCCTCAAATGATGAGTCCCTACACTTGCTGGCTTTTCCCCCCCTACAGATAACCTGGCCCGGGAGACTAGCTCATAGGCAGCCTAGTCAAGTTAAGGTTTGAGACTTTACATCTTTGGCAAGGGTTTTTACAAAGTAATTCCACTAAGGGAAACATAGAGATCCACTATGGGAACAAAATTCCTTAGAACAATTTGTCAGAGTTGATGGTAATGGAAGCATCTTCTTCTTCTTCTTCTTCTTCTTCTTCTTCTTCATTCATGAATTGACTTTGGTGATGGTCATTTTGCATCTGTTGTGCTCTTTTATTGTGAAAGCATTCACTGGCAATATGACCAGTCTTACTAGAGTAATGGCATATCATCCGACTTTGTTGTCAGTGTTGAATCCTCGACCTCTTCCTTTGGGTCTAGCAGCTCCTTTGGTGTATAAGAGATTTTCCATGAACTGGTTTCTTTTTCATCTTTGCTTTTAAATTTGCTTTCTCCATCACCAAGCAGTGAGTGCTCAATGTCTTTGAGTGAGAGATTGGGAACATTAGTTAGTGTTGAAACAAGGTTCTCATACGATTCATGATTAACAATGGCAAGTAGCACTGCTATTGCCTCATCTTCATCAATGTTCTTTTTAAGAGTTGCTGGCTGAGTTTTAAGACTCTTGAACTTATTGATGTGTATAATCATAGATGAACTGTCTTTTACATCCAACTTATAAAATTGCATAAGTAAGTTTACCTTCAAGGTCTTTGCTTGTGTACTAAAGATCTTATCAAGTTCTTCCATGCCTTCTTTGCATCCTTGATGCGAGAGATGTGGTGTAATACATCATTTGATAGACCCCAAGAAATAATACTTAGAGCTTTCTTATTCATCGTCTTCCATGCCTTTGTTTTAGGCTAGTCTTCTGTAGCATCTTCCTCTTTAGCATTGTCATCGGCATCATCTTCCTCAAAGAGATCCCAGAGGTCTTTCCTCATGAGATGGTACATGGTTGTCTCCTTCCGGGCATGAAAGCCCTCACCATTGAACTTTGCTATTTGCTCAAGCTCTGTCATGCTTATCAGCTTCAAACAACCAACAAAAAGTTGTAGGTCAATGTGTCAAGAGACAAAATAAGATCAGTGTCAAATGACACTAGTTGAGTATCAATGGATACTATTCTTGAGCTTAGTGATGGATGTCAATGCTTGATTTGCCTCTCGCTTGTTGCTGATTTGATGTGATGGTTTGCTAGGAACTAAGTGTAGACTTAGATTAGAGTGGTAGTAGCTTGTCAGGAGTGAGAATTTCAAGTTGTTTATGAGTTTGAAGCTCAAGGCTATGGAGTCATGCACTAGGGCTTCCACAGGCACTTGATAAATCAGTCATAGTAGCTCGATGCATGACCCATTCTGCAAGATATTTGGTGAGAAGGTGCCCTATAGAGTAGGCTTTAGAAGCCCTATACTCATAGGACTGTTTGTAGCGCACAGGGAAAGAACTGATGCTATGACCACTGACATGGCGAAATATGACAATGGGTTAATGCAAACACAATGCTGGAGCCTAGAGAGACCAGTGTTCAAATGGCTATAGGTCTTGTTGGCTATGGCTGCCAACTAGTCAAGATGGACATAAGTGAGGAAATGGAGTTCATGTACTCAAGCTAAGTTGGAGCTGAGCTAGGAGGAGTGAGAGGAGACCTGTAGGGGCAGAGAGATGAGCTAACATATGCTAAGACATACTTAGCTGTGCTTTGATACCATGTGAGAAAACCCGGATCTAGAGCATGGCTGCAACTATGGAGCTCAAAGTATAGATATAGACTAGACAAGACCAATTGTCACACAAGTGAATTAGATTCCAAGATTGAGACTTGGACTCATAAACACATTCTTGTGTGTAAGGACAATGACACTGACACTTGATTGAAAGGACAATAGCATTACATTTAAAAGTGAACCAAGTACATGTCTTTATAGCATTCCAGCTTCTCCACTATCCTCACTGTGCATATGGGATTCGGGATATCTCTTCCTGGAGCATACATCATTTGTTATTTCTCAACAGGATGGTGACTGAGTTCTTGATGGTTTTTAAGACAAACCCATTCCAATCTACTTCCTTAGGGGACCCTGCGGCTATGCTCTCCAGCAGTGGCATGCCAATCCTATTCATCAATGCGTTGTACCTATCCTGAGAAGAGAGCATGGACCATCTTTGCTTGCATCCTTACTTTTGGATTTGGGATGTCTACCAGACTTATCCCGTCTACCGTGTGCACATCATTCTTATTCACACCTAGCATTGCGTACATGTCTCTTCGATGGCGTTTTTCTTTCTTGGGGGCCAAACCTAGGGCCTTCTCCACCATTGCAGCACTTAGGGGTACCTCCACTTGACATTCTTCTTCTCCTGCCACCCTGACTGTTACTGTGCCACATTTCCTTGCATCATCAAAGCTCCTCAGGAATTTTGCGCACATGCCATAGTCTATTGCTTACCCCGCTTTCTCCACATACTTCCAGAGGTCACATTTCTCCACTAGTTGCTTCACAGCCAGCTCCTCTAGGTTCAGCGTGTGGTGAAACGGCTAAAGCCCCCCTATCTCAACACTTAGGCCATACCTGGTTTGCTCTTCTTCCATGAAAGGGAGCTTGCCACCTTTATCGTGGCCTGCCATTATGGATACCTATCATTTGCCATATTCCAATATTAGTTTTCCTCATATGGCTTTTTGGTAAGCAGGAAATTGATTTTGCTTCCATGAAGAGAATAAACAAGCTGAATTAGAGACATGCAATTTTCTAACAGCAGCCTATTCATTCCAAAACATTTTTGATATTTTCTTTCCAATCCTTTTTTAATTATTTTCCGCCTTTAACTTTTATTAAGGCTTTTCATTTCCTTCTTGCTTATGCTTTCTTAATCACTTTACCCCTTCCCCCCTTGGAAAACGATGAGAATCCTTCCTAGAATTGGACATGGGAGAGGCAAGGGCATTTGATCATAGTATGATGCTATCTACTTTGGCATAAGCCAATTTTAGAAATTAGGGTTGTATTCCAAGTGGGCATGACAATCGAGATTACGACGGCTAACACATACTTGGGAAATGTAAGTTAGGACATCGGTTAGAAAATCACCCGAGTTAATGTACCTAGCCATAGGTAGCTCCTCTTCTGTATAAGGATGTGGAGCCCCAAGAGGAACACCAAGGAAAAGGGGATTCTACTGCAAGAAAATCTATCTTGTAACATCAACAAGATTTTATTTCATTCTTTTGATGACCAAAACAAAGAAAACATCAAATCTTCATGCAACATCATAGTAGATATCTCCCACGGATTTGATAGAATCAACCATAATCTTAAACATCTTCATAGAATTCTTCAATAGAACAAGGAATATAAAAGAATACACCATTTTTGAATGGAAATCAATCACATAGTATTCATCTTCAATGTCTTCATAGTTTTCTCTCTCAATCTCTCATATATAGTTACACTGTTTTGATAGAATTGACTATCTCTGGCTCTCTCTCTCTCTCTCTCTCTCAATAGTATATCATCTCCTCATTACAATACTCTAATAATGACTCTCAATAATCCTTCTTAGGTCATGGATGCACCTCCCAAGAGGTATGTTTGATGTGAAAAGGCACCAGAGCCACAACAGTGTCTCTTCATATCTCACCACTGTCACTGTCACTCCAATCTTCTCTTTAGTCTTCAGTAGCTGCTTCTCCCATTTATTTTAGCTCTTTTGAACTTAGATTCATCCTTTCCAAAAGTTAGAAAACGTTCCCAAAGTCACACATACATTCTACAGAACACTTACAAAAGATCTACAGAACAGTACAGAACAGGAACAGAGCAGATACAGAACAGAGACAGAGGCTCTATAGAAGGTTTATAGAAGGTCACTAGAGAACATTAGATCCTCATAACTCATACTAAAACCATTCCAAACTATAAAAAACTATTCGATAAGCTTTCAAAATATTTCAACCTTCATCAATCATTAATCCATGCTTCATATAGAAGAAAATCAGCGCAAAACAAAAGCTATACAGAAGGTATCAGAACCAATCAAAACCTCAACAGAACCTATCAGAACACCACAGAGCTTCATATCTCCACTAAATATCATCACGAGCTTCCAAAACATAATCAATATCACCCAAAACACTCTCAAAAACTTCCATTAACAACCATACATCACTCTAAATCCATCAAAAATCAATCATTCAGACCTCAAAAACAACAAAAATCAGTCAAAAATTCATTCTTTTTCCACTCTCAACATGATGTGATCAATGTAAGGGTGGACCAAGGTCATCTAGGTGTTTGTTTCGAGTGATGGCCAAGACCCTGAAAGAGGTTGGTGTTACATAAGTTGGGTCATACTCGGTTGTTTTAATCGCACGTTGCTACTCATCATTAGTCATTACTTGGCAACCTAATTTCTCCCATTCGAGGCAGAGGTTACACCATTTTTGTAAGAACGATGAGTCAGAGTCAGCGAGGTGAGTGAGTTCCTCAGGCTCAATGGGCAATGCAAGCCTTTGGGGCTTGCAGTATGATGTTATTAGCTATCTAATGAGCACGTGCTCTTTCGAAATTTCACCATTATCGATCAAGTCCTTTGCGACCTTAGGGAATTTTACGATCATGAAGTCATATTCTTCCCAAGTGCAGGATAAGGAATGAACATTAGAGGCAAGGGGTTCATCAAGCAAGTCGAGGTCAAGTCTTTCGTAGCTCCTAGCAAATATGGTAAAGATATTATCCAAGAGCTTGATGCAAGTCACCAAGTCATCTCCCATATTCTCAGTAAGGTCCTTGGCGACCGATAGAAACGAACGTTGCTCGTAGGAAGGCCTAAGACCTGTTGGTGGTTGAGGTGGAATTGAGCTAGACAGTGATGGTTTGAGGGGTAGCGGACTAGATAGTGGTGTATCTAAGGGTAACTCCGTAGTCTAATCTGTGTGTCCAGTGTAGCTTTGGGGTATTAAGGGTGGCTCAAGTGGCATGGATGGTGTATTGCCTTCCTCTTGCGCAGCCATTGGGGTGCCAAGCTCTCTAGACTTAGATGATTCTAGGGTATCAGGCTACTACATTGGTCGATAGATTGGTTGGGGTTTTTTGACCGCAACCATTGCGGGTTCTGTAGGCTTTGCAGCTCAAGTTTCCTGGGTGTTCACTACCTTGGGCTATGCTCCTAGGATTTCCCTTCTTGGGCATCCATATCCATGTGTTGCCTTTGTAGTATCCTTGGATTCACAAGAGATCTTTGGGGATCCATCGTGGCTTGATTGTGAGTCTATGTTGATAGTGTTGGGTCTAGTCTCTTAGGTTTCGAATGGTAGTTGTTAGCCTTGCGGGGCTGTGTTTGCTTGCTACGAGTAAGTTGCTTTTGGTGCCTTGGCACCCATTTAAGCATGGGCTCTGTGGCTTTGGAGATGGCCTTAATTGGTGGTGGTTTTGTAGTCTGGGTGGGTTGTGATGACTCACGACCCCCCTCCTTAGTCTTGGTCCTAGGTAGCTCTATCGATGGCATAGCAGGCTTTGGTGGAGCCTTACTACCCTTGCTGAAAGCTGTCACGATTCAAATGATGGCAATGGAAAGGTGAATATGCTACAAATCGTAGTCCATGTTGCAGTATTCTTGCTTCTTGAAAGTGCATCCTAACAGCGATTCTTGACCTGCATCCTTCGTACTTGGCAATACATAGAAGATGACTAGTAGGCTCTCAAACTCGATAGAGACTGCAATCTTGCACTTCCCTAGGAGTGCATACGACTTTCCCTTGAATGGGTTGAGTTTAGCATTGGTGGGTTGTAATTGTGGCTGACCAATGAGGGTCCAATGAGAGTAAGTCAAGACATTGAAGTTAGCTCCCTCATCGATCAATGCATCAAATACGTGCGTGCACCAGGCGGTGGCCGTGATGTGCAGGTATGCTGGTGCTACTACCTCCTCATCCTCGTCCTCTAGTTTGGTGATGGTGGCTATGTGGACATTGACATGGGCTTCTAGCATAGGGGTATCATGCAGTGGATGTGTGGGAGGGTAGTGCTTCTTCATGTGACTGCCATTAAAGAAGCCTATGCCCTCACCTTCAAGGGTTTCAAGTTCTACCTTGCTCGTCCTACTAATGGTGTGCACTCGAAAAGGCCCTAATCCTTGAAATTTCATTTTTTGCTTGTGACCCTTTACCGAGTAGAGCAAAACAAGGTCTCCCTGCTCAAAGTCGCATTGTTTGATGTGCTTGTCAAACCATCTTTCGTCGTGCTTTCTCAAAAATTAGGGTATGGGTGGCTATGAGCCGAGTCTCTAGGGTCGTTCCAATTCCATGAGATGGTCGGTCCAAGCTTCCTTCCCTTCCTATCTCTCCTGTATTGCTATCTGCAAGCTAGGAACAAAGAATTCTAATAGCAAGAAGGTCTCAGTCCCATAGGTCAGCCTGAAGGGCGTTTGTCCCACAACCGTTTTATATGATGTCTGATAGGCCCACAGTGCTGCCATAAGTTTGTTGTCCCAGCCACTTCGTGAGGTGGAAACTACCTTCGTAAGGACACTGACTAAGATCTTGTTTGTGGATTCTGCTTGGCCATTAGCTTGAGGGTAGCAGGGTGAGGATTTCCTATGGATGATTAAGAAGGTTGAGAGTGGGTGGGCAATCACCTCATTGATGAAATGAGTGCCTTAGTCGCTTACTAATTTGATAGGGCAACCAAATCGTGAGATAACCTACTCCCACAAGAACTTCATTGTGGTCCTAGCGTTATTCTTCTTGGTGGCTTGTGCCTCAGCCCATTTTGTAAGATAGTCAGTTGCTACGATGATGTATCTAGCCTGCGAGTATTGTGCTACGGGATACTCATTCTCATCGCAATGCTTTACGAACTTAGTAGCATTGCGGAATAGGGTGGGCCACCATAGTTGAAATTGCAGCACCTTACGAGCCGTCATATCCCCATTGAAGTGCTCTCCAACAATCCCACCATGCACTTTGCTCAACACATCATGCATCTCGTGCTGGCACACGCATCATCGTAGCAACCTGTCTTGCCCTAACCTATAAAGTTGACAGACTATCAATTGGCAAGGTTAGATTTTCATGATGAGGTGCTTAAGCCTGGCCTTCTCGATAGGTCTCTCGGGTAGACCATACTCTAGTACCTGGACTATATCATCCGCCCAGTACAGCGTTAGATCAACTTTAAACAAATCTTTCTCACCCGACAGGTCAAAGAGGTGAGCGTCTGGCAAATCATTAGCAATGCCTTGTCCAACAGCTTCTACTGTGGGTATTCGGAACATGTGATCAACCATGTAGTGCTGCTTGCCCTTGTGTACCACTACAGAGAAGTCAATTTCTAGAAGAAGAAGCAACCATCTAGTGATGCGTCCAGTAGCGCAAAGTTTATTTACAAGATATAGCAAGGCTTGATTGTCTACAAAAAAGGTGAAAGGCATAGCCAAGAGGTAGTGTCGAAACTTCTTTATAGTGAAAACCATAGCCAACTCCTCCCTTTATGTGGTGAAGTAATTCATCTCTGTGTCAGTGTGCTGCCTACTAGCAAAACTCACGGGGTAGTCCAAGTTATGTTCACGAGGCTGGCACAAGACAGCTCCAATAGCAAATTTAGATGCATCTATATGCACATGGAAGGTGATGTTCCAATTTGGGGCTCGTAAGATTGGTGCAATTGTAAGAGCCTTCTTCAACTCCTCATATGCTCATTGGCACTCATCAGTCCACTCGAACACGATCAATAGCTTATACAATGGTCTTGCAATCAATGCGTAATTCAACATGAAGCGCCAATAGTATCTGGTGTGACCTAAGAAACATTGAACTCCCTTATAATCCTTGGGTGGCGGCAAGTCGACAATGACCTTGACTTTCGAAAAGTCAGTGGCTATGCCGTTCTTGGATACCACTTGCCCTAGGATGCATCCATGCTTGACCCAAAACTAGCACTTCAGTTCAATAACAGGTTATAAAGCCTGCATTGTTCAAAGACTGCTCGCAACTTCTCCAAATGTTCTGCCCAGCTAGAATGCATGCATAGGTTGTCTATAGACACCTCTAGCTCTCGTCTAAGCATCTCTCTGAAGATGGTGCACTAGTATGTGCATCCAATCCTGCCCATCCTCAAGATAAGGGATGTATTTGGTCAAAGGTTCGTAAGGTCTTCTTATTGGTGCATCACCCTTGAGCATGGCAGAGATGACATCTAGGTCAACGAGGGTCATCTTCCAAGTGTCCATCTCGACCCTCACTGCTTTCATTCGGTTTCCTAAGAAGATCAAACCGTGGCCCCAGCCTTCAACAACTCGAGCGTTCCTCATCCAGGGTCGGCCTAGCAAAATGTCATAGTTCACTCCCTTCATGATGATGAAGTTCATAGAGAACTAGACACCCACGATCTTCACTGGCCAATTCTTCAAGACTCCAAATGGCTAACTTTCATTCCATTAGCTGGAGTGATGTTGAACCTAACAATTTTGATAGGCGGGTTTCCCCAAGCCTAGAACACAATATGGCTCAACACACCCACTGATCTCTTACTAGAGGTTGTGGTCCTCTTCGAGGTCCTTTGACTAGAGTCATTGCGATTATTGTTGTTCGAGCTTCAAGAGCTCCTCTCTCTCAGCTATTCATCCACCCTAATTGCTTCGTCAAAGACCCTAGCTAGCACGTCTCACTGCAAGTTGGAGTTGCTTGCTAAGGCTTTGTACAATTCCTCGCTGCGGATTCCATTTATGAATATAGTGGAGGCAGCCCTTTCATTGGGTTGTTCCTTCGTAGGGATTCTCTTGAAGAGGTTGTGCACATGAGTGATGTAGTCTCTTATGTCCTCCTTGTCCCTTTGACTGACGTTCATCAGTCGTCGGACTATGAGGTTGTCAGAGTATCCTGCTTTCGAGAATCTCTTAATGAAGAGATCTTTTAGTTAGGCAAAGTTTGCTTGTTTTGCCGCATCTAAACTAGAGTACCATATCCTACCTTTATCGCCTAAGCAAAGCCCAAAAGCATGGGAGCATTGTGCAAGGTCCATGAGACCGTTAGCCTCGCAAACTTGCTTGAATTGCTCCATGAAGCTTTACTGGTCGCTACTTTGTTTGGTACTTTTCTAGCTGCTTAGCTAGCTCTTCGTCCCCTGAGTAATTCCTAGGCCTAAGAGTAGCGAGGTCGCTAGCGTGTTGCACTTTGTTCGACAGCCATGTTGTCCATTAGCCGCTTAGTCACAAGCTTGCTCAGCATGAGGTCTTCCTCGAGCACCCTCTCCCTCTCGGCGTTTGGTCCTACCTTGATTCTATTGGGTAATGCTAGCACGCGTCAAGCTTCATGCACATCTATGTCATCTTACTGCAGCTTCCTAGCTCTCTACTTGCGATTGTAGGTGGCTTTGCCTTGCAACACTTTCCTGATTGCTTTCCTCTCTTCCTCTAGGCTTGCCACTACCTCCTGTACTGGCCTACTGTGGATTAGCATCCTGGTTAGTAGGTCGTACTCTTGGACCATGTCCTGAACCGTGATTAGGAATTCACCCAAGCCCAACTGATTGTTTCCTTGGTTTGCGTTTGCTCCTGACATCATTCCTACTTCTCACTCCACAAGGTTGTGGATAAGTCAGAGCAGCTCTGGTAGCACTTTGCCCTCAATCTTACTATCCTTTTAGTCCTGCCATCATCTCTAAAGGTCCTATCAATGGGGCTCTAAGGCAGGCCACTATGTTTTGGGCTCTCCTCCTACTAGTGGGTTCCTTCGAGTTATTACGTCCGAGTGTGTTCCTTGTTATTGAAAATAGTCCTCAACGTATGTACACTCAGTGCTTGGTGCTTTGTTGTGCACGGTGCAAAATCAAGCTTTCCGTTTTTTTGGTGCACTTGTGTAAAAGAAATCACTGTGGGGTGGTGCGCAAACAAAAAAAACAATCATACATGTATGGCTACCCCCTTAGCTTGTCTATGACCTAGTATGACTCTAAGCACGATCTTTGGTCACTCTTAAGGATTTTCTGGGGTCTATGCTACTCCCTCTATGCTCTATCAAGGCTGGGTTATAGTCTAGAGGCCAATTTTGGGCTAGAAATCTAGTTGATTATGTGATCGGGCTGTTAGAGATTGCCTTTAGGCCATTCAATTGCGGTTTTCTCTAGCTTTTGGCTTTGGCAAGCCAGGGTGGGTTTCCAGGGGTGTTTTGGTTCCTATCCTAGCTAGCTCCGAGCTACGAAACTAGTCATGCATCTATGTTTTCTTATTTTGGTTTGTTGATTCGATTCCTAGAATCAAATTTTGAGTGGTCCGTCTTTCAAAGTTGGACCGTTCGGGTTGGACTGGGTTTGATTCTGAAGAGTGGTCCGATTGGTAGTTGGGTCCAAGTCCTATGGTTGGTCCGATTGTTGTGTGCATTCAACTGGACAAGCGGTTGTTCGATTGGATAGTTGGTCCGATCAGACCAATGGGCTTGGCCCAAATGTCAATAGAGTGTCCGACTGGATGGGTGGTCCGATCGGACTTGGGGTTGTGGTCCAACTCTTGGAGTCGGATGGTCCGATGCTCCTAGTCAGACGGTCTCAACTATGGTGGTCCAACTTCCAAAAGTGGTCCGATCAGACAGGCTGGTCCAATCCCTATTGGGTTTGGTTGCTATGTCAGGTCCAATCCTTGTGTGTCTGACTAGAATGATAGGGTCCGATTGAGCCCGTGTCCGATTGGACAAATGGAATGTCCAACTGGACGGGCGGTCTGATTAGGAAATTTTGTCCGATTGGACGGTTGGGTGTTCGATTGGACCAAAGGAATGTAATCCGATTTTCAGAGTCAGATGGTATGACTCTCCTAGTTGACGGTCCAACTACCCAACTTTGGGAGTCGCGGACCTCGACGCAGTGGTTTGACTACTGTGAAGGGACTGGGCACAATATGATGATTTTGATAGATTTCTTCAAGCATGTCTCACGGTCTCTTGCATGGCTTTCCAGATAGCAATAATGACATACAATGGAGGGTTTTGCATACCTAGATCATACGAATAGCTCCAAAATTGTGTGCCCCAATCTCTTTTGCTCAATAGGTCTCTCTCTCATTCTCTTAAGCTCTCCTTGATCTCTCAAATGAAAAATGAGGTCTCCCTTGCTACTCATGGCCTCTTATTGCCCTGCCCCAGGTCTGCATTCACCTTAATCTTGCTCCTCTTACCAGTATTTAACCCAAGATTTCATTTTTTGCCCTTCTTTTCCCTGTTTCAGCTTGTTATATAGCAGCAAAAACCCTATTATGTGCTCACATTGTTTTGATCCTATCCTACCTAATGCAAGCAAAAATCACAAGATAAATGTTCATGCTTCTTTAGCCTACTCATCTACACATCCAAACCCAAAAATACTTACTCATTTTTGATGATTAACACTCCTAAATCTCCTATCTACCTCAAGCATTGATTCGGGGATGAAACCCTACTTCCATGCTCGATTCGAAGTGTGCAGCACTCACGGATCAAATCTGTCAGTCTCGGCAATGGAACCAAAATTAAGGGAGCTCAAGCCGAGCGGCCAAGGCTACCTCTCACATAGCCAACATGCTCTCCCTACCTATGGGGTGTAGTGAGCTTACCTTGATGCCCAATCGAGTACCCTCCTCTCTCGTGCACACCAGTAGCTCCATGATCCTCGATGCAAGCTCGAGCAACCTCAATCTCTCTCTGTCAAGTTCCATCCTCCATAGTCGCGTGAGACAAGAGAAGAGAAGAAGATGAAGAGAGGAGATGGGGAGCTTCTTCTCCTCAATCCCTCACTCCCTCACTCAAGCACACACGAGAAGGCAAGAAGAAGAGAAGAAGAAGAAGAAGCTTTTTGCCACATACCAAGAATGAGAGTTTCCATTAACTTTTTGGCTTATATACATGCCCTTTTTCCCTTGGGCGGTCATCCCCTTTTTACATGGACGGCCATGGCCTAGGCCCTTTTCCCATTTGCCCTAACTTCCTAGCTTAATCCTACCGCCCGCCATCCATGGTTACAAATTGCATAGGAGGGAGCTTGGCGCTCTTTTACAAAGATTTTGGCTTTCTATTTAGAAGTGCACCTTCTCGCTTTTGGTTCTTTTGCAGCTTCCATGGTTGTGCCTTGGACTCTTGCTGGTTGTTCCCATGCTTTTGGATTTTTTCTGGGTCCATTCCCTTGTGAGACACCTTTTTCTTTTTTTTGCTTTGTGCTTTTCCTCTGGATGCCTCTTTTTCCACTTTCTCTGCTATGCAGTAAACATTGAAAGTATGGAATGAACAATAGCACGTGGTAATGATGTTGTCTCAAAGCATGGAGAAGGGCAAGAAGGAATTGGAAGAGAGAGTCAAGCAGTGGGAAAAGCACAACTTCTAATGGGTGCGAGGACTTGCCGAGCACTTGGCCATAACAGAATCCGAGTGGGTGTTGGCAGAGTCCAGACAAACTGAAGCCGTAGAAGCAACTTTAGATATGCAATGACAAGCCTTCTTAAGCACAATGCTCCATGTAACGCAAGTGGATAGTGAGGATTCTGTGGAGAGGATGAGAAGGAAGTTAGAGATGACCACTAGAGCCTTGAAGTACGGCCTGCAAGAGCATGCTCTTCCAATCGGCACTGGCCTAATGAGAAAATAACAATGCCAGTATTTGAGGCAAGTTGGCCTCTCCACCGATGAGTTGAAGGAGCTAAGTTTTGAAGAGCAGGAGGAACTGCATCCACTCCTAGCTCTGACCCTACCCACAAGAGCAATCGCAAGAGGAAGGACTGGAATTTGAGTAGGAGCTAGAAGAACAACAACATGCCTAAGAGCTTAGCCCACCACTGCTATATGTAACTCAGGAAGATCCAAAAGGCACGAATGCATCATTGCAGCTAAGAGAAAAAGACATGAATTGGTGGATCAAGTGCAGCATAGAGCTAGAGCACAACCCCAACAGTTTCCTAGAGAGCCTATGCCACAATGCAAGGATTGTTATCTCGTTAATTGGCCCTAGGAATTGATTATTTAAGAGCAAGGAGAACTCCAAACCCGGCCCTTCGAGCTATCATTCCTCTACCCATGGGCCCTAGATCGAGTCCTACCAATGGAAGTAGTGGACAACATAATTCAAATGGCCAACAACTCGGCAAATCGATGGGTCGAGGAGTGGAGCATAGTTATCACTCGATGGAGTGGGGAGGTCCCAGACTATTGGCACGACAAGGTGTACCAGATTCCCAAGACTATCCAAGGCTACGAAGCATAGCCCAAGTGGTAGAGAAGGATCTGGGATACAAACCTTGATGTATGGATGGTATTCTATAGCACACTCCCTGAAGAAAGGAATGATCCTATCTACATGCCCTACCCTTGCAGTAGGCATGGAGTGGATTACAATAGGGAGGAGCATGGTAGGTATGACTTTCCCAAGATCTATAATGCCAATGCAAAGAATCCTGAGGAGTGCCTAACCTTCAAGGTAGGAGACATCTGATCACACGCTTCCTCGAGGATTTCTTATCTAGTCCAAATCTCACTTTCATCCCACCTCCCTCCACTCTTTTTTGATCTCAACCTAGGAATAGATAGTTGTGCCATGGCCCGCCGGCTAATGAGGGCTACGTTGTTACCCTCTTTTTGTATGAAGGTACTCGAAGACATGAACAATAGCCGGTTTACAAGGTGTGGACACCCCTTTTTGTCAACCACACCTCTCAACGTCAGGGCTAATCTCAAGAGCTACATGCAAAGCTGCGCCTTTTTGACCCTTAGGCCACCCTGTGATGCATCATCAGAAGAGGACCGAAGTACAGCCTAAGAACACCCATGTATCTATGATGTGGATTGTGTTTATCTATGATGTCAATTTTAAGGACAGATCTATCCATCTGCTATTCTCCAAAAAGGATCTTTCCAATAGCATCGTCAATTTCAAAGGATGTAACCACCCACCGTTAGCGTCAGGGAGGGACCCACCCCAACACCATCTTGAATTTCAAGGGTAGATCCATCCAACACCATCCTCAGCAAGGGCTTGTATACAAACTCAAAAAGCCATCTGGCTACACCCACCCCACCTTCCAGCTACTACCCACCATTAGTGCCATGCTACTAGCACTTGACTAGGAGGGGGTAATGTTAACCTCCCCACAAGAAAAAGTGAAAAAAGTGGTAAAAGTGTAAGTCGGGAGCTGAAAGAGGCAAGTCAAAAGGAAATCAGACCTAGAAGAGCCCAAAAGTGTAGGCATGGCCACAAGAAGTCCAATGCGCAGCCATCGAAGCCCAAAAAGTACTAAAAAAGAGAAGGTGCACCTTTGAATGTAAAGTCACAGCCAAAATCCTTATAAAAGAGTGCCAAGCTCCCTCCTATGCAAATTGTAAAGGTAGATGGGTAGTAGAAAGGAAGCTAGGAAGATAAGAGGACAATAGGAAAGAGGGCATAGGCCACGAGATGACTGCCTAAGAGGGAAGAGGGCATGCATAAAAGGAAAAAAGTTAATGGAAAGCTCGTTCTTTGGTGTGTGGCAAAAGCTCTTCTTCTTCTTTTTCTTCTTCTTATTGCCTTCTTACGTGTGCTTGAGTGAGGGAGTGTGAGTGAGTGTGTGAGGGTGAGGGACTGGGGTGGAGAAGCTCACACCATCTCCTCTCTTCTTCTTCTCTTCTCTTGTCTCGCTACACGGCTATGGAGTATGGAGCTTGAAGGAGAGGGATTGAGGTTGCTCAAGCTCGCATCAAGAATTGTGGAGCTACCAGTGTGCACAAAGGAGGAGGATACTCAATCGGACATTGAAGTAAGCTCACTACACTCGTAGAGAGGGATAGCGCATTGGCTATGTGGTGAGAGGTAGCCATTAGTGCTCAGCTTGAAACGCTTGAAAGAATAAGCGGTCTATGGGTCTTAGCGATTGAGTGTGAGATCCCATCAAGAAATAACCCTATTGTTTGTTTCTCTATTTTTCCTGATATTTCCTTACCTAAATGCATCCAAATCACAAGCAACTGCTTACACTAATTCCACCTACTTACCTAAATCCAAAAAACCAGAAAAACTTACTTGTAAAGAAGATCGAATACCTCTTCAACTCCCTCGCTTTCTACCTATCTCAAGCACCGGTGTTCGGGGAAAATCCTACTTGAATGCTCAATTCGGAGCACACAAACACTCAAAGCTTGAATCCATTGGTCCTGAGAATGGAACCAAAATGTGGGAGCTTCTTGCTCAACTGCCAAGACCCACATACTGCTTATTGCTTCAAGTGTTTCAAGCCAAGTGCAATGACTACCTCTCACATAGTCGTATGTGCTCTCACATCTACGAGTGTAGTGAGCTTACCTCCATGCTTGATCGAGTTGCCTCCTCCCACAAGCACCCCGGTAGGTCCAGATCCAAGGTGCAAGCTCAAGCAAGCTCGATCCTCAAGCTCCAAGCTCCATGCTCCATTGCCGCATGTGAGACAAGAGAAGAGAAGAGAAGAAGAGAGGAAAAGATGGAGAGCTTGTCCACCATGGTCCCTCACCCTCACACACTCACTCCCTCTCACACTCCCTCTCTCAAGCACAGGCTCAAGCAAGCAAGAACAAGAAGAAGAAGAGAAAAAGAGAGCTAGTTTTGGCCACACACAAGAATGAGCTTCTTCATTCACTTGTTGCTTTTTTATACATAATGCTAATCCCCTTTGGGCAACGATCCCTTCAGTATATGCCCGGCCATTTTAGCCTAGGTCCTCTTTTCTTGTTCCCTTTCTATTTGCATCATGCCTTCACCCATGCCCACCTACATTTACAAATTGCATAGGAGGGAGCCTGGTGCTCTCTTACAAAAATTTAGGGTGTGCCTTTGCATTTAAAATGCACATTTCCTCCTTTGTGGTCACCTTGAACTTTTAAGGTTGTCCTTGTGCTTTTGGCATTTTTTCCTCCTATTTCTTCAATTGGACCACCTTTTTTCGCTTTGACCTGCATATTTTTTATTTTCTTTTAAGGCATTCCTAAGGCACTCGAAGCTTATTATTGTACCAATTGCTTTAAATGCTTCAACATTTGTGTAATAGTTTCATTGAGAGTAATACATCCTTTCTCTAATGCCACAGTGTGACCCACTAAACACCAAATTCTCTCCTGTCTATTAGTTCAAATGCATCTAAATCACTCATGGCTTCATCCTCATGTATGTTTACAAGCCCATCATGTTGTGAGTGTGAAGGTGAGGACATGGTGCGATGCTTGAAATTGAGAGAGAAAAATTATTGCTTACACTTAGTGTCTTCATAGTGAAAACAATTTACAAAACTACAAGAGTGATGTAGTAGAATTCCACAGGTGTTGCATGCTAAGAGGTAGTTGAAAGGTCATTTTTTAAAAAGCACTTTATCTTCTCCCAAGAAGGCATTTGAAAATTTTCTTTGTTATTTGGAGCAATTCCAAGGCTCAGATTGATAGTTACTTGCCTTTTGTAGTTAAGCGTGCTTAGGAGTAGACAATAGTGGGATGGGTGACCTCCATGGAAGTTTTGTCTTCAAGCAAACACTTCCACCTCGGGTGCAACCGATGGCACCAAAAAAGCCTTCATAACCTCATTGCCAAGTATGCCAAGGTCTTTGCATTGGTTGTTGCCTTGGTCATACACCATAGGAGAATGCCACTATGCGATCTGCAATGTGACAGTTGTGCAATTATATAGGGCCAATCCGACTACTATCGAATAATATTGTGACCTCCCTAATATTTTGTTGTAGCTTTAATTTGATACCACTATCATGAATGTGTGGGTGTCTTGCCTTCAACAAGCACATCAGTTAGCCTCCTAACCACTCAAGATGATAGCCTCTTTTAGCACTATAGTATGCTGTAGGAGGATGATGTGTGATATGTAGTGCAATAGTTGTGCGATTATAGGACCATTCAAAATCAATGTTACGAACTTTGTAATCTTTTACTGCAGCTTTGATCTGCTGATACCATTGTCATGTATGCGTAGGGTAGGTGCCTTGTCTTTGGCCAGCATCGAAGTTAGGAAAAGCTCTGCTAACCTCCCAACCACTCAAGATGATAGCCTCTTTTAGTAATGCATTGGTATCTTTAGGCAGATCCATGTACTATTTTTAGAACCCAACTTCTATTGAGGCCATTGTCATTGATTGCATATCCTTTGACCCTTTGGTCCATATACCCTTGTGCCCTAATGTAGACTATTTCTTGATCCCTTAACCCTGACTGCTGTTGAACGATGTTACGAAATCCCTGATCTTTTGATGTAGCCTCACTCTAATACCACCGTCATGCATGTGTGGGTGGCTTGCCTTCAACGAGCATAGAAGTTAAGAGCTCGGTTAACCTCTTAGCTACTCAAGATAATAGCCTTTTATAGCACCACATTAGTATCTTTAGCTAGATCCATGGATTATTTTCAAACCTTGACTTTTAGTGAGTCCATTCATACTAATTGCCTATCCTTTTACCCTTTGGTCCATATATCCTTGTGCCCTATAATGCAAACTATCTATTGACCCCTTAACCCCATCAACACCTTAAGATAGTGGTCCATTACCTACTATTAGAGTTACGATTGAGCTATTTTATAGATTGTGTCCACTCAAGATCCTTGGCTTGTCAACTTAAGAGTCCATAGTAAGAGTTCCTAGTCATTGTTGTCCCAAAACTTATGCCCAAACATTATCTATGTTGAGATCACGAATTAGTTATGATTCGTGTAATCTTTGCTTGTAGAAAGTCTAGAGGCACTTGTTGCCTAGGTCATTAACCATTTTGACTAACTATACATTATTGTCTCAATTAGTAAATAGCTTAAATCTTTTGAGAAAAGTTATTAAGTGGATTGTTGAACTTGAGGAGTTCTAGTATAAGTTCCAAGTTGAGGATTCAACTTAAGTCATAATAGTAGACCTTTTAACCTATAGGGGAAGTTTTTTTTTTCTGTTGAAGGGTAAATTTGGGGATTTAAAGAAGAGACCAAACTTGAGATTGAAAGCTAATTTTTGATGTACTTTGATGGATTGCTTCATAAGGGACAGCAAGCATCATCAAGTGGAGTTGTAATGTATGACCTATAAGGATACATAATAAGGGACGAAACCATCAAACTGGAGGCAACCAATAATAATGAGGTTGGCTATGCAACCTTATAAGTAGGCATTTCAATATCTTTGAGAATAAAATTTTGAAGATTGAGGGTTAGATGACATGCTCTACTTTTAGTAAAGAAAATCCTTGGAGTCGAGCAAATCAAGAACCCCAGACTCAAGAGAATGTCTGACAAAATAAGGAGAGAATTGAATCACTTCAAAGACTAGAGTTTGAAGCACATAACCAATGAAGAGAATCGAGAAGCTCATAATGGTACTTGGGCTACAGTTCATCAATTTTTTTCTATAAGAGTAGATTATCATTTATATCAAGGAAGGGAAACACTAGAGGTGGAAGAAGAGTTACTTTTGATAGGTAAGGTACCTTTTGATGTTCTTAAAGAAAAGAAGTACGGGTTCTTAAGGAGAGCTGGAAAGTATAAACTAGGAGATGACATGATTTTTGCAAAAGGAGTGGACTCAGTTCTTAGAAGAGTACCCTAGAAGGAAGAGATTTATCATATCCTTGAGAGTATCCATGAGGAAGCTCATAGAGGACATTATGTCTACAAGGTTTTAGTTAAAAAAAACTTGATTGAGGGGTATGTGTGGCCTAGTTTACATAAGGATGTGAATCATTGGTGTAGGTCTTGTCATGAAAGCCAAAGGATGAGCAAGAGAATGCTAAAACCATAGATTGAGAAGACAATTCTTGCTTATGATATCTTTGAAAAGTGGGGGGTAGATGCAATTGGACCTTTACCTCACACTTCAAGAGAAAAGGTTTATGTCTTGACCATAGTTGGCTATCTCTCTCGTTGTAGGACAAAAGCTAAAGTAGTCAAAAACATCAAAGCTACTAATGTGGGGGAATGCATATATGAAGACATATGCTACAAGTTTGGGACACCGATAGAGATCCTATCTCATAGAGAACTTGGATTTAAGGGACAATTAATAGACTATTTTTGTGAGAAGATAAAGACAACAACATGATTTGCTTCCCCTAATATCCTCAATGTAATGGATTGATGAAAGATTCAATGGTGATCTCATTAGGATGTTATCAACAATGACAAAAAGATCATCCTCAAACATGGTATATTGAACTTTTGTGTACATTTTGGGTCTATCCCATATCCAGGATAGAGAGCACTAGGTATTCTCCTTATAAGATGATTTATGGGAGGGGAGCTTTACTGCCTACAGTGGTGGAAATACTTGCTTTGAGGATGCTTGAAAAATTGAGTGAGGATGAGGAAAATGATTACATGAGAGAGAGATTGTTGGAATTGCAACATGCACAATTGAATAGGCAAAAAGCATTTGAGTACTATGAAAGGAATTAGCAGAGAAATCTTTAGATTTTTAATCATAAAATCAAGGACAAAACACCCAAAAAGAAGACTTTGTTTTAAGATATACTACTAAGCAAGTTGGATCATATATTTCGGAAGAAATTTGAAACCAAATGTGAGGGACCAGTTAGTGTGATTGAAACATTCAAAAATGGGAATTATGCATCAGAAAACCTAGATGAAAAAGCACATAAATAGAGGTCAATGGGTATAGATTGAAGAAATACATATCCAAGTTGATGACAATGGGATTAGAAGAAGAGTGGATTGAACATAAGCAAGAGGAGTAGAAGGATGAGGAATCAGGTTGATTGATGTAGCAACACTTTATAATATGTGATATGCATGAATGCCTATAGACTAGGGGAGGGCTAAATATGTCATGCATTTTTGAAAAATTTTGAAAACTCCTAGCACACCCTTCATTTCCTAAAGGCACCTTGTCATACCACACAACTCTCTCCGCCTTTCATCACAACGCTTGTCTTCCTACATCCAATCACCACTTGGCCACAAGAGGGAGAGGAAGAACCACTGCAACCACTATCTCCTTGCTACCACTAGGAGATCAAATTGCTAGAAAGAGGAGCATGCATTGAAGGAGCCATTACTATAGAATGAGAACAGACAAAGGAAAGGAAGCTCCAAATGCATAAAATATTCTTTATGATAATCTATGTAAGATATGATTAAGAGAAGAATTGGTTGCACTAGACTATGCAATGGGCCATTTTCTCTCTTCCTTCCTCTCTACCTCTCACCCTATATGCAAGGGAGGGTCTAAGGAGAGGTAAGATGAAAGAGAAGGGCCATGCTATGGAGTCATTTGCAATAAAATGGGGGAGGTTTCTTCGTGATTATTCTCTTTGACATTTCCCTTTTGCTATGTTTAATGATTGGGTTGGTTCTTTTAATTATTGCTCCACTATTTGGCATCGATTGATGTTGTGCACTCATTTGAAAGGACCATAACCATTGAGCAATGATGATGAGACTCAAGAAATTAAGAGCACCCACTAGTGAACCATACTAGTGCACATATGCTAGTGCAATGTGCATTGTGCACTAGTTCACCTTACATTAGTACTCACATACTACATGCATTTGCATCTTAATGTATATGCACTAGCACATGTTGCATACCACCATCACTTAGCCTAAAACATATCTAAACTCCCTCACTAAATCCTAGCACATAATCCACTACCCTTATCCTTGCATATTAACCATAGTACACTACCCTAGTGCACTAGTACACTAGCTCATTGCACATGAGCACTACACTAATGGAAATGCACATGCACATGTATTAGTGGTGGATAGTACACACTCACCATAGTGCACTCAATACCCCTCTAAATCCAACACAACTTGTGCACACCTCAATGCACTAATGCCATACACATACCCTTAATGCACTACATCCTCGTGCACTACACCTATGTGCAATATGCACTATCCTAGTGCATTATTGTAGTCCCTTGATACACATGCACTATACACTAGTACCATCCTTGCACTACCCTCATGTACTCCATCCACACACACACCCTTGCCACTTAGTGCACTAACATTAACATACCCTTGCATACCCATGTGCACATAACATGCAGGAACACACACCTTGCATTCATCACAATGCACAATGCACTAGTGCATGTGCACTATGCACAATGCACTAGTGCATGTGCACTATGCACCCATCATGCACTAAGCATACCTTAGTGCATATGCACATGCACACCATCTTGCGCTTAGCCTAGCACTTGTGCAACCACTAGTGTCCCTCTTTTCTCTCTTTCTCACCCATGATACCCAACCTACTCACAAGGAAGGGTCAAAGGGAAGTAGGAGAGAGGAAGGTGGCACCTTGCAATGTACTAGTGCACCACCCCTTAACTCATCCTAGGATCACTACACCTACCCCTTGTGCATAGGCCACACCACTGCATTCTAGAGCACAAAATCATGTCCATGGAGCACACATGCACATGTGCACCCACTAATGCACATGTGTACATGTACATTGACTTTGCACAACCTAGTGCACCGCACAATGCACTACTCTAGTGTACATACACTATGAATTAGCCCCATCTTTACATACCAACTCCAATAAACTACATCCTAGTGCATTGTGCCTTAGTGCACTATGCACTAGTGCACATGCATTGTAGATCCCCTCAGTCCATCCTAGTGCACATGCCTTATGCACTAGTCTAGTGCACATGCACACTACACTAGTCCCCATGCACACACCTAGTGCACTAGTTCTCCCACACACATGCACACACCTAATGCACTAGCACATTGCGCAAATGCACTAGAACCAACCCCTACACTCTTTAGTGCACTCACCTTGTACCTTGACTAGGGCATGTGACCATTATGACACATTGTCCTTGCACTTTACCCTTGTGTACTAGTGCACTAGCATGCTACATACATACAATACACTAGTCCACTCACCATTTTGCATTGTACACTAGTGCACATGTGTACTTCATGAGAAACCATTTAAATAGTAGATCATAATGCTCCTAGAGAAGCATATTTGGGAGCACCTGCTGATGTTTAAGAGTTCAAATCTCTTTTGGTTTACAACAAAACACTTTAAAGGCTATGCAATAATGTTATACGCAATGGCACTTACCTAAAGCCATATACAAACCACTTGAGAGCTAGGCTTTATATGGGTTGGTTCATCTAATGAGATAGAAAGAGTCAAAGGGGAGATTTAAGGGTAGGAGAGGTAGAAGGAAATGGATAGTGTTTCGTATAGGTAATATAGAAGGGAGTCAACATAGCCCACCAAATCAATCGTTTTGCCATCCAAGTCCTTGAAACCATTACTTCACATGTGCCAACAAAGTAAGACTAGAGGTAGTGTACACCATTCTAAACCCCTTTAGTGCATTCATCCTTGCATACCCCACATGCACATCACCACACATAAGACACACCATTTCATCCTACTGCACACTACTCGCCCTAGAGCACACAAAGTGCACAAGCATGCCCACTAGTGCATGTGTACTAGTGCACTTCTCTCAAACCAACCTTGCACACACCTCCTAGTGGATGTGTGCACTATTCCATGTGCATCATCATGCACTATGCACATGTGCACTAGTGCACATTGCATATCCCCTTAGAGGATCATGCATAAGAGTACTAGTACAATACCTTGCACATAGTTCTCTTGCTTGCTTTCATAGATTGTTGAGCTTCATGACATATTCTCTTGTAGAGCATAGGCAAAAGTATACGATATTGGGGCATCACTACCTACTCATCTTATGCTTTTTTTTACTTCATATGTGGTGGCAAATGGTTTCAAAGCATTTATGCATGTAATGAATTTGGGATACTCCATGCTTGCTATCATTCAAATGCATCTTGTCTATACTACAAGCTAGATCCACTACATCTCATCACCATGACTATTGGCTTTTGTGCCATAACTCATTATTTGTGCTTTTGAAGTTGGAAATACTATGCATGGCATCTAGGGGATAAGGTCCAACTACAACATAGTCACCAATGTTGTCAAATATTATGATTGAACACATCCTTGGGTGCAAACCATTGCAATCTAATCCATATCCTTACACTCCATAATCCACTTGTCCACTCGATTACTCCACATCACTCATTTCATTGCAAGTGCATGTGCACTAGTGCACCCGTACTGCATGGCACTAGTGTACTAGCATAGTGCACATGTATAGTGCACATGTATAGTGCACTAGCACAATGCACACACAATGCATTGACCTAGTACACACGTACTAATCCCTCACACAAGTACAAACACCCTACAAAATAATACACCACTTCCACATAGCAGCATTTGTACCCCTCTTGCATACATAATCTAGTGTACACCTAGTGTGCACGGATGCACTTAATCACTACAACTCACCCACATCAATATCCCCTAGTGTAGGAGCACTCCACTAGTGCATTACTACACTAATACACGATCCTAGTGCACTACACTAGTGCATTGTAACCCCCATCACTTACCCCAGTGCACACTCTTTCCAAAAAAACTATAAGATCTCACAAAGAAATTTCTACAATGCAAGAAAGGAGATTGAGTCATAGTCTTACTTGGTGCCACTAGAGAAGGGGCAGTCCAATGAATCCATTGAAGGTCCAATGAAGGCGAAGGAGGTAAACCTTGCTAAACTATGGAAACCTCCAAAACCAGTCTATATTGTTAAGGAACTCATTACTAAGGACCAAGAATGTCCCATTAATCTATTGATGGGATATTGTGATGTGTTCACTTGGAACTACTCAGATCTCAAGTGCATACCACCCTAAGTGCCAATGCACACAATCCCACTTGAACTAGATGCCAAGCCAATAAAACAAAGACCCTACCCCATGAATCCTCACTCTATGCATCATATTTTAGAGGAGCTAGAAAAGTTATAAAAGCTAGACTCATTTATAAGATCAAGCATACGGAATGGGTATCACCCATTGTTGTGGTATTCAAGAAAGATGGGAAAGTATGAGTATGCATCAACTACAAAAATGTCAACACTACAACTAAGTGAGACCATCAATGAGTGGGAAGCAAGAAAGATTGCAGATTCTTAGATGGATTTTCTATCATGTGTAAGTGCACCTGGATGATAGGCTGAAGATTACCTTCGCAGTGTTTGCCTACATTGTAATGCTATTTGGTTTGACCAATGCATCTGCCACTTTCCAAGGTCTCATGTGTACAATCTTCAAGTATATGTTGAGACAATGGCTTGAGGTTTGTGAATGATCTTTATGTCACTCCAATTGGGAGGACCACCTTGAGAAGCTTTGCTTGGTCTTTGAAAGGTGTCATGATATCAAGTTTCCTTGAATCCATTAAAATGACAATTTTGGATTAAAAATACTATCATCTGAGACCATTAGTATCCAAAAATGGCATTGAAAGACTAACACTACGAAGATGAAGATGATAATGGATATCCCACCACTTGCCAACCAAAAGGCATTTAGTGCTTTGTGGGACTTACTATGTAATATTGACACTTTGTGCTTAATTATGCCATAAGAGCAAGACCACTTTATAAGAAATTGGTGATTTGGGAATGGTCCAATTAGTGCCAAGCTTCATATGAATCACTTAACTCTTGACCATGCCAAATTGGAAGATAATCTTCTATGTATATATTGACACTTCAAAAATAGCAATTGGAGATGTGTTGTGCAAACTCAGTGAAGATAACATGAACTTATCTGTGAGTTTCACCAATAGACAACTCACTTAAGTAGAAATGAATTATTCAATGATGTAAAGGAAAGGGTTAACAATGGTATATCTTGGCAAGAAGTTTCACCACTACTTGTTGGCTATGTCATTCACCTTTTTTCTAGATCATCAAGCACTTCTATTATTGGTAAATACACCTTGTGCTATAGACTACATTGCTTGATGGCTTCTATTCCTATTGGAATTTGATTTTTTTGTAGTCATGCACAAAGAAAAGAAACATTTAATTGCCAATCACATACCCCACATCACTAGTGGAGAGAAAGAGAATGGGGTTGACAACAATCTCTATGATGCCCATTTTTTGAGAATAGAACAAGAGCCCAACTATTTAAGGTAGGCCTCACACCCCATTGGGCAAATGATATTGTTCACATTCTAGAAAATGGCATGCTAGACTAACTTATTGAAAGGCACAACTCACCTACCTCTTGATGAAGACCCAACCCTATCAAATGATTATCAATCAACTATATCAACTAGGGCAGTATGGTCTTCTTCTAAATATGTGCATTTGAGCATGAAATTGAGGATATGCTACAAGAACTATATTGAGCAATTGCAAATGGTCATTTGGATGTAAGCATTACAACAAGAAATGTCTTGCACTCCTAGTTCTAGTGACCAACCCTATTCAAGGATGTTTTGTTAAATATTGTGACAAATGCTAGAGAACTAAATTATTAATTCAAAATGATAAAGAGACACTCTCCCCTTTGATCAACCACCAACACTTGAAGAAGTGGGGTATAGACTTCATAAGACTCATTAGTATTGCTACCTAATATTCCTAAGCATGTGACATCATTGTGGCCCCATGACAAAGTGGGCTCAAGCTAGGGCCATTTGCAAGAATGATACCCATACCATGGAAAATTTCTTATGGGAGAGAAAGTCATCTCACAATTTGGTTCCCCCATTGACATAATCCATGACTAAGGAACCCATTTTCTAAATGAGGTCATTGAGCACCTCTTTTCCACACTCTTGGTCCTACATTAGACATTTAGCCCTTACTACCTCAAGCAAATAGCCAAGGAGAATCTACTAAATAAGATCCTTGTTGTTAGTGTCCTAACCAAGACCTTGGGGGGTCCACCTTATAGACCATGTAAGATATTGTATATTTCAAAAGAAATGATATTTTATTAAGTAAGATTTATAGGACTATATTTACAAAAGGGATTTTTAAAATACAATTTAAAAAAAAATCCATAAGTTCAATAAAGTAAAAGGGGTCATTTTAAGGCCTTATAGCATGTAAAGAAAGGGTATTTCTTAATATATTTTGAACACAAGCTCCATAGATGATTTCTTATAAGTGGGCCCCTTGGGACCAAGACTGTCTCAGCGTTAAGATTAAAATGGGATCATAAGCTCATGGCAACATTATGGGATTAACTTACAAGATGGCCACAAAGCAAATCCTCTTTAGGCTAACTTATAGAATCAACATGATCATGCTAGTTGAGTTCCTCATCCTCCCTAACCTCTGTATTATAGTACAGGAATACTCAAAAGACACTAAGGCTTGGGCCAAATGCCTTACAAAACTTGAATGCCTCATGGAAACCTTGGCAACTCATGTCATGCTTGTTGATAAGCACATCAAGTAATGATCCTTTGAGAAAGATGATCTTGTGCTTTTGTACTCGATCAAAGGCCATAAAATAGAAGCTCAAACTTCAAGGCCTAAAACCCTACTAGCTCCTTATAATAAGAAAGACAAGTAACATAGAGTTAGAAACCTTGGAAGTGCAAAGTATTGGATGCCTTAATGGCACCTTCATTAAATGATACTACCCTCTATGACATACATGAGCCACCTATGAAGAAACTCAACGTTCCCATTAAATCTAGCATGGTAGTTGAACAAACTTGGTATGAACAAATGGAGCAACAAACACAAAAATACACCCAACCTTTGACCACAACTTTCCACCCACATCTATAGGCTTTAACATCAGAGTAGTGATTGTTAGTAGCTTAAAATTGAAGGATGATCTCATAATTCCATCGACTTGCCTCCACATTTCGATAACCATGGACAAGGTTGTGACCTGTCGATGTACTCATTGATGAGGGAGCATATTTCAACATCATTCCTTATTGTTACTAGAGAGAATCGGGTTACCACCACAACTACATGCAACTGAGATGCTAAGTTGAATCCCTATGAAAGCAAACCCTATTCACTATGCTATGTTGAATCTCTATGAAGGAAAATGCTCTTCATTATTGGGAAACTGCTCCTCCCTCTATGGAGAAACTATAGACAGACCGAGTAAAACAAACCCTACCACCAAACTTCCCAAAACTCTTTACACAAAACCTCTAGAATAGTTGTGCTTAATGAGAACCCTTGGCCTATGATAGTTTATAGACCGAAGCACCCTACTACAAGTCCTTATGTCCCTCATGAGGTGCACACCACAATAAAATTAGAAAGCCTAAGAAGCTAAAAAACACTATGAAATACTTCTCTCATCACAATTGTCTCTAATTGCCCAATGCATTAAGAAAACAACCACAATGCATCTCAAGCCTCAATTGGTTTGCTTTGTTGAGGAGAACCTTAATGTGTCTCAGTGATCATAGGCCACTATCTTTGGCCAATTTAAAAAACACTTGACATCGTCATTCAATTTACAAAACGGTTAAGGAAATGGTTCAACAAACCCTACATTCTTTGACCGAATTCTTTCTGTAGCTAGACTCAAATTTTGGTACTTTAGCAACACTATTTGCTATGATCAACTTCTATGGGTTGACAATGACATGGTTGTGCTCATCTCCTAGTGGCACCCCACTTGGAAAGAGCACAAGCATTTGTATTGACTCCTGTTCAAGAACAACTCTTCGATGAACTTCTCGAGAAGCAATATGCAAAAGTGCCAACTACTTCCCATATATGTGTCCACTACTAAACTTAAAGAACAATGAGGAACCCAATTAGCAATGTACATCTTTAGGATGCTTTGTAAGGAACTAGTACCAATTATTATACAACATGGCCACTATGCAAGCTTGCATTCTTTTTTGTAGGGGGAGGAAAGTTTAAAGATATTAGGCATCCTTCAAATCTCTAGATCCTCCAACTCCTACATACATGAAGACTTGACCATCCATAAGAAGTGAATTTTGGGTGCTAAAAGGGTAAATAAGTAAAAATGAGGTAAATCAATAAAAGTCAAATTTCCTTGCAAGATAATTATAATGGGCACTCTTTTTTCTAATTTACAAATGACATCTCAATAGACCCCTCCACTAATGCCCACACCACTCTTAGTATTGATTAAAGACTCCTTGAATGAAGACAAACTAGTGTTTATTATGCAATAGCAGTAGGATTTTAATATGGAGGTAAGCACATGGGAAGTGGTCCCCTTGGAACTTCAAATCCTAACCAACCTTGAAAGCCCAATTGAAAAATATCAAACCACTTGGAAACTCATAAACTATGGGCTAGCCAACTACATCAAGGACACATGAACTTGTATTCATTTCATGACACCCACAACTCTCATCAGACACTATAATTTGGATACCATGACTAGCAAATTCACCTATTCTCTATAGTTTATCCAACCCTATGAAGATCAAGAAGCAATAGTTGAACTTACCTTGAAGATTATAGAGGAGACACTTGGGATCAAAGTTGGAACAAGAAAGTATCATAGAGCACAATGAACACCCCATCTCACAAAGGTGGAATGAGTTCGTGATGAACAACAAATGAGTCCTATTGAAAATGATCATTGAAGAAGAGTTAAGAGTTATAACATAGGTGTTTCATCACTTGTTTACTTACAATAAAGCTATGCATTCTAGCTAGGGTGCCAAAATGGCTACTAGAGGATATCGTGACAAGGAATTTGGTCAACCGAGATCTTAATGCCATTTGATTGGAATACATCACTAAATCCCTAGCCAAGCCCCCTCGCAAGGTTCTCCAAAAGGATCTAGCAATGAAGCTCAACCACACAGAGTCAAGAAACAATGTCAATTACAATAGTGCCTCACAATTGGTTGACTCAGTGACCCTCCACAAGCTAATGACATAAATAGGAAACATGCAAGCACAAATAATTGATCTTACTGAAGAAAAACCCAAACTAGAAGTCATCACTATAAATGAAGAAGAAAGACAGTGCCCTACCAAATTCTCCAAAAGTACACAAGAGCATCCTACATGACAAGGCATAGTATGTGTATTAGGAGCTCCAGAGTGGTTGTGTGAAGAGCTCAAAAGGGACAAAAAAGATGTAATCAAGGCCAAATAGGAACTTTAGGATAGACTAAATGATACTTAAGATGCCTATAAAAGTTCATTGTGGAATTAGATAAGTAGGTGCACGAGCTCTAGGCTCAACTCAAGGAACATGACTCAACACTCAAGGCTAAGGAGGAGGTGGTGGAAGAGTTGCAAAAACAGTTGTTAGAAACCAATCTCCAATATTGATAGACATCACACTCTAGCTTGCTCAAGAGAAGGCAAAAATAGCTCTTCGTAAGAGACAAATCAATCTCCAATTGATAGACATCACACTTTAGCTTGCTTAAGAGAAGGCAAAATTAGCTCTACATAAGAGACAAACCAATCTCCAATTGATCGACATCACACTCTAGCTTGCTGAAGAGAAGGCAAAAATAGCTCCGCATAAGAGACAAAGCCTCTTAAGAGCATCAACAAGTACAAGGTCAATGGAAGGCTACATACATGAGCCTACAGGAGATGATAATTGCTTGCCTGAGTTTGGGCAAATAAAAGTAGAGAGTAGAGAATAGAGTGTGCAATGGTATGTTATGTTGTAACTAGTAAGGAGCATTGAATGAATAAAAGTAGGTGCACAAGGAGACAAAGTAAAATCTCTAGAGTCGCAACACACACAAGTTCATTTACTTGTGCATGAAAGTAAATGAACTTTTGGATCCACAGCCATGCACATGTTTGGGTTGATGATGGACATGTAAGGTGATTGATTGTCAAGAGAGCACGAGGTGGACTTTTCTCGTTGAGAGGAGAAAGAAAAGATGAATGATGATCCAATATCCATCTGAATGCTGCATAAGCGAAGCTAGATGTGGTCAACCAAGTACACTCAAATTTTTGAGAATACTATTTACTAAGAGATTACCCATCTCTTCAATGTGCCTTTGTTGCAAAAGGCCTAAGGAGATTGAAAAGCATTTATTTTGGGAATGCATTCAAGCCACTCCGTGTTTAGAAATAGGTTAAGAAATGGCTCAAGAAGCAGTGTGATACGATTTTGGTATGAAAATTTGCTCTTTTTGGAGACAAGAGGAACTTGGATGGAGAAAAGGAGAAAATTGGAAGTTGGTCACTATCCTCTGTGCATTGATCTTGAAGTTTATTTGGAAAAGGAGTACTATGACTTTTGCAAGGGAGAAAGACTCTACATCTCTAGTTTCGTTTAGGATTGCATGGCAGTTCCTCGGGGCTTCACTATATGTATATTCTCTATATAGCATGTATTCAAGCCCTATTTATAAATACCCTTACGTGTGAATTTTCCTTGAAAAAAACACAATGTTTTATATTCGACTTGTAAATAATCCCCTTATTTGGCACCTTTTTGTATATGAAAAATATATGAACATGGTAATTGAAAAATCCCTTATGTTAAACCCACGTGATACACACATATATATATTTCTGCATTGTAACAATGCTTTAAATTTTAATTTATCCTGATAATATTATACATACGATCTGCATTATTAAAATTTTTGGCTCGACATATTGGCAAGTTTAGAAAATTAATACTTTGAACCATTAACTCGAAAGGTATACATAGCCAATGGGGTTTTGTAGCTAGAGTTGGTTTGAGTGTAGGTTGAATAGTATAAGGGAGCATCCTCTTGCTTCCTTATCAAACGATGTTGAGATGATATTGGTAGCATGTTGCGCCATCTTCGAATTGCCCGTTCCTTTGTAAATCCTTCTCAATCTAAAACATCTTCTCACTTTCATTCTCAAAACTCTCTCACTCTCTTTTCTTGCAATCGTGTTGTGTCGTGTCGTGACATGTCGTGCCGTGCCGTGTCGTGCCGTGCCGTGTCGCACCGTGCCGTGCCGTGTCATGCTGTGACGTGACGTGTTATGTTGTGCCAAAGTCAACTTGGGGATATTTACCTTACGCACTCCTAGTATGTAACACTTGGTATCAGAGCCTCTCCTCACGCGAAGGCAAGACCTTCAACGGGCGTGGGAGTGATCATAGTGGAAAGCTAGTTGTGTTTCATAAAAAATGGGTGGACGCAACAAAAATAAAAGTGAAGCTAGAGAGGAACGAGATGAAATCTCGGTAGCCCTCGGAATTGGGGCTAGTAAACCTCAAATGGAGGTTGGGGAAGAGTACCCAACAGAACATGAGGACGATTTGGATGCAGCACTAAAGGAAAGAGTGGAGCTTCGTAGGGAGCCCAACTCTATTGATGCCATGCGGGGTATGATGCAAGATCTTTTGGCTACAATGTTGCCCAAAGCTATGGGAAAAATTTAGGCTGAAACAGATAATGAAGTTGAACCACATAGAAGACGCAGAAAGAAGGATAGAAGAGATCGGGATGATTCTTCTTCTGAAGAAATGGGTAAATTTAAACCTCAGCCACCAAACAAATATAAAGGAGAAAGAGACTCCGTCAGCTTAAATAGATGGATCCGTGAGGTGGATGGTTACTTGAAATTAATAAGGATCTCAAGGCGCCGCAAAGGTCTCGCAGCAACTCAGTTATTAGATGGGGACGCGGCCAAATGGCTTATGTTTGAGGAGGAACATCAGGGGGGTAAGCTCTCATGGGAAGATCTACAGAAAGCGATGATAGATTATTTTGTTCCCAAAAATGAGCCTTTCAAAGTCAGGGACGAATGGCGTTTCCTCAAGCAATATATTGGTAGAATGAGGGAATACATTCAAAAATACCGTTCCATCATGCTGCAGCTCAACGACATGGATCCTACGACAAAATTACATGGTTTTTTATATGGTCTACAACGCTGGGCTAGGCAAGAAATAGAGAAACAAGAGCCAGCTACAGTGGCAGATGCCATGAATATGGCTGAAAGGCTCATGGATTTTGAAGGTAGGCAAGTAGGTTCCATGCGTAATACTCCTTCTGTTGGGACACCATGGGCTACAAGAACAAGTCAAGGCTTCAATCAAACCAATGTTAATGTAGATAGTGGGTGGTCTAACAATCAACCCCTCTGAATTGAGTATACTCAAGGTACTCGGGCCGACTCCAGCCCTGCTAGCACATCTACTACCTTCCGATCTACAGGTGCAGGAGCTGGTCGAAGCAATTTTTCTTCGCGAGGTGGCTATTCCAGTACATATAGAGGAAGGGGAGGTCCCATAGTATGTAATTTATGTGGAGGGCCTCACTTCTCTCGCGATTGTCAAAAGGGGACCACAGCTTCAACAAGTGGTTCTAGGGCAGCTTATGTTCAAGTTGCTCCTGAGGTTCCTCAATCCTCGGTTCATATTACAGAAATTGAAGAAGAAAAAAAGGATTGGCATCACCAAGCTAAAGTCGGTGCTGTAGGCGCCAACCCCCCACGAATATGCCTGCTTTTATTCCTTCTATCAAAAACATGTATGTGCAGGCTGCAGTGGAAGACATTTCACAAAGTTTGATGGTGGACACTGGTGCCACTCATAATTTTCTTTCACCACAAGTCGCAGCGCGCTTGGGAGTCAGGCCATCAAAAGCAGTAGGAGTTGAAGTTTCATTCGTGCAAGGCAAATACAAATATTGTGAACTGGCTTAGGATGTTTTGGTCCGAATTGGGCATTGGCAAGCAAAGTTAAATTTCATCGTTGTTCCAACGGATGGGTTTGAGGGTATTTTAGGAATGGATTGGATTGATCACCATGTGGTTCAAATTTTAGGAATGCAAAGAAACAAGATTTATCTGCAAACTCCGACCACAGTGGTGTGGGTTCCTTATTTTCGCACTAGTTCTCAGGATTAGAGTGCATCTTCACCGCCAACGCCATCCGATACATACAGCGACAGTAAACGGGTGAGTGACCCACTCCCCTCTATTCACACTAAGTACACACACAAATGGGTGCCAAAAGAATCACCCATGGAGCAGATTCATGGTAAGCAAGCTCCATCAAGAGTTCCACAAGAAATAGCCCAGATACCTGCTTCCGCAGTCGACTCAGTATTTCAACAATCTCCGGAATCAATCACTCCAACACAAACAGGTGACACATTTGTTCAGCATTATCAGGATAAACTTCAAGTGTCACCCATTTCAGAAATTACCGCTAAGCAACTAGAAAAAGAATTGAAACATGGAGGCCAGTTACACTTATGCATTATGCGGTTAATTGAAGAAGAGCCAGTTATTCAGCAGATTATCTGGACCATAGGGAATGACAAGGTGAAAGATCTTCTCAATCAGTTCCAAGATGTCATGCCTGATCATTTACCTCAGGGGCTGCCTCCCCGTCGAAGTGTAGATCACAAGATTAATCTTTTGCTAGGAGCACAGCCCCCAGCTAGGCCGATCTACAGGATGACGGGAACGGAACTGGTCGAGCTCAAGAAGCAGATTGGTCAAATGGAAGCCTCTGGACACATGCGACCAAGTAGATCCCCCTATGGAGCGCCAGTGCTATTTGTTAAGAAGAAGGACGGCTCACTCCGCTTATGTATAGATTACCGTGCTCTAAACAAATCTACAGTTAGAAATCGGTATCTTGTGCCCGTAGTCGATGATCTATTGGATCGGCTTCAAGGGGCTCGGTTTTTTACACGTCTCGACTTGAGGTCGGGCTATCATCAAATCAGGATAGCAGAAGGGGATGAAGAAAAGACAGCTTTTAGAAGTCGTTATGGCAGTTATGAATGGCTGGTGATGCCGTAAGGACTCACTAATGCACCAACGACCTTTTGTGAACTAATGGATAAAATTTTTATTGATTTCCTTGATGACTTTGTAATCATCTATATTGATGATGTCTTGATTTATAGCAAAACTTTGGAGGAGCACTTGGATCACTTGCACAAGGTCTTCTCACGCCTCCGCCACCATCAATTATATGTTAAGCCGGAGAAGTGCGAGTTTGCAGTTGAGCAGATAGATTTTCTCGGCTACCTGATCAAGCCAGATGGTATTGCCATTGATCCTAAGAAGGTTCAAGCAGTCATCAAGTGGCAACCTCCCACTAAGGTTCCACAACTCAGAGCATTTTTGGGGTTTACAGTGTTTTGTCGGCACTTTATTCAAGGCTACAGTAAGCTCACGGCGCCATTAACATATTTGATATCTCCTGCAACTACTTTTCAGTGGACAGATAAGCAACAGCATGCTTTTGACCAACTAAAGCAAATGATGATATAGGCACCAGTGCTAAAGATGGCAGATTTTTCTAGCCCATTTGAGGTTCATATCGATGCCTCAGGATACGCCATTGGGGACGTACTTATGCAGGATGGACACCCAGTTTGTTATGAATCTAAGAAGTTGGATTCTACAGAAAGGAGATGGGCGACGCATGAGCAAGAGATGTTCGCAGTGGTTTATTGCTTAAGGAAATGGAGACACTATGTTCAAGATAAGCCTACAAAAGTTTACACAGATAATATTTCTCTTAAATATTTCCAAACTCAACCCAAGCTCTCTCCAAAGCAAGCTAGATGGCAGGATTTCCTAGCAGAGTTTGATATAGAAATTTTGCACAAACCCGGGTCTTCCAATACAATGCCAGATGGCCTCAGTAGGCAAGCAGAGTTACAAGCTATAACAGTAGCTGAAAGTAGATTTGGCGCTCAAGTCAAGGAGCACATGCACACAAATAAAGAAGTGCAGCAATTATTCAACGATATAGAATCCGGCAAAACACCATGGGGAATGTATGAAATCAAGGATGGTCTCATTTTTCATCAATCAGCTCTTTATGTTCCCAAGGTTTCCGATCTCCGCAACTAAATACTTTGGGAGTGTCATGACAATTACATCGGTGGCCATTCCGGTCAGATCCGCACCTTCGATCGGCTCAAAAGATTTTTCTACTGGCCGCATATGCGGGAGGATGTTACACAATATGTTCACACTTGTCCTACTTGTCAGATGGTCAAAGCACAGCGCATGAAGCCATCAGGCGAGCTTCAAGAAATGCTTGTACCTTCCCGTCCTTGGGACGTTGTAAGTATGGACTTCATAACAGAATTGCCAAAATCTCATGGTTGTACAGCGATCTTTGTGGTAGTTGATTATTTTTCAAAGCAAGCCCATTTTATTCCAACAGAGCCTCCCATCACAGCTCCCAAGGTAGCCAAATTGTTCTTTTTCCGAGTATTCAAGTATCATGGTCTTCCTTTGGCTATCATTTCAGACCGGGATCCCCGTTTTCTAAGTAACATGTGGAGAGAGTTATTCAAGCTATTGGATACTCAATTAAGATTTTCTTCAGCATATCATCCATAGACAGATGGGCAGATAGAGAGACTCAATTAGGGCATTCAAGACTACATTCGAAGTTATGTTCTAGCAGATCAGAAGGATTGGGCTCAATTTCTAGATATCCTTGAGTTTCATTACAATGCCACATTACATAGTTCCACAGGGTTTACACCTTTTGAGGTGGCTACATGTAAAGAAGTCATCACTCCCATGGCCTTAGCAGCAGGTAAGCAATATGTCTCAGATCCAGATGCTGAAGAGTTTCTGCTCAATTGGAAACAACGCATGCAAGTCGCCCAAGATACTCTTCGTCAAAACAAAATTCTAGTAGCCAAGAGATACAACATCAATCACCGCAAACATGTACAAATTTTCCCTGGTGATTTGGTGTTGGTCAGTTCTAAAAACATAGATTTGCCCAAAAACTTAACTCCTAAGTTCAACAACAGATATTATGGCCCGTACAAGGTGGTAACCAGTATCAATGATGTCACCTACAAATTACAGTTGCCACCCAATGTTTTAATCCATGACGCTTTTCATGTACAATTGCTTCGAAGGTTTCATGCCGATACTAGATTCGGTCGTCAATGCCCTTTACCAGATCAACTTCAACATCTGCCCTTCGAGCCTGAAATCATTTTGGCAACTCGCTTCGTCGGCAAACATCCTGAATTCCACATCAAATGGAAAAATCGCCCAATCAAAGAAGCCGCATGGGTGATTGAACCACTAGTCATTGAGCATGCCCGTGACTTACTCCTTCAGTTCTACAATGAAAGAGATAATCCTGATCTATATCACCCGTCTTTACCTCATGAGTAATTTTCTGTTTCACAAAGTTGTGCAGTGAGAAATGGACACAACAATCCCATTTCAAATTTTGGCAAAGTCCTTTGTTCCACAATTATAATTGAGTCAGTGGGCAAGGCAAAATACTTCAATCCCAATAATATCCATCTTTATCTCACACTTGTATATTTCCGTGGATAAGATGCCAGCTTGTAAATACATCCTTTTTTCTAGCGGGCTAAGACACTGATCTGCTCTCTAGGAGTGGATTAAGACCCCCGAAACTTTTTTGAGTCAAAAACGGTCCCTCTCTCGCCCAATGAGGACATTGAGCTTTCTCGTGGGGGGGGAGTGTATAAGGGAGCATCCTCTTACTTCCTTATCAAACGGTGTTGAGACGATATTGGTAGCGTGTTGCGCCATCTTCGAATTGCCCGTTCCTTTGTAAATCCTTCTCAATCTAAAACATCTTCTCACTTTCATTCTCAAAACTCTCTCACTCTCTTTTCTTGCAATCGTGCCGCGCCGCGCCGTGTTGTGCTCTGACGTGACGTGTTATGTTGTGCCAAAGTCAACTTGGGGATATTTACAGTGCAGGTGCTGAGAGCGAGAACTTCTTTGCACTGAAGGGTTCCTTCCATCTGCAGAGTACAGGCCTGAGAAAGGACAACAGCAACGAGAATGGAAGGTAGAAATTTGTCAGGCTTACAAAATATTCAAATCAGTCTCAGAAAAGCACCTGACGGCAGAAGCTCGCAGACAAGAACACAGTCATTTGTCAATCTGACGGGGCGAGGGCGAGGGCGAGGCTGGCGCATGCCCTGGAAAGCAAGGTGGAGCCGGAGCTCTCTTGACACCCTAGATGGAACAGAGAGTCTCTGCTTCTGTAATCAATCACGTCTGCCACGCCTGCCTCTGCCCCAGATGTCAAATTTCGCTCTGCATGATACTGCGACGATCTGTAATGGCACATTCATCAATTTGGACTGACCACATCGCACATCATGTGGAAAAATGCTAGCCAAACAGCTCCATTGTGGACGTCCTGCTGATGTCACCACTTATGCTTCTCATGTGAAACGGTGTGGCAATGCTAATGCCCTGCCTCAAGGACGGTGGGTCCATGCTCATATTATCATTGATGGGTTCGATAGCAATGGGTACTTGGGAAGACTTCTTCTGCAAATGTACGAAAAATGTGGAGCTTTGGACGATGCTCTGGCATTGTACGATCGCATTGATCACCAACATGCCAGCTGTGCAACTAGCATCATCCAAGGCTACACTCGCCATGAACGAGGCAACAATGCCCTTGAAGTCTTCGGCCAAATGCTGCAAGAAGGAATCTTGCCAAGCCGCATAACATATGTGTGCATTTTTTCTGCATTTCTTGATCAGAAAACTCTTGATAAGGCTAAGCAGATGCATGCCCGTGTTATGGCCAGCTCATTTAATACAGACATCCCTTTGGGAACTGCCATTGTCAAGATGTATGGAAGACTTGGGAATCTAGAGGATGCAAGAAGTATGTTTGACAAAATGCCTGAGCACACAGTAATTTCTTGGACTACTATCATCTCTGCATATACCCAAGAAAACAGAGAACAAGAAGCACTGCAGCTCTTTGATCAAATGCAGCAAACAGGAATCCAGCTGGACAACATTACATGTGTATGTGTCCTTGCAGCATGCTCAGGCCAGGCTGCCTTACCTGATGGGCAGTTTATACACACCCTAATGGTTGAGAGTGGATTGAAGTTAGATGTTATTTTGGAGACTGCTCTCATTAACATGTATTGCAAGTGTGGTGATATGGATGATGCATGGAGTGTATTCATGCATATGCCATCTCGGAATGTGATTTCATGGACTGCAATGATAAGTGGTTTTGCACAGGCAGGTAAGGCCAAAGAAGCTGTTGAACTTATGGACTTGATGTGCAGGGAAGGAGTAATGCCAAATAAAGTAACATATGTGAGCGTTCTTACTGCATGTACTAACCAGGGTGCATTGAAAGAAGGCAAACAAGTGCACATCTCCATAAAAAACAGAGGTTTCGAGTCAGATGTGTATGTTGGAACATCCCTTTTCAACATGTATGGCAAGTGCGGCTGTCTCCAAGATGCTTGCCATGTGTTTGATAAAATTTCTCAGCGGAACACTATATCTTGGAATGCCATGATTTCATTGCATAGTGAGCATGGGCATGGGAAGGAGGCTTTGGCATGCTTCACACGAATGCAACAGGAGGATGTCACTCCAGATAAGGTTACTTTCATTCATCTGCTCAATGTGTGCACCAAGCTTGCCATGGACGAGGGGAAACATGTCTATCACATTCTTTTGCACCATGAATTAGAACAGGACGTGATGATCAGAACTGCCTTAATCAATATGTATTCTGAGTGTGGCTTCTTGCGAGATGCCCAGACCATTTTCGATCAATCTGCTAACAGGGATATTATCTTATGGAATGCTATGATTGAAGTTTGTGTTGACCATGGCCAAGGAAGAAGAGGACTTCAACTCTTTGATCAGATGCTACATAAAGGAGCGATGCCAGATGATGCAACCTATGTCAGTGTGCTCACTGCATGTTCTGTCACATCAGCCTTAACTCAGGGTAAGCTGGTGCATGCTTGTATCTTAGATGCTGCACTTGATACATATCTAAATGTGACCTCAGCACTTGTGAACATGTATGGAAAATGCAGCAGCTTAGAAGATGCAGGGACGGTTTTTGAGCAGTTGCCTGAGTTAAACTTGATATTATGGACAACCATGATCTCATTGTATGTTCAGCATGATGACAGTGAGACTGCCTTTTGTGTCTTTCAACAGATGCAGATTACTGGATTTGTGGCAGACAAAGTAACTTTTGCAAGTATTCTGTCTGCATGTTCTGATGAGGCAAGATTGGCTGACGGTAAACGTCTCCATGCTCTCATTGTTGGGAGCAACTTGGAGTCTGATAATGTAATTGGAAGTGCTCTTATCAGTATGTATGGCAAGTGTGGGCGCATAGGGATGGCTGAGAAATTGTTTGATGAAATGCCTAAGAATGATCTGGATATTTCAAACGCTATGGTTGGTGTATATGCTCAGCATGGTTGGGGAAAGCAAGCACTTGTACTATTTCAGCAAATGCCTAAGCAAGGAGTTTTCCCAGACAAGTTGACATGCACTAGTGTTCTGGTTGCATGCAGCCGTGCTGGTCTCTTAGATGAAGCATGCCGTTGCTTTACTTTAATGAAGCATAATCATGACATCACCCTCATTGCAGACCATTACTCCTGTGTTATTGATCTACTTGGTCGAGCAGGGCAGCTCGATGAAGCTGAAAAGCTGATATTTGGTATGCCTTCAGAGCCAACCATTTCTTCATATACAGCTCTACTTGGTGCATGCAGGTATCAGCTGGACTTGGAATGTGCAGAGCGTGCTGCAAAGCATGCATTTGAGTTGGATCCAGAGAACATATCCACGTATGTAATGCTATCAAACATGTATGTAGCTGTCGGAAGAAATGACGCAGCAGCACAGCTCCTGGCCATAGCCAGAGGAAAAGGTCTGCAGATGCCAGAATCAGCAAGTAGATTTTTAATAGAATATAACCAGAGTATGTGATGCAGGGGGCTTAGTTGGAATGCAGAGAGAGAGAGAGAGAGAGAGAGAGAGAGAGAGAGAGAGAGAGAGAGAGAGAGAGATTCTCAACAGTTAAATATCTGAGTCAATATTGGTAATGCTCTGGGTTTGATAGTTGACACAATTGACTTTATGCTGAGACTTGAGAGGGCGTATGAACGACCTCATGTCACCTGCCACTTGTACATTCAAATGCATGCCTACATAACACTTTTCAAACTCAATTTGTAGATTCACTACCCATGCCAAAATGGGAAGCTTCTCCATACATAAGAACCTCTTTGTCAAGAGTTCTCAACACTAGCTGCAATGATAGCCTCATAAGTAGACTGACGAACACAACGCAAGGGGAAGAAGAATCAATGTGTGTCTCAGGATTCAAGATTAGTTTAAGCAAATGGCCACAAATGAAAAACCTCCCAAGAAAGTTGCCTCACAAGCTTTCATTAACAACATCTGAGATGAACGGCTTTGAATAGGTGCTTAGATTTGATGGCTTATGTAGGGAAAGGAGTAAGGACAAGCAGAGCCTCTTGTATCCACAAGTGTACGCCAAGCGGATAGAAGAGGTGAACATGAGCCTAGCCTCTGTGAGACGATGGCTAGCCTTGAGCAATGAAACTTGGGATTGGTGAAGGTAGTTGAGAGCCTCAAACCTAAGCTTGCTTACAAACAAATATTGAGCGGGTCTAATCTAGTACACCCACTTTACCTCCCGAGTGTTCTCAATCAAGTGGAGCTCGAGGCTTGTGCACATTGCAGTAGATAAAAACATGACATTGTTATCTATAGAGCCCCAAGGCATCTATCATCCAACCCCTTCCCCATCAATAAAGGGGAACTCTATAACAGGGTAGGGTAGATAAAGCCATCCTTTTAAAACAAGATCCTTAGGTATTTGTCGAGATGAAAGACATCTCGAATTCTTCTAATGGGGAAGGATGTGATCTACCCATTATACGAATCAATAGCCCAAAAGAATTGTGATTCTAGAGCTGTTAAAATTGGGTGAAACACTCAGTGAGCTCGGAGGGCTATAATGAAAGATTGGAGAACTACAAGAACATCGAGATGATATGCTTGATGCGAGAAAGCCAATAACAATTGAGAATTGAAGGAACTAAGCTGTTGAGTCTTTATCAAGCCCAAAGCTTAATCATTTAGAATGCTTATGGCATCTAAATATGACACCAAGAACACATTCTAGCAATTGCAGAGCTGCAAGGCTCAGGCAAAGCAGAAACGGGTCTTACAGATAATAGAATAGACTGAACAATAAATTATAAAGGAGATAATTACCGGCTCCGAAGCTCTTAGGTGCACGTAGGGCAAGGCAAGGATAACGATAACTCAATGCAGAACCTGCTACATGATCTAGAAGGCACTTTCCTCTGGGGAAATTAGCTTGTGCATATACATCCCCGCAATCCATCTTCCCCACCTACAGTGAGCATATACAGACCCTCCACTGAGCACACCGCTTCTCAGTCCCTCCCTCTCCTCAACTCTTTGCAATGCCATGATTTGGAGCATAAACGCTTGAGATATGATCATTATCCTATCATTTCCATAATCAATTCACTTCATCCTTACCTCCTCCATTGATTTGTCACCATCATCAAACACCCACTTCGGGGATAAGAGATGCCTTACACTACCTTGAGATTTTAGAGTTTTGAATAAAAATTTGAAATAATTAGCCAGAATATAATCAAAAGATTAAATAATCGATTTATCGGCAAAAAATTAGAAGCAACATGCATAAAAGGAGACATACTTAGAGACAAATTAGACAAGATTTAGCGAATGCAAAGGCATGACTTTCAGTTTTAAAACTGCAAGTTGAGACACTAATCAAATCTAAAACCTTGAGATTCTAGATAAGCTGAAACCTTAGGGAAAAAGGAAGAAAAGCAAGATGACTTATACATGGTCAAAGCACACACTTTAGTCATTGACTAACCCTCAAAACTGTGGTTGGTTATGACAGGTTAAAAAGGAGAAAAGATTAAAGAAAATGATTGCTAGATACTCCAAGCCAATGTGTCTTGAACATCTTATGGGTTGTGAAGTAAATAATCTTGTAGGATGATCTACTCTATCTTGTCAAGTGAGAAGGAATAACGAGGTTGCTAAACAATTATACTCAATCTAAGCAATTATACTCAAATCTATAGAAAAAATAAAAGAACCTAAGCAAGGCAAGGAACTATCACGGATTAGTGACTTTGATAATGTATTTCTTAAGGAGTGGACAAAATCACCTCCTAACAGGGAATAAGATCATGAAACCAAACTAATCCCTAGATCTAAACTAGTGTTATAAAGGTCCTACAAGATACACGTGCTAGAAGCCATAAACCTCAAGGAACAACTAAGGCAATTGATTGAGCAAGGCTTCATACAACCAAGTCAGTCACCTTGGGGAGCACATGCACTCTTTCAAAAAAAGGAGGACAAATCTCTTAGGTTATGCATCGACTTTAGATGTCTAAGTAAGGTGACTTTAGATGCCTTGACCAAGGAAGTTTGAGAATTTGTGGGACTTACTAGATGGTACTGGGTCACAACCTCTAATAAACTTTCTCAAGAAGCACACTTAGATCATATGGCTAATTGAGCATTAGCATAGCTTCGATATGTTGAAAGAATGTGTTGCAATGGCATTTGTACTTAAATTTCTTGATTTCTCCCAAGAATTTGAAATAATTATTGATATAAGTGGACTTGCAATCTGAGGTGTCTTGGTATAGGAAAGAACACTGATTACCTACAATTCCTAAATGCTAAAGCCCTAGGAAGCTAATTATGCCATCCAATCTAGAACTTCTTGTTGTTGCATTGAAGTTATAGAGACATTATCTTTTAAGAAGGAGATTTCAAGGCCTTAAATGATGAAATTAGAAGAGAAATTAATAGCATACATATGCAAAAAAAAGTTAATTATAATTTATTTGGCATGCTTATATGATATTGAGACCTTACTAGGCAAAAAGGCTGAAGCCCAAGCACAAACTAGTCTCTTGGGAGCTCAAAAATAGGAGGAATGAGAAAATAGAGTTGTGCATAAGTATAGGGCCAAGCCCTTGGGGAGCACAAGAGAGATAGGAATTAGCTCAAAGTTGCATCTTCCTAGCAATGTGGAAAAGGAGCTACTTGCTTGATGTGATTTGAGTCATGCAAGCACACCCTCCTTCTATATGTAAACACCCCTTGTGAGCCCTCTTCATGATCATCACTCTCCTTTTCATCACAACATGGTGACAAATTCTTGAAGCCTAGGAGCTTCCATCTCACCCCCTTCAACCATCTTCTCCACTCAACACCCTCATCCACCTCCTCACTACAAATTTTCACCCATCTCTTTTACTTAGGATGTTTATTGATATTCTCTTCTCTTATCCAATATAAGTCGTATAGCTTATATCAATGAGTTATTGAAATTTTAAACTCACTTATCACACCCCCTTCTCCTCTTACTATAGACAAAATTCTCAACAGAGATTTGAGATTAGAATTGGAGGGGGGAGGAAAATTTCCCAATTTGGATAGTAATGTCATATGCACATTAGTGCATATGAGGTTGTTATCAAAGTGGTGCTATGCCAACCTAGCAAGTTGAGTTTCTAGTGAGCTTTGCCAACAAGCTCCTCACTAATGCTTATATGAATTAATCAATGATCACTGAGAGGGAAGGACTAGGAATGGTATACACTATGAAGAACTTTTGTCATTACCTAGTTGTAACCCCCTTCCCTTAATGCTTATATATGATTAGTAGAATAGATAATGATAGAATTGGAAACCCTAGAAGGGGAAGGTACTACAAACTTTAATAGTAGCAGGGAAAAACCTACCTGCCAAAACACTATAAACTTGAACTACATTGAAATAGCTTGATGATCCTATTAGAGCCATCAATTTGGCACAAAAAACTTGCTATAACCAAAGTAGATAACAAGCCAAACTCAACCAACAAGCTTATCCAAGCCATGTGAATCATGAGCCTTGAACTATTACTCTAAGCTTCTATGTTAGGGCCATTACAATTACAAATATAGACTCTAAGGACATGCTAATTATCCATTCTACATACCTCCAAGTCAAGTAGATTGTAATAAAAGAGGCTAGTGCCAATGCTCTCATAGATGAGATCACCCAGTCAAATATCAAACCAAGTGCAATGTTGACTTTGTTAACAAATGAATACACTTGACATTTCCAAGGGCCCAAGTCATCTCTATCGTTAGTTTAGGGAAGTCCTAGAGCAACAAAATAAAGGTAATACGGAGGCTAGTCATAAATATATGTATGTATCACATGGGTTCAACATAAGGGATTTTTAAATTACTATTTTTACACATTTTTTACATACATAAGGACCCCATATAAAGGGATTACTTATAGATCGAATAGAAATGGTTATGTTTTATTAAGAAAAAATTTATAGATAAGGATATTTATAAATAGGCCTTGAATGCACGTGATATAGAGGGTATACATACAGTGAATTCCTCGGGCCCTAATTACTATATAGGTTGTCTTTCCAATTCCCACTTTGAAGCATGGGTTAAGATTTAGCCACATGGCCAAATCTTTACCCGCCCTTATTTGAAAGTGAGACTTGGGAGATTTCCAAATTCTCTAATATGGTACTTGTTCATTTTGCACTCTATCTTTGATGTAGTTGACTTACCTATGCTCAACTTCTTAGTTATAGTCCATGGTTGAAGGGAAAGTAGATGGCCACACAATCCATGTGAATATCTCTTGCATGCCAATGGTTTATTCACTCTAGCCATGCTACCAAGAAGAGGTAGAAGAGCAATAGAGAAGAAGAATACTTCTACTCCCACTCTCTCCCTCTAGCCATGCTACCAATAAGAGGTAGAAGAGCAATAGAGAAGAAGAATACTTCTACTCCCACTCTCTCCCTCACTCTTTCACTCTCCAAGAATACCAATGGTACCATTACCACTCTTGGATGGACATGTGGAGGCCTCAAGACTCTCCTCCTCCACGTTCTCGATGGACAAGACACCTATCTCGGGGGAAAATTATCATGCCACATCAAGTGCTCATGCTAATAGTCTCGTCATCCCTCAAGGTTTGCCCCCCCCGGTAGGGTTATCTCCTCTCCATCATGGAGCTAGCATTCTCTCCCATCCTGAAACAACTTTGTTTCCCACCCCACTCCCATTCAGCACGTTTGTGACATCTACTTCGTCCATTATGGACAGGACAATGGCACCCTCCTATCCATCTACTGATTACCATGGAAGAGTCCCCATTATGGACCAGAGACTTGGGGGAACCATGGCAGAGGTATTTAACAATACCAGTGGGCAAAGAACCCACCCCTCTCTTTTACGATAGCAATCACCCCAGCATGCCGCGAAAGGGGAAAGCCCCACACCTGCAGCCCTGGCCCACCATCTTCCCCCACTCAGGTAAGTAAGAAGTCCACAAAGACATGGCTGTCGGGAAGGAGACCCAATGAGTGTAGGTAATCAATAGGAAGTTGAAGGAGTGATGGACGAAGTTGGAATGCTCACAAAACTTGTGGATTGAAGTAAAATAACAAAAGAGAGCTCCAATACCTTTGAAGGAATGCCCCGAGGATGCCCAAATGGGCTGGGTAGGTGCTCAGGAAACCGAGGAGTGATCGGAGCTCAAAGGAGTTAGCTATGGCTACCGAGAAGGAGACCCGATGAGTGTAGGTAATCAATAGGAAGTTGAAGGAGTCATGGACCAAGTCGGAATGCTTGAGCAACAATGCTTTGATACTAATTGAAAGGAGAGAAAGATTGAAGCTTGCTTGGAAGAGCTATGGCGAGAGAGTAAGAGAAAGAAAGAGAGAGAGACCAAATGGAAACTCCAACAGTCACAATGTGTGACTGGGCGGGTACTGTTAGTGTAGTAATACATGGGTGGCTAGGCAAAGGCGCCTTTACCCCCAACACTGTGGCCAAAGCGCATGCATCTTGGCTACCTCCTTCAAATCCATTCATGCCCATGTAGTGTCTCTCTTTCCTGTGATGTGGTCCCATGGTAAGCTGCCCACATTCTTGAAAATATGCATGGGATCCAACAAGTGGTTAATCTATAAATGGGTCCAATACGACAACTCGTAGAAAACTGAAAGCCATCGCATTCCGTTTGGATGTGACTCCGCGTGGTCCATTTTCAACTCGTACAAGCTTTGGGCATTCATTCGTGGATGGAGGTCGTCCAAGAAAATCTTTCCTCAGTTCACGACCCTCCGGCAAGAAAGCGGTGTGTCCTTGATATACTATCTTCTTCATGGTTCGTGACCTTCGGGAGTCTAACTATGATGCCAGGAGGTATATTCCACGGTGGATTCCGTAAAATTATATTTATTTGCTGAGGCTCGTATACAATTTGGATTCTTTGTGTGAAAAGTTGATGGGGACGCGTGTCCTTTTCGGGCGTCATGTTAATTTAATGTGCAAGTGGGTGATTCCGCAAAATACATATTTAAATTAATGGACGTTTATGAGTTTAGAGTGTACACTCATATTAAATTAAGGTTAGGACAAAGTTCCAACCTATTTATTTATTTTGTAGCTGAAGACTGCTAGATATTCACTTTTTTTGGTTTAATTTTATTATTTTCTAACAGTTGTGAATGCTTCAGTTGATATGTAGAGTAGGCGGCGGTGGCGCTGGGAAGCACTGGGCAATAGCGTATATTCAAGTTATTTAGAAGAAATAATCATTTTTGATGGGCGCGCGTCTTAGGGGTGGAGCCAATATTTATTTTGACGCGCTTATTTATTGAAGCGCTTGACATATATTTATTATTTTGTATGTGCATCGGCACACGGTTTAAATATTCATTGTTGGTCATTGTATTTGGACACATCCCGACTCTTGGGACATCCAACCACTTTATTCTTTATTTGGACAAAAGCAAACATAAAAGCTAAAGCATGCTAATGATAAATTTGGGCTATTTTTGAGCTTGGAGATGAATAAAATATTAAATAAATGCTTTGTGGAGCGCTCACACAAGGCATGGGGGGAGATTATACCCAATTGGTCTATTTTCTTCATGTCGTGTAAATCCTCTCTCTTGCTTTTTGAACTAAAGTAGAGTTCTTTTGTTTTTGGGGACCTTTCGACGCTCGCTACGTATGCATACAACATTCGATTTGTGCACCGTATTAGAGCGAAGTTGAGATTGAGGGCTTCCAATCGCTTACCATCTCGCGTGAAGGCGAAGCTCCTGGAACGATCAAGATCTACAGTCAGTCTTGTGACAATCCGTCAATACTAGCGTGTTCCTGGTAGTGAAGAACCTATGCTGTTGGATCACGAAGGACCAGTCTCTGATGGTGGAGGACCACTTCCCAAGCTTCTTTATCAAGTCGTTTATTTTCAGAAGAAAAGATAAGTAATTGTCAATTAGTTTCATTATAAAGCTTAATAAGCTTTATAAAAAAAATCTTAAACTCTCAATTTTAAACGTCTGCGGCGGCGGAAGGATGAATCGATTGCTGTCAACATTGTCCAGAACATGTCCATGTCGCAGCAATTCAAATTCCTAAAGCTTTTATTCAAAAGCTTAAGCTTAAGGTTTTAAGCTTTTCTAAAGCTTAAAGCTTTCACTCTTTAATCTCCTGCCTGGCAGCTGTTCACACTGAACCTATTCCGAACCTGTTTTGCACCTTAAGCAAGCCCCTGTTCACACTTGCACTGTGACAGAGATGAATTCCAGCATGCAGAGAATCACACGTAGACTATATGGAAGACGTATATGCTTGGAAGAAGACCGACATAAATTTTCATAACCGCAGAGAAGAAAGATTGTTAAAAAGCCATTAAAAAAAAGAAAAAAGAGCAAGCCTTGTAAACCCGACTTTGAGCTACGCTCATCCCACTAACAGGATTTTGAGTGTGTGAGGTTGTTTGAAATTTTGCAAGATAACCGATCAAAATATGGAAGATTTTATGGCCGAAGGTGATTTACCGGAACCAATGATGGAGCAAAAATTGGACCTAATTATGATGCAGCTTCAAGAGGAACGAAGAGTAAGTCAAACTTTGCAAGCTCAGTTGGCCAGTATTCAATGATTTACTACTGATCAAGATGGACCGCAACCTAAAGATGTTATACGACACACGATCGATGCGACACTTGAAGCACAATCTATTCGGAAAGAAGCGAAGATAAGTAAAAGAAATTTCAAATTTCGTACTTTCAATGGGTTACACGATGGAAAGTTTGTTCTTACTTTTATTAGTCAGTTTGATGATTATTTCCATGAAGAACAGTATGCCGAGAAAGACAAAATTAAGTGTGTCACTAATCATTTAGTGGATAGAGCATTGCTATGGTGGACTGTTGTCCGCAAAAGCATTGATTGTCCTACTACTTGGGAGACTTTTCAAAAGATTTTTTTGCAGAATTTTCTTCCACCTCAATTCTACAAAAAAGTAATCAAACAGTGGGATCTTCTACAACAAAGAGATCGTGAGCCTATTTCACAATATATTGAGCGTTTCCAGAATGCTTTATTGCAACTTTGAATGCTCGAAGATGTACCTGGAGGCGACCCATAAGCGCAAGTTTATGTCTGGTTTGCTTGGTCACTTCTATGCAAAAGTGAACATGTTCAAGCCAACGGCTCTCGAGGATGTGATTTCCTTGGCCCATGATGCTGAAGACAAAATTCGAGGATGAGAGAAGCGACCACAACAATTCTCAAATAATGGTAACTTCGGTACAAAGAAATTCAATTCTAACTTTTGAAGATTTAATCAAAATCACTTTGTTCCATCTTCTTTTTGTAAATCTTAGACATGACCCCTTGCTTTACCATCAAACACAAATCTAAATCCTAAGCCATCTCTCTAGCCAAATCCCAATCTTCCTAAACTCCCAGCCATTACCAATAATGTTTCCAAAGCCAAACCCATAGTTTGCTACAAGTGCCATAAACCCGGACATCTAGCGGTGAATTGTCAATCCAAAAAGCCAACTATTCACATCAACTACTTGGGAGCGACTGAAGATGAAGACCATGAAGAAATGCCAGATTTCATGGAAGACGATGACGATAACGGCACTACTTTAGATACTTTACCAAGTATGCCAAATCCCCATTCTTTATTAACGATGAAATGTCTTGTGCATGGTAAAGAAAAGACTGTTTTACATGATGATGGGAGCACGCACGATTTTATTTCTGCAAAATTGGTCAAAGAATTGAATTTACATACCGTTTTTACTCATTATCGCATCAAGGCTGCATTCCTAGGCACTAGATACAATGGAACACAAGAAGTGCATGACTTAGAAATTAAAATTGGTGATTATGCTGAACGTAAAAATTTCTTAGCTGTGACTCTATAATCTAGTGACATTATCTTAGGAATGCCTTGGCGTCATCAATATAATCCCGATATAGATTATTTCATGCATTCAATGAAGATTTATTCTAATGAAAAACAAATCACAATGCATGGTATGCACACTTTTGATAATTTTCCATTACTTAGTCATACACAGGCTAAATGTGCATTAAGAAAAGGTAGCAAATCCTACTTAATATGGGTTAATGAAATTGAAGTTAAGGAAAATAAGATACATCCTAGGCATGCACAATTTCTTTCACAATTTAAATATTTTTTTGCTGCTGACTTATCCCCTTGATTACCACCCACACGTCCTGAAGATCACAAAATAGACTTTATTCCAGGCTCACAACCACCATGTAAAGCACCTTATCGACATAATCAAATTGAATAGAAAGAAATTCAAACTCAAGTTGAAGAATTGTTAATCCAAGGACTCATTAGGCCCAGTAGTTCTCCATTTGGTGCACCTATCTTATTAGTTAAAAAGAAAAACAATACCTATAGAATGTGCATTGATTATCGTGCCCTAAATAAGATCACTATCAAGAATAGATATTCGATCCCTAGGGTAGACGACCTCATGGATAAATTATAAGGGACTACAATATTCAGTAAAATAGATCTTAAGTTTGGATACCATCAAGTATGACTGGGCACATCTAATATTTTCAAAACTGCATTTAGAACTCAATTTGGACATTATGAATTCCTTGTTATGCCTTTTGGTTTAACTAATGCACCAGCCACATTCAGTCGTATGATGAATCGCATATTTTTGAAGCATCAGCATTGTGTCATTGTTTTCTTTGATGATATATTGGTTTTCAGTAAGAATGAGAACGAGCATTATGAACATTTATCTTTGGTTTTCAAATTACTAAAAGAGAATCAATTATATGCTAATCCTGAAAAGAGTGAATTTTTCCAAACCCAAATTGAATACTTAGGACATATTGTTTCATCTGAAGGTATTAAAGTTGATCCTAAAAAGATAGAAGCAATTTTGAATTTCCCGATGCCTAAAAATGTGCATGAATTATGTTCTTTCTTAGGTCTTGCTAGCTTTTATAGAAAATTTGTGAGAAATTTTTCATTGCTTGCATTACCTTTGACAAAATTATTAAAGAAAGGTATTATGTATCATTGATCTAAAAATCAGCAAAAGTCTTTTGATTTACTGAAACATGCCTTAACACATGCTCTTGTATTGCAACTACCTGATTTTAATAGACCATTTTTCCTAGTAGTCATTGACGCTAGTGGATTTGGAATAGGAGCTGTCCTTATGCAAGATTCCCATCCCATAGCCTACTCTAGCTACAAGCTTAAACCCTCTGAACTTAAGTATTCTACCTATGATAATGAATTGCTAGTTGTAGTACATGCTTTATGTCAATGGAAATACTATTTAATGGGATCTAAATTCATGATCAAAACTTACTAACAAAGTATCAAACATCTCCTTACTCAGCCACAAATCTCAGACCGTCATATTAAATGGGCTGCTTTTATTCAAAGTTTTCATCCACTTATACAATATCAACTCGAAAAAGAAAATGTTATTGCCGATGCCTTGAGTAGAAGACCCACTATTCATAATATTTCAGTAATCTCTTTTGATTCCCTTATTCCTATGAAAGATACCTATGATCAAGACCATAGTTTTCAAGATGATTGGAATAAATTAATTGCCAATAACTGGATTCCAATTGATTCATTGTCTTATGCTCATGGATTTATGTTTTATGAGAAAAGGTTATGTGTAACTGTTTCATTTAGATAATTTGTGTTGCACGAAATTCATTATCCCCCATATCAAGGCCATAGAGGTATTATTTTCACTTTACGTACATTGGTTGAAGATTTCTACTGGCCACAGATGGAATCTGATATTTCTAACTTTGTATCTGAATGTTTAATTTGTCAAAGAATTAAGCAACATTATGGTAAGCAGTATGGTTTGTTAAAACATTTACCAATTCTTGAAAGACCATGGGAACATATTTCAATGGATTTTATTACTGGTTTGCCTAACACTCAACTTAATCACGATATGATTTGGACTATTGTAGATCAGTTTAGAAAACATGAATATTTCATTCCATGCAAGAAAACGTTAACTGCATCTCAAGCTGCTCAATTGTTTCTGAAAACTGTTTTCACGAACCATGCTTTACTAAAAGTTATTATTTTTGATCGCGATTCTAGATTCTGCAATACATTTTGAACTACTTTGTTTGCTAATCTAGGAACAAAGATTGATTTCTCATCTGTATTTCATCCTGAAACAAATGGACAAACAGAAGCTACAAACAGTACAATCTTAGATCTCTTACATGCATACACAATTTCAAAACCACAAACATGGGATATACACTTGCATTTCCTTCAGTCTGCATACAATAATACTCCACACATGGCTACACGGAAAGCACCTTTTGAAATCATTTATGGATATAGATTGCCTATACCTATTACTTCATTGTCAAACAAAGTTAAAGCTGATGATGATATTGCCAATATGCATGCTACTATTTTTGATGAAGTTAAAGATATGATTGTGAAAGCCCAGTAACCATATACTAAACAAGCTAACAAGAAAAGAAAAGCTATGAATTTCACAATTGATGATTATGTTTGGTTACGCATTGAAAAGCAAAGACTACAACGTGTTGAGAAACACCCTATTGTAAAGTTAGCTCCTAGATTTTATGGACCTTTCAAAATCATTTACAAAATCAATGACAATGCATTTAAATTAGAACTACCCCAACACTGAAAAATCCACAATACTTTTCATATCAGTTTGCTACGACCTTTTAAAGGCCAATTACCTGTCCACCCTGTCTATGAAAATCCTCATTTGTTAGAAGAAGAAACCGAAATACTTGAACCCAAAACAATTTTAGACATTGATTATATGACCACTAGAACTAGCCATAGATATTCTAGATATTTGGTGAAATTTAAAAATCATTCTATTGAAGAGGCCCAATGGATGCATGCTCGTGACCTAAGTGCTTACCCCTCACTGCTTGCTCCACATTGAGTTAATAGCAATTGAGGACAATTGCTATCCCACCTCGGGGGGTATGATGCAAGGAGGCATATTCCATGATGGATTCCGTGAGGTTTTGCGGTGGATTCTGTAAAATTATATTTATTTACTGAGGCTCATACACAAGGCGGATTCTTTGTGCGAAAAGTTGACGGGGATCCCTGTCCTTTTCGGGGGTCATGTTAGTTTAATGTGCAAGTGGGTGATTTCAAAAAATACATATTTAAATTAATGAAAGTTTATGAGTTTAGAGTGTGCACTCGTATTAAATTAAGGTTAGGACAGAGTTCCAACCTATTTATTTATTTTATAGCTGAAGACTACTAGGTATTCACTTTTGTCGATTTAATTTTATTATTTTCTAACAATTGTGAATGCTTCAGTTGATGTGTAGAGTCGGCGGTAGTGGCATTGGGAAGCACTGGGCGATAGCGTGTTTTCAAGTTATTTAGAAGAAATTATCATTTTTGATGGACGCACGTCTTAGGTGTGGCACCAATATTTATTTTGACATGCTTATTTATTGAAGCGCTTGACATATATTTATTATTTTGTATGTGAATGGACACACGGTTTAAATATTCGTTGGTCATTGTATTTGGGCACAATTCAACTCTTGGAACACCCAATCACTTTATTCTTTATTTGGACAAAAGCAAATACAAAAGCTAAAGCATGCTAATTATAAATTTGGGCTATTTTTGAGCTCGGAGATGAATAAAATATTAAATACATGCTTTGTGGAGCGCTTACATAAGGCATGGGGGGAGATTGTACCCAATTGGTCTCTTTTCTTCATGTTGTGCAAATCCTCTCTCTTACTTTTTGAACTAAAGTAGAGCTCTTTTGTTCTTGGGGACCTTCTGACGCTCGCTACGTATGCATATAGCATCCGATTTATGCACCAAACTATGGCCCACACAATGGACATGAATAATAATTTGAGGTAACCAGACCTATCCCAACACCTTTATCTTGTGAATACAAACTTGAATGAGCTATGATAGATATGACCAACGAGAACTGAAGTCTACTTACATGAGCACTCCCCGAATCTCGGAAAGTCATGCATGGTCCACATGAGAATGGGACCATCGCGCTTACTCATATCTTCCATGGCGACCCCCTCCTCCCACAAGATCTTAAGCTCATCGACTAATGGATGGAGATAGACATCCATATTTTTGACTTTGTAGCGGCTAGAAACAAGCAAGCTACGGATTAGGTGTCCTTTCTTGGTAGAAAGCCATGGTGGGATGTTGTAGTTAACAAGGACTACATGCCACACACTATAAGAAGTTGAGCGGAGATCGAATGGGTTCAGCCATCCATAGCAAGACCAAGCCGAAGATTCCTTGGCTCTCATGTAAAGCTTGGAAAGGTAGAGTCAATGTGGCTCCATACGCGTGAACCCATTGATATTCGTTGAACTCCATCTGTGGATCTATTCTGCACATGCCACGTTGTCAAGCTCGCCAAGGCTGATGTACGAAACATGTGATGTATACGGGGGATAAGTGGAAATTTTCTAAGAACTTTTTGAGGGATGGTTTTCCCTTGCAAGTCATGTCGATACTTGTGAGCACCACACTTTAGACATATCTCCATAGTCTCGTACTCTTGTCGAAACTGATGCCAGGAGGCATATTCCACGGTGGATTCCGTGAGGTTTTACGGTGGATTCCGTAAACTTACTTAGATGACCGGGGCTCATACGCAAAGAGGATTCTTTGTGCGAGAAGTTGATGGGGACGCCTGTCCTTTTCGGGCGTTTCATTAATTTAGTGTGTACATGGGTGATTCCATAGCGGGTGATTCCGCAAAATGCATATTAAATTAATAAACGTTTATGAGTTTAGAGTGCGCACTCGTAATAAATTAAGGTTAGGATTTATTTCTAACCAGTTGATTTATTTATGTAGCTGAAGACTGCTAGGTATTCACTTTTGTCGGTTTAATTGTGTTATTTTACTAACGATTGTGAATGCTTCAGTTGATGTGTAGAGATAGCAGCAGTGGCGGAGGAAAGCATTGGAGTCTAGTGGGTTTCCGATCTTTCGACTATATTTTGATAGGCGCCACGCCTATATTTTGATTATGTCTATAGAGACATCGACTATTTATTATTATTTTGTATGCGCTTATGCGCCTGGATATGTTATTTTTATTTGGACATTGAGATTGGGCGTGCCAGACTCTTTGGGCACCGTCCATTAGCTTTATTTTCCTATTTTTGGTAGAAAGCAAACTCAAAAGCTAAAAGCTTGTATATTTTTGTAATTGGGCTATTTTTGAGCAAAAAGATTGAAAATATATATTAAATACATGCTTTGTGAAGCGCTCACACAAGGCATGGGGAAGATTCAACCCAATTTGTCTCTTGTCTCATGTCGTGCTTGCTTTTACATTGGTTTTTGTGCTAAAAAGTAGAGTATTTTGTTCTTGGGGACCTTTGGGAATTCACTACGTGAGCTACCTGCGTCCGATCTGCGCACCAGTGGTATCAGAGCGGAGCAGAGATCAAGGGCTTCCAATCGCTACCAATCTCGGGCGAAGGCAGAGCTCCAGGAACAAACGACCTCTACAGTCAATCTCGTCGCGAACCGTCGATACAGGCAGACTTCTGGCGATCAAGAACCCCTGTTTCCACTCTCAGATTGCGAAGGACCACTCTCTGTCGGCGGAGGACCACTCCCTCAACTCCATGAACAAGTCGTGATCAACCAGTGAGAAATTTCTTATCTTCTTCATTAACAAAGCTTAGTTTTAAGCTTAAGAAGCTTAAAAGTTTCATAATCTACAAAACGTGGCAAATCGTGGCAAGAGGAGGAAGCCCCCGAAAATCGCGCGGAGTGAAAACGGCCCCCCCCCCCCCCCCCCCCCCCCCACGATTGAAAAAACGGCGGACTGATCTTCTTCTTAAGCTTATTAGCTTAAGCTTAATTTATTAAGCTTAAGTCATTAAGCTACTCTCAAGTCAGACAAGGCAGAGAAGTCACCAAACTCCGGGTCCTGCGCATCAGAAGACAAGTTTCGCAAGTCGACACTAATCAAGTCCTGCAAGTTCTGCAAGTCGGCTAAGTCCAGCAAGTCAACAACCCTGCAAGTCTGTTAAGTCTGCAACTCTGCAAGTCAGACTAAATCAGAACTGACTAACGCTTGAAACTCCTAGAAGACCTATTCGTTTGCAAAAACTCAGAACTGGAAAGTTGTTCGCAGCAAGCTGTTTTACCTATTTGCAAGTTCGTCAAAGTACTTTCAGCAAACATAGACAGAAATATTTCAGAATTTCTGAAAATTGAAGAAGAAAATACCCAAAAATACATAGCCTTGTAACCCCAAATTTGAGCTACGCTCATCCCGCTAACTGATTTTGAGTGAGAAAGGTTTGTTGAGTTTTACAGGATGACTACCCCACATATGGATGATCCTATGGCTGAAGACGATCTACCCGAGCCTACCATGGAGCAAAAGCTGGATCTTATCATGTTCCAATTGGACGAAGAGCGAAGAGCTAGGCAAGCCTTGCAAGCGCAATTGACAAAGCTACAAGGAGCGTCCACTGATAAAGAAGAACCTCAAGCTGAAGATCTGATTCGTCGTACCATCGACGCCACTCTTGAAGCACAAACCATTCGCAAGGAATCCAAGATAAGTAAACGAAGTTTCAAGTTTCGCACTTTCAATGGCATAAGAGAAGGAAAGACTGTTTTATCATTCATTAGCCAATTTGATGACTATTTCCATGAGGAAACTTATCATGAGAAAGATAAAATCAAGTGTGTTACTAATCATCTGATAGATAGAGCATCACTTTGATGGACTGTCGTCCGCAAGAGCATAGAATGTCCTACTACATGGGAAGATTTTAAGAAGAAGTTCATGCAAAATTTTCTACCACCGCAATTTCATGAGAAGGCAATCAAGCAATGGGATTTACTGCAACAACGCGACCGTGAGCCTATTCCACAGTATACAGAGCGTTTTTGGAATGCACTTCTACAGCTACGCATGCTTGAAGACGTACCAGAGACGACACATAAGCGGAAGTACATGTCTGGACTTCTTGGACATTACTACGCTGAGGTGAATATGTTCAAGCCTGCTACCCTTGAAGATGCCATCTCCTTAGCTCACGACACTGAAGATAAGTTACGCGGAAGAGAACGACGACCACAGCCATTCCAAGCAAACGGTAATTATGGATCTAAACAATTCAATTCAAATTTCAGAAGGTTTAATCCAGGTCGTTTTTCATCACCATCTTTCCGCAAGAATTGGCCTAAACCACCCGCATTACCATCCACTATCAATCCAAATCCTAAGCCTATCCAACAAGCAAATCCAAATATACCCAGACTCCCAGCCATTGCAAATAATGTGACCAAAGCCAAGCCTATCGTATGCTACAAGTGTCACCAGCCAGGCCATCTCGCAGCAAATTGTCATTCAAAGAAGCCATCAACACATATCAACTACCTTGGAGCTATGGACGAGGACGAGCATGAGGATATGCCGGATTTCACTGAAGAAGAAGATGATCCTACTACTACTTCCGACACTCTACCAGGTATGCCTACTTTACATTCATTGTTGACTATGAAATGTATGGTGCATGGAAAAGAAAGAATTATATTGCATGATGACGGTAGTACGCATGATTTTATTTCAGCAAAATTGGTAAAGGAATTGAAATTGCATACTGTACCTACGCACTATCGCATAAAAGCTGCATTTTTAGGCACTAGGTACAATGGCACACAAGAAGTTCAAAATTTAGAAATTCAAATTGGTCCATATATTGAAAGAAGAAATTTCTTAGTTGTCCCATTACAGTCTAGCGACATTATTCTAGGAATGCCATGGAGACACCAACATAATCCCAATATAGATTATTCCACACACACAATGAATCTTAATTTTCAGGGAAAATCTATTACATTATTTGGTATGCATGCATCTCATATGTTTCCACTGCTTTCGCATACTCAAGCAAAACGTGCACTACGCAAGAATACTAAATCATATCTCATTTGGGTGAATGAATTGCACGCAAAAGAAACTCATATGCACCCTAGGCATAAGGAATTTCTTGCATATTTTAAAGACTGTTTTGCAGAAGACCTACCACCAGGTTTACCTCCATCACGTCCAGAAGACCATAAGATTGACCTAATACCTGGCACACAACCACCTTGCAAAGCCCCATATAGGCACAATCAAATAGAGCAAAAAGAAATCCAGACTCAAGTAGAAGAATTACTAAATAGAGGTTTAATTCGACCTAGCAGTTCCCCATTCGGTGCACCTGTGCTTTTAGTCAAGAAAAAGAATAATACTTATCGGATGTGTATTGACTACCGAGCATTAAACAAGATCACTGTAAAGAATAGGTATCCTATACCTAGAGTTGACGACCTTATGGACAAACTGCAAGGATCTTCTATATTTAGTAAAATTGACCTTAAATCTGGATATCATCAGGTGAGGTTAGATAGATCCGACATATTTAAGACTGCATTCAGGACACAGTTTGGCCATTACGAATTTTTAGTTATGCCATTCGGATTAACTAATGCACCTGCCACTTTCAGTAGAATGATGAACCGTATTTTTCTAAAATATCAATATTGTGTGATTGTTTTCTTTGATGATATTTTAGTGTTCAGTCAAAGTGAAAAAGAGCATTATGAGCATTTAACATTAGTTTTTCAATTACTGAAAGAAAATCAATTGTTTGCAAATCCTGACAAGAGTGAATTCTTTAAGACAGAAATAGAATATCTAGGTCATATTGTATCAAAAGAAGGAATAAAAGTTGATCCTAAGAAAATTGACGCAATATTGCATTGGCCTATTCCTAAAAACGTACATGAATTACGCTCATTCCTTGGTCTTGCTAGTTTCTATAGGAAGTTTGTACGTAATTTCTCATTACTTGCTTTACCACTGACCAAACTTCTTAAGAAAGGCATTGTTTATCAATGGACTGAAAACCAGCAGAAATCCTTTGATTTACTCAAACGTGCATTGACCAATGCCCCTGTCCTACAATTGCCTGACTTTAACAGACCATTCTTTTTAGTTGTGACCGATGCTAGCGGATCAGGAATAGGAGCCGTGTTAATGCAAGATAACCATCCAATAGCATATTCTAGTTCTAAGCTGAAACCCTCTGAGCTTAAATATTCCACCTATGACAAGGAACTCTTAGCAGTTGTCCAAGCATTGAAACAATGGAAGCATTATTTAATGGGTTCAGAATTCATGATAAAGACCGACCAGCAAAGCATTAGACATCTACTTAGCCAACCCCAAATTTCTGACCGCCATATCAAATGGGCTTCATTCATTCAAAGTTTCCATCCTATTATTCAATACCAACCTGGAAAAGAAAATGTAGTTGCTGATGCATTGAGTAGAAGACCTGCAATTCATAATATTTCTATCATATCTTTTGATTCTTTGATTGCTATGAAAGACACATATCACCAGGATATTACTTTTCATTCTAATTGGCAAAAATTAGTTCAAAATAATTTCATTCCTGTTGATTCATTGTCATATAATGATGGATTCATGTTCTTTGAAAAGAGACTGTGTGTTACTATTCCATTCCGATCTTTTGTTTTAAATGAAATTCATTGTCCCCCATATCAAGGTCATAGAGGTATCATCTCTACATTACGCATGTTAACTGAAGATTTTTATTGGCCGCATATGGATGCAGATGTGTCTAATTTTGTTTCTGAATGTCTCATTTGTCAAAGAATAAAAAGACATCATGGTAAACAGTATGGGTTATTAATGCCTTTATCTATTCCATCTAAACCTTGGGAACATATATCTATGGATTTCATTACTGGCTTACCAAATACTAAATCTAACCATGACATGATTTGGACAATTGTAGATAGATTTAGTAAGCAAGCATATTTCATTGCATGTAAGAAAACTTTAACAGCATCACAAGCAGCACAGTTATTTTTGAAAACTATTTTTACTAACCATGGATTGCCGAAAGTGATTATTTCAGATAGAGATTCTAGATTTTGTAATAATTTCTGGATTACACTGTTTGCAAATCTAGGCACAAAGATTGATTTTTCATCTGCATTTCATCCAGAAACAAATGGACAAACAGAAGCCACAAATAGCACTATTTTAGATCTTTTACGTGCATACACTATCTCTAAACCTCAGACATGGGATACTCATTTACATTTATTACAATTTGCATATAACAATACACCGCACACATCTACAAAGAAAGCACCTTTTGAAGTTATTTATGGACATAGATTATCTACACCTGTTGCATCTTTGTCTAATAGAATACAAAGTGCCGATGATATTGCTGTTATGCATAACACTATTTTTGATGAGGTAAAGGATATGATTGCTAAAGCCCAACAATCATATACCAAATAAGCCAATAAGAAAAGACAAGCCATGAATTTCAAAATTGATGATTATGTTTGGCTTAGAATAGAAAAGCGTAGACTCCAAAGTGTAGATAGACATCCAGTTGTTAAACTAGCCCCTAGATTCTACGGACCATTTAGAATCATTCATAAGATTAATGACAATGCATTCAAGTTAGAACTGCCATCCCATTGGAAAATTCATAATACATTTCATATTAGTTTATTGAGACCATTTAGAGGACAATTACCTATCCACCCTGTCTATGAAAACCCACCTTTACTAGAAGAAGAGACTGAAATCCTTGAACCAGAAGCCATTATAGATACTGACTACATGACCACTAGAACTGGCCGAAGGTATTCTAGATATCTAGTAAAATTTAAGAATCATCCTGTAGAAGAAGCACAATGGATGCACGCTAGAGACCTACATGCTTTCCCCACTCTGTTAGCTCCACATTGAGCTAATAGCAATTGAGGTCAATTACTATCCCACCCCGGGGGTATGATGCCAGGAGGCATATTCCACGGTGGATTCCGTGAGGTTTTACGGTGGATTCCGTAAACTTACTTAGATGACCGGGGCTCATACGCAAAGAGGATTCTTTGTGCGAGAAGTTGATGGGGACGCCTGTCCTTTTCGGGCGTTTCATTAATTTAGTGTGTACATGGGTGATTCCATAGCGGGTGATTCCGCAAAATGCATATTAAATTAATAAACGTTTATGAGTTTAGAGTGCGCACTCGTAATAAATTAAGGTTAGGATTTATTTCTAACCAGTTGATTTATTTATGTAGCTGAAGACTGCTAGGTATTCACTTTTGTCGGTTTAATTGTGTTATTTTACTAACGATTGTGAATGCTTCAGTTGATGTGTAGAGATAGCAGCAGTGGCGGAGGAAAGCATTGGAGTCTAGCGTGTTTCCGATCTTTCGACTATATTTTGATAGGCGCCACGCCTATATTTTGATTATGTCTATAGAGACATCGACTATTTATTATTATTTTGTATGCGCTTATGCGCCTGGATATGTTATTTTTATTTGGACATTGAGATTGGGCGTGCCAGACTCTTTGGGCACCGTCCATTAGCTTTATTTTCCTATTTTTGGTAGAAAGCAAACTCAAAAGCTAAAAGCTTGTATATTTTTGTAATTGGGCTATTTTTGAGCAAAAAGATTGAAAATATATATTAAATACATGCTTTGTGAAGCGCTCACACAAGGCATGGGGGAGATTCAACCCAATTTGTCTCTTGTCTCATGTCGTGCTTGCTTTTACATTGGTTTTTGTGCTAAAAAGTAGAGTATTTTGTTCTTGGGGACCTTTGGGAATTCACTACGTGAGCTACCTGCGTCCGATCTGCGCACCAGAAACATCATGCAATCGTTGACACATGTATGGATGCTGTTGTAGTCCATACCAAGCTTTCGTAAAGTATGTCTTGCATCATCACGAGACTCAGGTATGGTATTTCCAAGTGGTAATATATGATACTTTAGCAACCTGAAAACAAATCATAAAACACATTAAAAAAGTACAATTGTTTTTAATAATGGTGCTGAAAAGAAATCAACGAAGCGTACATAGAAGGTACCTGAACAATTGGTCACACTCGCATCGCTCCACCCATATTTTTCTTGCACACTCAGGAGTGCAAGCAACGCCTTCAGGCGAGATACTTGGCACCCATCATATAATGGTATGGATGCTTCCTTACTAAGCGGATCAGATGTCTCGGCATCCATGGGCATCAATGCATTGATCATTGCCCCATCTCAGGCTCCAAGATTGTAGAAAAGTCTGAAAGGCTACTTGTCTCCTTTGGTATTGATGGTATAGACTAGGTAGTGCCTTCCAAAAGTGGTGGATTGGCTTAGGCACTCCATCCATCGCATGCCCATGAGCTCTTTTAACTAGCTGTAATAGGTGCACTCCTTGGGATGAGATGTCACCTCCATTATAAATTTTATGGCCACATCCAATGTTTTTGTATATGATATTCAATTAGTTTGCAAATATAATGTATGATTGATACACACTAAGCCTACTGTTTGCTCAAAGTCTGAGATCGCCTAATCAATGAGGTCTCCGATTGAAACTTGCCAAAGCATCATACACGTTCTATAGACAAGCTATCATTTTGTCTGATTGTCAGCTTTCATTGAGAGTAAGGACACGGGACATGCTGATTAAGATACATCTCGCGATCTTGAACATCATGACCTTCATTGTTTTCCATTTTGTCTATGTTACGACGATAAACAATTTGTTTTTGTTCTCATTTTCTTTTTCTTTCTTAATTTGTTTGAGAAGGGATTTCTTCTCTTGTAACTCAACAAAATTAATGTAAACTAAAGTCTTGGTTTTCTCCCCCTTTCATTGCACCTTTCTTTGTGCTTTTCGTTTTAGGTTCTCTCCTCTTTCTCTTTTTTTTCTCTCTCTCTCTTTCTTTGTTGCCCCTCTCTTTGTTTCTCTCCTCCCCCTTATGTTTTCTCATTCATTCTCCTCCCTCCCTTCCTCCCTCTCTCCCTCCCCCCCCCTCTCTCTCTCTCTCTCTCTCTCTCTCTCTCTCTCTCTCTCGTTCTCTCTTCCTTTTCCTTTTTTCTTCACTTCCTATCTTTCTTTGTTGCCCCTCTCTTTGTTTCTCTCCACCCCCTTATGTTTTCTCACTCATTCTCCTCTCTCTCTCTCTCTCTCTCTACCTATTTCTTTGTTATCTTTCATGTTTATTCTCTCTCTCTCTCTCTCTCTCTCTCTCTCTCATTCTCTTTTCCTTTTCCTTTCTTCTTCTCCCTCTCTCATTTCCTATCTTTATCCCTCAATGCACCTCATTCTCAAGAAAAACCCTCTCTTTGTTTCTCTTCATCCCCTCGTGTTTTCTCACTCATTCTGCTCTCTCCCTCTGATGCCATGAGGCATATTTCATGGTGGATTCCGTGACCATATTTATTTATCAGGGCTTGTACATAAGGTGGATTCCTTGTGCGAGAAGTTGATGGGGATGCCTATCTTTTTCGGGCGTCAGATTAATTTAATGTGCACATAGATGATTCCATAGCGGGTGATTTTATAAAATACATATTAAATTAATGGACATTTACGAGTTTAGAGTGTGCACTCGAATTAAGGTTAGGACAGAGTTTCAACCTATTTAATTATTTTATAGATGAAGATTGCTAGGTATTCACTTTTGTTGGGTTTTATCTAATTATTTTCTAACAATTGTGAATGATTTAGTTGATGTGTAGAGCATGCGCAATGGCGTTGGGTAGCAGTGGGCGATGACGTGAATCCAAATGCCTAGAAGAAATAATAGTTTTGATGGGTGAGCACCTTATCTCACTAAAGGCATGGCGCCAATATTTATTTAAGTGTGCTTATTTATTAAAGCACTTGACAAAATATTTATTATCTTGTATGCGCAAAGGCACTCTGTTAAATATTTCATTATTTGATATTTATATTTGGGCACAACCCGGACTTTTGGATGCCCAAACACCTTACTTTATATTTGGGCAAACACAAAAAGAAAAAGCATGCTATTTGTAAAGTGGGCTAATTTTGAGCTTAAAGATAAATAAATCTATCAATACATGCCTTGCGAAGTGCTCACACAAGGCATGGGGGGAGATTGCACCCAATTGGTCTTTTTTATCTCATGTTGTGCAAATTCCCTCTTGCTTTTTACTTGCAATTATGAAGGTTTGTAGAGTTCTTTGTTCTTAAGGACCTTCCAACATTCGCTACACAAGCATACAAGATCCAATCTTGCAATTACAGGCTATCTCCCAATGCAAACTGACAAAACATGTGTGTTCTTAGTGGTGAAGAACCCCTTGCTATACCCTCTGATCGTGAAGGACCTCTCACAGCAAGCGGAGGACCACTCGCCCCTTTGTCAAGACGTTTTTTCTCAGAGAGAAATTGTTAAGATTTATGAATAAGTTTAGAGAGCTTAAGCTCTAAAATTTTCAAATTAGTAAGTCGTCATGAACTCATGGATGTCGATACGATAAAAAACATGCCATCGTCCTGCGCGAAATTCGTCAGTTTGGTTAAGCTTTTTCAAAGCTTCAAGCTATTAAGCTTAATCTAAGGCTTAAAGTTTCAATTATCAATCTCTTACATAGCAGGCATTCATATCGTGGTACTCTCAAACTAGTTTTAAAGCTTTAGCAAGTCCATGTTCCCACCTGCGACTTGGCTGAACAGATTTATAGCAAGTAGGCTGTCACACGCAGTCTATGCGAAAGGCTATTTTGCTTGAAAGAAGACCATTTTCAATTGCCATATGTGAGAAAAGCAAGATCGTAAAAAGCAAAGGCATACTAATAAACAAAGCAAGTTTGTGGTGAGCTTCTTCACATGTGACTAGAAGATGAGCGATGCATCTTCAATCAAATTCAGGATGTCGAATCATAATATGGACGATTTTATGGGCGAAGGTGATTTTCCAGAGCCGCCTATGGAGCATAGATTGGATCTAATCATGATGGAGCTTCAAGAAGAGCGAAGGGCACATCAAAACTTACAAGCACAATTGGCTACACTTCAACAATTCACTGTCGATCAAGATGGAGCACAACTTGAAGATGTTATTCGACATACTATTGTGCGACACTCGATGCATAGACTCTTAGGAAAGAGGCCAATATAAGTAAAAAAAAGTTAAAATTCGTACTTTTAATGGGCAACGTGATGTCAAATTTGTTCTTGCTATCATTAGTCAGTTTGACGACTATTTTCATGAAGGGCAATATACTAAAAAAGATAAACTTAAATGCGTCACTAATCATCTAGCAGACATAGCATCATTATGGTGGATTGTTGTCCTCAAGAGTGTTTGATTGTCCCTCTACTTGGGAAGCCTGTCAAAAGAAAATTTTGCAGAATTTCCTTTCATCTCAATTCCATGAGAAAGCCATCAAATAGTGGGATCTCTTATAACAAAGAGATCATGAATCCATCCCACAATACACTGAGCATTTTTGGAATGCCTTACTTCAACTTCGAATGCTTGAAGATGTTCCTGAGAGGCAACCCACAAGTGCAAGTAGATGTCCGGTTTTCTTGGTCACTTCTATGCGAAATTGAATATGTTCAGGCCAAAGACTTTGGAGGATACAATTTCTTTAGCGCATGATGCGGAGGATAAAATTCGTGGACGAGAAAAGCGATCACAACTATTTTGGTTAATGGTAACTTTGGTACAAAGCAATTCAATTCTAACTTCCAAATATTCAATCAAAATCACTTTGCTCCTTCTTCTTTTCGTAAACCCTGGACTTGACCTTCTACTTTACCATCAACTCCTAATTCAAAGCCTAAGCCTTCCCTCTAGCCAAATCCCAATATACCCAAATTTCTAGCCCTTACCAATAATGTCTCCAAAAAGAAAAGCCTATGGTTTGCTATAAGTGTCATTAGCTTGGACACTTAGCAGCGAACTGTCCGTCCAAGAACCAAGCTGCTCAAATCAATCACTTGGGAGAAACTGATGACGAGGACCATGAAGATATATCGGATTCCACTAAAGATGATGATGATATCGGTGATGCTTTAGATACTTTACCAGGTATGCCAAATTCTCATTCGTTATTAACAATGAAATGTTTTGTGGATGGTATCTTAACGGAAACCAAATCACATTACATGGATTGCACACCTTTGATAAATTTCCACTGCTTAGTCACACATAGGCTAAACGTGCATTGAGAAAATGTAGTAAATCATATTTAGTATGGGTGAATGAAATTGAAGCAAAGGAAACTCAGATGCATCCTAGTCATGCACAATTTAATCCTAGGTTCTCAATCACATTGTGAACATCTATCTTTAGTTTTCAGATTGTTGAAAGAGAATCAATTGTATGCTAACATTGACAAGAGTGAATTTTTCCAAACCCAGATTCAATACTTAGGTCACATTGTTTCTTCTTATGGTATTCACGTTGATCCTAAAAAGACAGAGGCAATTTTGAATTGGCCAATCCCTAAAAATGTGCATGAGTTATGTTCTTTCTTAGGCCTTGCCAGCTTTTATAGAAAATTTGTGAGAAATGTTTCATTGCTTGCATTGCCTTTGACGAAATTGTTAAAGAAAGGTGTTGTGTATCGTTGATCTGAAAACCAGCAAAAGTCTTTTGATTTGTTGAAACATGCTTTAACACGTGCACCTGTCTTGCAATTACCTGATTTTAATCGACCATTCTTTCTAGTAGTCATTAATGCTAGCGGATCAAAAATAGAAGCTGTCCTAATGCAAAATTCACATCCCATAGCCTATTCTAGTTGCAAACTTAAGCCTTTTGAATTGAAGTATTCCACCTATGATAAATAATTGTTAGCTATAGTTCAAGCCTTACGTCAATGGAAACACTATCTGATGGGATTCGAATTTATGATTAAAACTAACTAGCACAGTATCAAACATCTCCTTAGTCATCCATAAATTTTTGACCATCATATTAAATGGGCTACTTTCATTTAAAGTTTTCATCCACTTATTTAATATTAGCAAGGAAGAGAAAATGTTGTTGTTGATGCATTGAGTAGAAGACTGAGTATCCATAATATTTCTGTTTTATCTTTTGATTCCCTTACTCTTATGGAGGATACCTATGACCCATGACCACAGTTTTCAAGCTGATTGGAACACATTTTCAAGATGATTGGAAGAAATTAGTTGCTAATAACTAGATTCCAATTGATTCTTTGTCTTATTCTGATGGATTTATGCTTTATGAGAAAAGATTGTGTGTCATTGTTCAATTTAGATCATTTGTGTTGCACAAAATTCATAATCCTCTATATCAAGCTCATAGAGGTATTATTTCCACTTTAAGAACATTGGTTGAATATTTTTACTGGCTGCAAATAGAATCCGATGTTTCTAACTTTGTTTCTAAGTGTTTAATTTGTCAAAGAGTCAAGCGACATCATGGTAAGAAATATGGTTTGTTAATGCATTTACCAATTCCTGACCATCCATGGGAATATATTTCAATGGATTTTATAACTGGTTTGCCTAATACACAAGCTAATCATGATATGATTTGGACTATAATAGATCGATTTAGTAAACAAGCATATTTTCTACCATGCTAGAAAACATTAACTGCATCTCAAGTGCACAATTGTTCTTGAAGACTGTTTTCACTAACCATGGTTTGCCAAAAGTTATTATTTTCGATTGTGATTCTAGATTTTGTAATAATTTTTGGACTACTTTGTTTGCTAATTTGGGTACTAAGATTGATTTCCCATCTGCATTCCATCCTGGAACCAATGGGCAAACAAAAGCTACTAATAGTACAATTCTAGATCTTTTGCGTGCATACACAATTTCAAAACCACAAACATGGGACACACATTTACATCTACTTCAATTTGCATACAATAATACACCACGCACAATGACTCATAAAGCACTTTTGAAATCATTTATGGACATAGATTGCCTACACCTATTACATCATTATCAAATAAAGTTAAAGCTGATGATGATATTGCTAATACGCATGCTACTATCTTTGCTCAAGTTAAAGATATGATTGTAAAAGCCCAGAAATCATACACTAAACAAGCTAATAAGAAAAGACAAGCCATGAGTTTCAATATTGGTGATTATGTTTGGTTACATATTGAAAAGAGAAGATTGCAAAGTATTGAGAAATACCCTGTTGTTAAATTAGCACCTAGGTTTTATGGACCTTTTAAAATAATTCACAAAATCAATGACAATGCATTTAAATTAGAACTACCCAAACATTGGAAGATCCATAATACTTTTCATATCAATTTGTTACGACCTTTTAGAGGCCAATTACCTGTCCACCCTATCTATGAAAATCCTCATTTGTTAGAAGAAGAATCTGAAATCCTTGAGCTAGAAACTATTCTAGACACTGACTTTATGACCACTAGAACTTGCCATAGATATTCTAGACATTTGGTTAAGTTTAAAAATCATCATATTGAAGAGGCCCAATGGATGCACGCCTATGACCTAAGTGCTTACCCCTCATTGCTCGCTCCACATTGAGCTAATAGCAATTGATGACAATTGCTATCCCACCTCGGGGGGTATGATGCCAGGAGGCATATTTCACAATGGATTCCGTGACCATATTTATTTAGTGGGACTCATACACAAGGTGGATTCCTTGTGCAAGAAGTTGACGGGGACGCCTCTCCTTTTTGGGCATTAGTTTAATTTAATGTGCACATGGCTGATTCCATAGCGGATGATTTTGTAAAATACATATTAAATTAATGGACATTTACGAGTTTAGAGTGCGTAGTCGAATTAAATTAAGGTCAAGAAAGAGTTCCAACCTATTTAATTATTTTGTAGTTGAAGACTGCTAGGTATTCACTTTTTTTGGGTTTTATCTAATTATTTTCTAGCAATTATGAATACTTCAGTTGACATGTAGAGCAGGGCGACGATGGCGTTGGGTAGCATCGGGCGATGTCGTGAATCCAAATGCCTAGAAAAATTACTATTTTTGATGGACGCATACCTTATCACTAAAGGCATGGTGCCGATACTTATTTAAGTACACTTATTTATTAAAGCACTTGACAAAATATTTATTATCTTATATGTAAAATGCGCTTGGTTAAATATTTCATTATTTGATATTTATATTTGGGCAGCACAGCTTGACTTTTGGACGCCCAAATGCCTTACTCTATATTTGGGCAAACACAAAAAACAAAAGCATGCTATTTGTAAAGTGGGCTATTTTTGAGCTTAAAGATAAATAAATCTATAAATACATGCCTTGTGAAGCGCTCACACAAGGCATAGGGAGAGATTGCACCCAATTGGCCTTTTTTGTCTCATGTCGTGCAAAATTTCTCTTACTTTTTACTTGCAATTATGAAGGTTTGTAGAGTTCTTTGTTCTTGGGGACCTTCCGATATTCGCTATGCATGCATACAACATCTGATCTATGCACCACCCTTCATCTCTCTCTCTCTCTCTCTCTCTCTCTCTCTTTCTCTTTCTCTCTTTCTTTGTTATCTTTCATGTTTATTCTCTCTCTCTCTCTCTCATGTTTATTCTCTCTCTCTCTCTCATATTTATTCTCATGTTATCTTTCATGTTTACTCTCTCTCTCTCTCTCTCTCTCTCTCTCTCTCGTTCTCTCTTCCTTTTCCTTTCTTCTTCTACCTCTCTCATTTCCTCTCTTTCTCCCTCAATGCACATCAGTCTTAGAAAAAAATAAAAAAATAAGAAGAAAGAACAAGAACAAACCCTCTCTTTGTTTCTCTCTATCCCCTCATGTTTTCTCAATCATTCTCCTCTCTCTCTCTCCCTCTCTCCCTCTCTCTCTCTTTCTCTCTTTCTTTATTATGTTTCATGTTTATTCCATCTCTCTCTTGTTCTTTCTTCCTTTTCCTTTCTTCTTCTCCCTCTCTCATTTCCTCTCTTTCTCCCTCAATGCATCTCATTCTCAACAAAAACAAACAAAAGAAAAAATAAGAACAAACCAAGAGGGAGCACTGCACTCACCGCAAAGGCCAGAGGATGGATTCTTCATCTCCTCTTGCAATGGTCCCTCTTCGCCCTTTTTGCACTTCATCCTCTTCTTCGCGAGTGGTGGCAATGGTGGTGAGAAGCTCTCATTCTCTCTCATTCTCTCATTCTCTCCCTCTCCCTCACAAATACGATCTCTTTTGCTCTTCACGAAAAAATGTCGCACTCGGGTTTTTGCTGATTTTTTTAACTCTGAGTATCGTCGCTATTTGCATCGCAATAGCGACGCTGTTAATATGCATCGCAAGTGGCCATCACTATTTCCCTATATCCTTATAGTGGATGAGGGATAAAAGTGGTAGGAGATGGAAGAGAAACTAGTAAGAGAGGGTAAAGGGATAGATAAGAAAAATCATAAAAGGAGGAATGGGTTAAAGAAGGATAATTTGATAATTTAAAGAAATCAGTTAAAAAGGGTCTTAAGAAGTATGCTAGAAAAGTGAAAAGAACAACTGTGGATGGGGAAAGACAAGGAGGAGGGAAAAAGACACGATCTTCAATAAAAGAATACTATAATAATCTATAGATTAGATTGATAAATAGAAAGGTAGGCTTCATATTTATGGGCCATCTTCTAATAATAAGATAAACAAGGCATTGATGGACCTATCATAGGTCTATGATGATAGGCATCAAAGAAAGAGGAATAAAATGGAGGTTGCTTGGAAAGGTGGGCTAAGAGATATACCCTCGATTAGTGTTTTGCATATGAGTAGACACTTTGATTTGATAGTGATTCAAAATCATAGAATCAATCATTGTATGCCAAGAAGTTTCAGGGCAATCAGGCACTTTGGAAGAATATCTTTGGAACATATTATCTATCAGTAACTCCAAATGTTTGACATATAAAACATCTTGCAATACCACATCTTCAACATACCAAGACAAATCTTCATCAGCAGTTGGGATTAAGAATTTACATCGCAAATACATGTAAGACATAAGTATGGTATATGGAGTCAGGGAATCTTCAAAAACCATTCTTACTACCCAAGTCAACAAATTGGAAGACCAAGCTCCACTCCAACTATTCTCTGGAAGAGAAAAATCCATCATGGAAAGCTTAATATGAAATTTCAGCTTATGTTATTGTTGCTGATAGTGCACAAAGAAGGGGTGATCTGGAGGAATAAATTCTTGGAACTACTAAAAAAAGTCCATAACAAGACCATTTTTTATTGAAGCCTTTCTACCTTTGCTTGTAATAAAGGAATAATGTTGCATTTCTTTGAAGAATAGCTAAGTTTACATGGGATAAGGAAGGAACTAGCTGCATAGAAGGACTTTGTGAAGTAGAATGGGACTGAGCCAATTGTTCCTTAAGTTGTTGAATTTGAGTATAATTCTAGTCTATGATAGTGTTGGTTGATTTGAGCTTTTCCGTTTGGATAGCTATCAAAGCTTTTAGCTCTTGGGCTTCCTTCAACAACCTATCTCTCTTCTCAATCACAATAATGACTTTAGATTTGGTATGTGCCACAACTGAGCTTGCAAAGTAGACATCTCTTCTTTTTGGGAATCAATGACCTTAGTATGTTGCTCCATCTGTGTATAGAGGTAAGAAAAGTTTTCTTTGGAAAAGTCTAGCTAAGTATTAACCTTGTTCAACTCCTCCTTAGACTACTATACCTCCTCAAAAAGAAGAATAGAGTTGCTAAATACAAGTGATAATTGAGAGTTCAATAGAGCTTTTAATGTCTTTGCACAGAAATTGAATTGCATCTCCTATCACCACACGTTGCATAGAAGAAACTAGCACAAGTGTTTCCAGAAAGGATTAGAAATCTTGAACACACTAACTTCTAAAGTAGTAATGACCCACTTAGGATCCAAGACATCCGTGGTCTGCTTTTGCAAAAGCTTCAAAATGTCCTCATTTGAGAAAAGTTGATAGGTAGTAGAAAAAGGTTTCCCACGGTAGGGTAAATAAAGAGATTTGCCCAAACTCTTGGGTATTATGAGGATAATTGTGTTTCGAACAAAGTCAGACCTCTTGTTGTAAGAAGTTAAGAATTGATCACACATGTCAGGGTCATCGGGGACAAGTGGAAATGGAAGAGCCACAAATTTGGATAACCTACCCTTAGAAATAAGGTCTGATTCTAGCAACTGCAAATAATCATGAGAAACCAATGGAACATACTAGACCAGGGGAGGAGTATGAGGGGCCATTCATATGAATCACACATACCACACACACACAAACAATCACAAGGAATACGTGCAAAATAACATAATACCAACAGATAAGATATCAACAAAAGAAATGACTCATATGGACAAGACTGACTGACCACTCCAGGCAATCCACATCCTAAAAACTTTTGGTATGACCTCTCCACCTATACAACTGAAAGCTTCATGAAGTGCAAACATATAGACACCCAATATCCCATAGGCAAATAATAATAATAATACACTTTGTACCTTGACTCAAATCAACATGACCAAAGAAAACTAGACTAAAAAAACCACAACACACTAATAACTAGACCACACCTAATTAAGACGGTCAAGAAGGATTGAGATTGACAACCACGTCACCCACCCTACGTAATGCTTCATTCAGAAGGAGAATTGTGCAATGTGAGGGGAAGGGAAAATTTAATTGAGTATAGATTTTAATAATTACTTTACAATGGGTGAGTTTTATTAAGTGATAAACCTTAGCAAAACAATGATGATTCATTTTATCCATTAATTAAAAATTATTAAGTTTTATAGTGCTTTAATATTTTTCAGACATTGTTCTTGACTCAAGGTCTTTTAAATGCAAGTTTATTTTTAGAAATTTAATGTGTGTGGAGTGCTTTCTTTTTAGCATGTGTATTTGTGATGGGAGATTTATTTATTACAAATTAAAAATGCGTGCTAAGGATACGAAGCACATGCTACATGAACAGTTGGTTAATTTTAATAAATTATATGTGTGTGTAGCATGGATATGCGTGAAAAATATGGTCAACTAGTTTCTTTTATCAATTAGTTATAATATTTGGTGCAATAAAAAAGAAAATAAAGAAAAGAAATGGGGTATGTGGAGGGGGTGTGAATGCAAGTGTATCTAAAGGTGCACACAAAAAATCAACTGATGTGACAAGGAGGAATCTCAACCATGATGCAATCTAAAATACACCCAAGCTAGCTAAAAATTTTATAGCATAAGGAAAAATACCACAACACCACGTGTATTTTGTTCGATTTATTTTGGTTTTTCCTAGTTTTTTAAAATTTTATTTGGATATATTGGGTTTGGGTCACACACACACACACACACACACACACACACACACACACACACACAAATTTATATATATATATATATATATATATACAAAGGTTGAAAATTGATCATGGGAATTTGTTGGATTTTTTAAAATTTTAGGTAACTTTTTGGCTTATTTTTAAAAAATTTAATGAAAATCTTGGATTTTTGTGAGTTTTTCGACTATTTTTTATTTGAATTTTTAGACGATATGAAGGATAAAAAATTTTCAAATTTTTTGATGTTGTTATGTGTTTTTTCTCATTTAATTTGACTTTTTATTTTTTAAATTTTTTTAACTATTTTTTGAATTAAAATTATGGGAATACATGTACTTGGGTTTGGACTGCGTGTTGATTGTGTGTGAACAACAACAATCCCACTGGATGGACAAGACTGCATACACATCCTTGTGCATGAACGACCGCTTAAACGACACACACACACACCAAAAAGATCCTCATGCAAACAACCACAGAGTGTGAAACACATAGGAAAGTCACAGTAGTCCTTCTGTGTGAACAAAAGCTTTGGAGGTGAAAAATGACACATGCACGCAATGACAACACCACTATGTGTGACTAGGGGCCACAGAAAGGGGCAAGAGGCTACGGTTGTGGGGGTATTGAATTGTGTTATTGGTGTTGTTGTTTGTTTTTTGTCTTTTGTAAATTCGTCGTTTTCTTGGTTAGTTTTGGCGAGGAGGGGTGGGTTTTGAGTTGGGGGGAGGAGGGTTGTTTAGGGTGGTGGCAGGGGAAATGAGGGCCTGTAAGGTGGTTGTGGGATAGGGGTGGGAAGGTGGCTACTAAGAGGAAGGTTGGTGGGGTAACTAGAGTGGGGGGGGGTGTTTGGGTTGGGGGGGAGTTGGGACTTGGTTGGGTTAGTGAGGTTTGGTTGGGGATGGAGGAAAAGGTGGTAGGTAGCAAGAAGGAGGGGGGGGGGGGGGGAGGACGAGGTGGAGTAGGGAGGAGGAGGTGACAAGGGGCGGTCGAATATGGTAGCCACAGGGATGGCACACATAGGAGGGGTCACAGTAAGGGGCAAGAGGCTACAATTGTGGGGGTGTTGAATTGTGTTATTGGTGTTGTTGTTTGTTTTTTGCCTTTTGTAAATTTGTAATTTTCTTGGTTAGTTGGTGAGGAGGGGCGGATTCTGAGTGTTCTACTTACCTCTGCACTTTCTTCTCCATGCAACTCTAGATTTTGGGCAAAACACAGGTGCCCATTGTTGAGATTCAAGCTCATAGACTTTGGTTAGTGTTCTACCTTTGTTGAATAAGGTTAAGTCATACTGACTTAACCATGGTTAGATCTAGGTCACTTGATCTTTTGTATGTGTATAGTACACAGTTGACTTGACTATGTTGAAAAAATGGGATAAATAGGGAGCATGGCTACTACCCTTCTTGCCTGTGCCTTTGTCCATCTCTCTCTCTCATTTTCTAATATGGTATTAGAGCTTGAATGGCACCTTCTCTGATGATTTCTTGCTGTATGTATTCATTTGAGCATGACAAGTTTTTTCAAGCAATCACATGCATGTACTTGAGCAATGGGTGTTCCTGATATAACAAGTCCAATTAGCACAGGGATTGAATCTTCATCAGCCATAGTTTCTCGAATCTGAGGAATGCTAGCAAGGTTTCGAAGTGTTCCAGGAAGAGCAACAACGGCAGAAGGCTTGGGATTGAAGGACTTGGCTTCCTTCTCAAAGCGTGAGCAGATTTGCTACCGGGCTTGCTTGGTATTGGCTAGGTTGTTCAATTGCTGAACTCCACTGCAGCATCCAGGCGAGGGCTAAGCCACTCCATTGAGAAGAATGCTCCCACAATTTTCCAACTTGCTAGGCACCTCACCACAAGAGATAGTTTGTGCAGTGCTAACATGCATCATAACAATGAGCACTGATATTGCCAGGAGCACACAGAGAACTCTGCCTGTTGAGAGTGGTCAGTGCATAGATGGGAGATTGTGGATCCTAGATGCATTGTAATCGTTGGACAGCCTCCGAGAAAGCCTTGGTTTCAAGAATTGTTTGCTAAGCCATCGCGAAGTTTCAGTCTTACCTTGCATGATTAGTGACCTGCTACTTGCTCTCCCTCGCTTCCCAGTAGCCTGTGTGACTGTAGAACTTCATACAGTAGACGGCTTGAGAGATTTGAAGATCTCAGCTGGCACACAACCAGGAACTACTCAAGTGATGTCCAAAAAAAAGACCAGGAAGATTGAAGAGTTCATCATCAATTCCTACCTCATCTTGCTCTACTCCATCGATGGGTGCTCTGTGACTACTATAGAGGGCCTAGGCAATACGCAGAAGGGCTTCCATGTGGTACAAGAAAGAATTACAGATTTTCATCGCTCTCAGTGTGGCTACTGCACACCTGAAATGTGCATATCCATGTATGCTTGGTTGAACAGTGCATATGTTGAGATATCGAGCTCCACTCGTGATACGCCAGGGTGACCGTTGTGTATTTATGTCACCGACTTGTCAGTTGCAGATGCGGTTGGTACACCGCCCATGAATAATAGCTACATGATAGCTATCCTTATCTACTGTAGTTCGTGGCTCAGTTAGTATGCCACCTTAGTTAGTTGAGTTTGGTTTGAGACCCATATATAGGGTTCTTCTATTTCTTTGTATGAGAGTTCTTTTGGCTTACACAACTAAGAAGAGGAAAAACTGTTTTCAGCCTCCACCCTTGTGTGTCTTCCCCCATTGTGCAAGCAAGAAAGCTACAAGTGAGACTCCTTCCTCCTCTCCCACAATCTTGACATGGTATCAGAGCCTTGTTCGTGGTAAGGAGCTCAAGAAAGCAAGCCAAGCTCGCGGTGGTCTGGTAAGAGGAGCAGTGTTGCTTTCATTTTCTGTTTTGGGAGCAGATCTCTGTAGGTAGCACAGCCGAAAATTGCAGGAGTGCATTGTCTTAGGTTGAGATGCCTTTCGCGGTGAAGCAAGAGGGCAGTATATGCTGCGGGAAAGGGCTTTAGCCTTTGGCAACCTTGTTTTTTTGATTTGAGGCCATTTCGGGGCCTGTTTTGGAGGCGGAAGTTTTCTGCACGCACTCAGGAAAAGGCTCAGTTTTATGCTGTGCAGCCACTGTTCTACAGGTCGGTGAAAAGTTACTGTAGAAATTGCATCGTATGCTTGTGCGCAGAGACATTGGGAGTTTCAGAATCATCCTTGGTTCCTGTTTATGCAAAATCGTCACTAGGAAGTGACTGTGTAGTCAAATACCACTTTCGCTAGTTTTGCACATTTGCCCTTGTGAGGGTGAAGTTGTGCTTTTTGCAGTGACAGAATTTTTTGCAGTATTCTGTAATGGCGTCTGATTCTCTTTCACAGATTGTCACTGAAAAGCTTGACAAGAACAACTTCCAGGCATAGAAGTTTAGAATGACGAATTTCCTTATGGGAAAAGGATATTGGGAATTTGTTGCAGGAAATGAAGAAGAACCAGTTCTTCCTGATGTTCCCAATCAACAGCAAATGCAGGCATTCAAAGCATGGCATGAGAGAGCCAGGAAAGTTATGTACTGGCTATCTATCAGTATTTCAGACTCTATGATTGTGCATATTCAGGATGCAAGTACGCCAAAGGAGGCATGGGATACTTTGTCAAAAATGTATAGCACAAATACGCAAGCCAGGAAAATGCAGCTCAAGCAAGAGTTGCATAATGTGCAAAGAGAAAATATGAGCATCAATGACTACCACATGAAGGTGAAGAAGATTGCAGATGCACTTGCTTCCATTGGGTCGCCAGTGGAAGATGATGATTTAGTTTCTGTGACCTTGAATGGTCTAGGAAAGGATTATGCACAGTTTCGGACATCCATTTCAGTTCGTGAAAGATTTCCTGATTTTGAGGAGCTGATTGCTCTTCTAATTTCTGAGGAGCAAAGAAATGGTGGTGCATCTTCTTCAGGAGGAACTTCAAAAGAAGCTGTCTTCTACTCAAATGCTGGAAGAGGTAGAGGCAGAGGTAGAGGAGGCCGATTTGGAGGCCGTGGTAGAAATCAGAATATGCAGCAAACACAAGAAAACCAGTCCTATGGAGGAGGACGTGGTAACTCTAGAGGCAGGGGGAGCCAAAGAGGTCGTGGTGGATGGCAAAGAGGTCAAAATGCAAACAGTAATGTTGAATGCTACTACTGTGGTAAAATGGGTCATATGGCTAAAGACTGCTATAAAAAGCAGAATGACATCATGAATGGAAAACTGCAACAAGGGAACTATGCGTCTTCTAGTAGACAGGGTGATGACAGAAATGAGCATTTGTTTATGGTGCAGCACATGAACAATTCTGTGACAAGTGTAGAAGAAAGCAATGATGTATGGTATGTTGACTCAGGTGCATCAAACCACATGACAGGTCATGCAGAATGGATGGAGGATGCAAGGAAAATGGAAAAACCAGGATTTGTGGAGACTGGTGATGACACTGCACATCCTATTGTGCAGATTGGAAAAATTCCTTTGTCTATGCAAGATGGGAAAAAGAAATACCTGTCCGATGTATTTCATGTCCCGAATATCACCAAGAATCTGGTCTCTGTTGGTCAAATGGTTGAACAGGGCTTGCAGGTCAGATTTAATCCTCATGGATGCTTTGTTGAGGATATGAAAAATAAAGGTCGCTTGATAGCAAAAGGAAAGAAGAAGGACAGAATGTTTACGTTGGATGCAGACATGTCTGAATTGAGTGCAGCAATGTTTGCACATGGGACCGGTGTAGTTGCAGATATTGATATCTGGCATAAACGCATTGGTCATGTTAATGTACAGCGACTTAAATCAATGCAGGCCCAAAATATTGTTGCAGGATTGCCTAAATTCAAGGTTGCAGAAATGCATAAGGTATGTGAAGCCTGCCAATTTGGAAAACAGGCAAGGAAACCATTTCCTAGACATGTTCAAGAGAGTAAGAAGCCATTGGAATTAATCCACTCTGATGTGTAGACTACTAAAGCTGCGTCTCTTGGAGGCTGTCATTATTTTGTCAGTTTTATTGATGACTATAGCAGAAAAGTTTGGGTGTATTTTATGAAAAAGAAAAGTGAAGTTTTTGGGCATTTCAAAACTCTTAAAGCTATGGCTGAAAAAGAAACAGGTCTGTAGATAAAATGCCTAAGGTCAGATGGAGGGGGAGAGTACCTCTCAAATGAGTTTGCAAGGTTCTTGCAGGAGCATGGCATAAAGCAGCAATATTCATGCAGTCATACCCCACAGCAAAATGGAATTGCAGAAAGAAAAAACAGACATATTGGAGAGGTGTCTCGTGCCATGCTCAATGAAAAAGACCTGCCAGATTTTTATTGGGCTGAAGCAGTTGCTACAGCAGTCTACATAATGAACAGGACTCCCACTGCAGCAATACATGGAATGACTCCAGAGGAGAGGTATACTGGTAGGAAACCAGATATTTCTCATTTGAAAATTTTTGGTTGCATTGCCTATGTACATGTGCCAGATGAGCTGAGATCCAAGTTGGATCCAAAAGCTGAGAAGTGCATCTTTATTGGTTACTCTCTGCAGCAAAAAGGGTATAGATGCTATAACCCTTCTACTCATAAGTTTACAGTGAGCAGAGATGTTGTTTTTGATGAGATGAGTAGCTGGTATAAACCAGTAAATGTGATTGATGATATAGATGCACAAAATGGTAATGCTGCACAGAATTCACAGCAGCAGTCACAAAATATTAGTGGACCTGGAGCGTCCTCTAGCAGTGGTTCACATTCTTCGCCATGGACAGGCAGATTGAGATCAGGAGAATCTTCTCAAAGTAATGCAGATAGTGGTATGCAGGTATCACGAAAAGGAAAAGAGAAGGTTGATCAGCCCATGTTTGATGTGAATGCAGGTCACTCTTATGTGGATGGTGAATCCAGTGGCTCAGAACAGAGCATTGATGATGAGTTGGGTATTCCTTCTATTGTTACACCTGGAGTAAGGAAGACCAGGGATGTTTTGAGAGTACCTGGGAGTGAACCCACTTTGCGCAGGTCTACCAGAGTTAGGTATCCTGTGGATAGGCTGAAATATGATGGATTTACAGCCATTCACTATGCATATATGGTCAAGGTAATACAGGAACCAGAACCCACTTCTTTTGAGCAAGCCATGGGAAAAGAAAAATGGGAGAAAGCCATGGATGAAGAAATGGATGCCTTGGAAGTAAATGCTACATGGGAATTGGTACCTTTGCCTAAAGATAAGAATGAAATTGGCTGTAAGTGGGTTTATAAGGTGAAGCACAATGCAGATGGTTCTGTGAACAGATACAAGGCAAGATTAGTAGTCAAGGGGTATGCACAAACATATGGCATTGACTATGAAGAAACATTCAGTCCGGTTGCAAGGATGGCAACTGTAAGAGCAGTCATTGCTATGGCTGCATCAAAGGGATGGTCTTTACATCAGATGGATGTAAAGAATGCCTTCTTGCATGGTGATTTGCAAGAAGAGGTCTATATGGAGCAGCCACCAGGTTATGTGCATGCTGTTCATCCTGAGTTTGTTTGCAGGTTGAAGAAAGCCTTGTATGGCTTGAAGCAAGCACCTAGAGCATGGTCTGACAAGATAGGACAGTATCTTGTCACTATTGGCTTTCAGATTTCCAAGGTAGATTTCTCACTTTATGTGAGAAAAACAGAGAAAGGTATTATGCTACTTGTCATTTATGTTGATGATTTGATTATGACAGGTGACAGTGATGAAGATATCCTTCATGTGAAAATGCTATTGAAGCAGAAGTTTGAGATGAAGGATTTGGGAGAGCTGCGTTATTTCTTGGGCATTGAGGTGATTAGATCACCAAGTGGGATACAGCTCTTGCAGAGGCAGTATGGATTGGACATGCTGTCCAAATATGGGATGACAGGCTGTAAGCCTATTTCAGTTCCTTTGGAGCAGAATGTGAAGTTGAGCACAGATGCATGTGAGCTTCTAGAAGACCCTACTATGTACAGACGCATAGTAGGAAGCTTGATTTATATGACTATTACCAGGCCAGATTTGAGCTATGCTGTTGGATTGGTAAGTCAGTTTATGCAGGCTCCAAGGAAACCGCATTTGGATGCGGCTAGATGCATACTCAGGTATGTGAAGTCCACATTGCAGTATGGACTATTTTATGAGACTGGGGTTCAGATACAGTTGCATGGATACACTGATGCTGATTGGGCTGGTAGTATTTCTGATAGACGATCTACCAGTGGATATGTGTTCTCTTTTGGGAGTGCTGCAGTCACTTGGAGCAGCAAGAAACAGCCTACAGTTGCCTTGTCGAGCACAGAGGCTGAGTACAGGGGTGCAGCAATGGCTGCATGTGAGGTAGCTTGGTTGCATAAACTACTTTATGATATGCATCAGTCTACAGATGGGCCAGTTGTCATTTATTGTGACAACATGAGTAGTATACACTTGGCAAATAACCCAGTCTATCATGCTAGAACAAAGCACATTGAGGTGCATTATCACTATGTGCGAGAGAGGGTTTTACTAGGTCTTATTGATCTAGTTTATGTCAGCACAGAGGATCAGGTAGCTGACATATTTACGAAGGCATTGGGCGCAGAGAAGCTGCGCAAGTTCAGAGACCTGCTTGGTGTGCAGGAATTGGGATTGAGCTCGAGGGGGAGTGTTGAGATATCGAGCTCCACTCGTGATACGCCAGGGTGACCGTTGTGTATTTATGTCACCGACTTGTCAGTTGCAGATGCGGTTGGTACACCGCCCATGAATAATAGCTACATGATAGCTATCCTTATCTACTGTAGTTCGTGGCTCAGTTAGTATGCCACCTTAGTTAGAATTTTTGCACACATGTTCAAGGAATGTAACAAGGATTCTAGGCAAAACTTGGACATAAAACATGACTGATAGTCTTGACACAGTGGAGTGTCGAGTCACAATAAGGGACATGGCTTTCAAGTAAAAATGTTCTCTCTTAGTTGACTATTATCTTACTTTGGGATGAATCGGCTAACTTTCCTTTCCAATTATAGGTGCATTATCACATGATAGACTATATGCCTAGTGTTCAAATATCGTAGATGGAGGATGCTCAAGAGTACATGGTTGTACCTTGATCAAGATATGCATGAAAGTGCAGCTCTAGATGTTACTGTCATTTGTTAGGGCCGCGAGCCCCAAGTGTTGCAAATGGAGGATGATTGGCCCTTGAGTATAATGCGCTAGGAAATTACAATGTTAATACAGAATCCACCTGTTAGCTTCTATTTTAAACTAGATGGTAGGAAAATTTGAAGTCGAGCTAAGGATACTGTTACCAGTGGAAAGTGTGTGGCTCCACATATTTTAGACATTGTAGAGTCTACCTAAAAATCCCAACACCACAAGTTGTAATATCCAACACCTATAAATTTTCATATTTTTATGGTCAATAGAATATTGTCGCTTGCAAACTTGCAATATTTATGGTATTTATGTAAAATCATACACTTGTTATACACTTTCCACATCAACACATTTACATATGCATGTAAACTTTACAAAGACGTAAGTAAAGCCATAACTGAATATCGCATGCGAACAACCCTTAATGGTTTGAAACTTAAGGTTTTTAAGGTAGAACTAGTTTAGTTCTTGTTTCATTGTTTCGTTTCACACTTTCTCTCTTCATCTCTTTATATCCACCACATCCCTCCTACCTACTATGATGAATGCTCGTGCACACTTTGATGAGTGGATCCATGAGACTATCTTTGTCAGCCAGGGTGAGGAGATATTTCAGGTTTTCTCTAAGAATTCAACCTTGAAATCGTGCAATTATCACTGGATCCCCCCTTCAAGTTTTAGAAGACTTTGTAAGCACCATTGCTACCTGCACATACTCCATCGAGGGATCTGACATGACTTGGGTGCCTTTGGAACAGCTCATGGTATTTCAGGCAAGGAAGAATTACCAAAAAGTGGTGAATATGTGTCTGGCCCATGTGGATCCTTCGCACAGAGTATGCACTTTTCCCATGGGTAGTGCACCAGGTACAACACCTTTGGATCTCGTGGAGTGTGATTGCGCATTGTCAATTTGCCTCCTTACATTGGATACACCCCTAGAGGAGGAGGGTGATGAAGATACAACTCCACAGGTTGTTGCTATCACATACATGGGAGAAGAACCAATTGAAGAGCTCATAAATGTTGAAGAGGAACATCAAGGGTTGGCTCTCATGGTGCCATCTTCTTTAGAACACCCACAAGTCGACAAACCCAACCTTGCCTCCTTGACGTCCATTGAAGTAGATGGTGTAGAATACTTGCTTCTATTAGATGTGCTGCAATACTTGGAAATGAAGGAAGAAGAGTTGTTTTCCATCCTAGTCAGGGATTCGATGGAAGACCTGATCGATTATGATTACATGGGTGTGTATCTGATGATGGCAGAGATTGGAAGATATGATGGCACAAGCTTAGATATAGTGAGTTCCATCATAGCAGCACAGGAGCATATTACCTCAGTTGAAGAAGATTACCTTGTGCCAGATGCTGAATTTGAAGCACTACAACATGATCTGTTCAGACCAAGGCCCCAGCTTCCTACCAAGGAGTTTGTAGATCCCTTTGCCTAAAGAGGTGCCTCGCTGACACACGAGGAAATGAAGATATAAGATGATCTGGAGAAGGTGAGACTTCTAACTACCATATATTTTTATGCAACGAAACTTGACGGTAGGGTGCGTCGGGTCCCCGGGAGTCCACCGATGAAATTTTGGCAAAAAATGACGCTAGAAAGTAGCCTCGGACACCAAAATTCGGACAGGACAGTTGCATGTATCATTTTTTGCCAAGATTTTACCAGTGGACTCTAGGGGACTTGACGCACCCTACCATCAAGTTTCGTCGCTTTCTGATAACTCTAGGTTAGTTGCTAAATATATTGTTTGATTTGACTTTGTCATTCAGGACATATTGTATATAGAAGAGTTTGCATCAAGGCAAGGAGGAGCTTGACATGCGGATTGATGGAAGGATTCAGCTTTGAAGGAGTACATTGGCAACCTTGTTCAGACTTGGTGATCTTCCATAAGAAGTACTCACCACGAGGGGAAGAAATAATAATGAAAATTTGAGCTTTGACCAATTTTGGACCTTTTTGAGTGATATCTATGACATCTAGCTTGAAGAAGGTGGTGCAAATGAAGTAGTCAAAGCTTCTTTACTTGTTTGACCAAATACGTATTGGAGCAATGTGTGTGTGAGCTAGATTTTAGGAGTCAATTTTGAGTCGGGCTTGAAGCATTTGAGGTCATTTTTGGGGCAAGAAGTAAGCTTACCCATTTTAATGGAGGATTTAAAAATTTGATTTTCTAGTTTTTTTCTCTCTCTCTCCTCTCTCCTCTTAGCGGCTGTTCATATACATCAATGAAAGAGAGAAGGGGAGGGGGGTGATGATGATTATGAAGAAAACGATGTTGATGGAGTGGTAGAGGGCGTAGATTGGGGCTAGAGAGTGCGTCAAAGGCAACATGAAAGTGTCAGCAACCTCTTAATCTCGGGATACGTGCCTTGAACACGCAGGTAAGGGGTCTTTTTCTTTGTTTGATGAAAGATAATTGAAGGAAATGATTGATGATGATTGATCTTAGTTACATATGCTGAATTATCTCTAAAATGAAAGAAAAACCAAAAATTTTGATGACATAATAAGTTTTCCTCAAAACATGTAAAACCCACAAAGTGCCGTTTTTTGATGAAATCATGGAAATTGGGGGTTTTAGTGAGTGTTTTGAGTTCCCATGGAGTAAAAATGAATATAAAAATAGGCATGAGTGCTTTTGATCAGTGGGAGATTACAAGTTTGATTTTTCATAATTTTGAAGAAAATAAATATGAATAAATAGAGAAAAATAAAAAAGTAGATTTTTTACAATAAATAATTAGAAAAAAAATATGATTAATATTTATGGATGTGTATTATGGTCCTGTTTTAATGGAGGATTTAAAAATATGATTTTCTAGTTCTCTTCTCTCTCCTCTCTCCTCTCTCCTCTCTCCTCTCTCCTCTCTCCTCTTCTCCTCTTCTCATGACGATTTTGAAGCAAACGATGCTGATGGAGCAATAAAGGATGTAGATCAAGGCTGGAGAGCGCGTCAACACGGCAAGAGGGAAGCGTCAGCGGCCTCTCAATCTTGGGATACACGCCTTGAATACGCGGGCTTCTATGAGTAAGTAGTCTTTTTCTTTGTTTGATGAAAGACAATTGAAGGAAATGATTGATCTTGGTTGTATATGCTGAATTATCTCTGAAATGAAAGAAAAAACAAAAAATTTTGATGATATAATATTTTTTTCCTCAAAACACGTAAAACCCGCAAAGTGTAGTTTTTGACGAAATCATGGAAATTGGGTGTTTTAGTGAGAGCGTTTTGAGTTTTCATGGAGTAAAAATGAATATAAAAATGGGCTTGAGTGCTTTTGATCTCAGTGGGACCTCACAAGTCTGATTTTTTATACTTTTTGAAGAAAATAAATATAAATAAATAGAGAAAAAAAAATTTAAAAAGTAGATTTTTTACAATAAATAATTAGAAAAAAATATGATTAATGTTTGTGGATGTGTAGCAAGGTTGAGGCATGAGGATTAAGCCTTAGCTCATCCTTGTTTTTATGCTTTAGTGCATTTTTATTGCTTTTTATATAAAAAAATGACATACAAATGAACCTTGAACCTATGCAATGTGGCAAAACCTAGCTGGTTAGGGGGAAAAGAGATTGTAAAAGTGAGAGATTGTTGGAAATATATAAAATTGTGATTCATTTGTTTTATGTATAGCATATAGGTTGATAAAAATTTAAATTTAAGGAGACTAGTAGCACGAGGAAACTCGATGCTAGTCTCTAGCAACGTAGCAATGAGTAGATCGAAAATCATTAAAGGATTGTTTTGCACACCACATGGCTAAAATCTAATCATAGAATGTTTATGCACAATACGCATCCACATTTGCATTTTACATGCCACATGGTATAAAATTCTGGATGCATAGCACCTGTATGCCAAACATTGACCAATGTAGAGAGTGTGAGGAAGCCCTTGCTGTAGGATAGACGAGTGGTTCCTTGGGGTAAGTTCAGTGAGGAAACATAAACTCCTGGATCGTTCGATAAATCAAAGAGTAGAGCTTATATACTTGTTCTTTATGTTGAAGCAGTGTATTTTAGGGCCAATCCCCTTGATGTAGGAGAGCTGCAGTGAGGCCATGGTGTTTCAGCCGAGGGATAGACTCCTGTGTATGTTATACGAGGTATTATACCTATATGTTATGGGATCTCCCTTTGAGGAGTAGGGAAAGGCAAAAATTGGACTGTGTCCCCAATATAGTGTTATCAATAACTATGGATAGCCAATATATTATCCTTTTGTCTTTTCCATTCCATTCTTTCTACACCTTTAATTCTTCTATAGTTACAAGATTACTTAGCTCAGGCTCATTTCCTTCACCTAAAACAAATTCATAGAGGCCATTTCCAATAAGAAAGTTTAACACACAAAACTTCCATGATGGGTAGTTGTTCTTGTCCAACTTCTCAATAATGGGGTTTCCATTGTTGCTCTCTACCATTATCACAAAATTGATACAAAACAATAAGCAAGTCTTCAATAACGTTTCACAACAAGTGCACAGTAATACACCAAACAATCTTTTTCACTAAGACTGCTCAATAATACATGTAATCTATAACTTGTTAGTTGATAAAACTTGTGTTTATTTCTAGGCAAACACCTCAAAACGTACAAATTTTAACTCTATAACATGTCCGTCCACTTTTGATCCACATATGTGAAATTGTAGTACATCGTGAAACTATTGTCCACAATCTTGTAGGTCTAAAACATGGCCTTAAATAGCCTCTGATAGCCAAAAAACAACAATCTCCTAGTTGTCTTATATTTTTGCTATGTCCTACTTCTAGTGTTTCCACAGGCACTATCTAAGAGAAAGAGTGGAAGAATATGAGAGCTTCTTACCCATTGCTTGCTTGCTTAAATCCTTGCTTTTTCTCCTTCACTTAAGCCTTCGAAACCAGCCTCTCTCAATGATGCCACTCTAATACCATATCACAAATCGTATGGTGGGAGGACTTGCTTGAGCTACTATATCAAACACACACCATACTGCTGCACAGATCGGCTGCCGTAAGTGCACGTAGTGAGTGTCAGAAGGTCCCCAAGAACAAAAGAACTCTACTTTTTGCACACAAATCAATGTAGAAAGCTTGCACGACATGAAAAAGAGACCAATTGGGTGCAATCTCCCCCCATGCCTTGTGTGAGCGCTCCACAAAGCATATATTTTATGTATTAATTTTCTTCAAGCTCAAATAATAGCCCAAATTACAAAATAGCATGCTTTAGCTTTTGAGTTTGCTTTTGTGCCAAATAGAGAATAAAGCTAATGGGTGCCCAAGAAGTCAGGCGTACCCAAATACAAATATCTAAATCGTGCGCCCATGCGCATACAAAAATAATAAGTAAATATCAAACGCCTTGATAAATAGGCGCGACAAAATATAGGCGCCATGCCTAAGACATGCGCCCATCAAAATATTGACGATAAATTTGAATACATGCTATCCTCCAATGCTTTCCACTGCCACCGCTGTTATCTCTACACATCAACTAAAGCATTCACAATCGTTAGTAAAATAATACAATTAAATCGAAAAAAGTGAATACCTAGTAGTCTTCAGCTACATAAATAAATAAATTGGTTAGAAATCAATCCTAATCTTAATTTATCATGAGTGCGCACTCTAAACTCATAAATGTTTATTAATTAAATATGTATTTTGCGGAATCACCCGCTATGGAATCACCCATGTACACATAAAATTAACAAAACACCTGAAAAGGATAGGCGTCCCCATCGACTTCTCGCACAAAGAATCCACTTTGTGCATGAGCCCCGGTAATAAAAGTTTACGAAATCCACCGTAAAACCTCACGGAATCCACCGTGTAATATGTCTCCTGGCATCATACCCCCGGGGTGGGATAGCAATTGTCCTCAATTGCTATTAGCTCAGTGTGGAGCTAACAGAGTGGGGAAAGCATTTAAGTCTCTAGCGTGCATCTATTGGGCCTCTTCAACAAGATGGTTTTTAAACTTGACCAAATATTTAGAATATCTACGGCCAGTTCTAGTGGTCATGAAGTCAGTATCTATAATAGTTTCAGGCTCAAAGATTTCAGTCTCTTCATCTAGCAAAGGTGGGTTTTCATAGATAGGGTGTACAGGTAATTGGCCTCTAAAGGGTTGTAATAAACTAATATGAAAGGTGTTGTGAAATTTTCAGTGTTGTGGTAGTTCTAGTTTAAATGCATTGTCATTGATTTTGTGTATGATCTTGAATGGTCCATAGAATCTAGGTGCTAATTTCACAACTGGGTGTTTATCTACACTTTGTAATCTATGATTTTCTATTCGTAACCAAATATAATCGTCAACTTTAAAATTCATGGCCTGTCTTTTCTTATTAGCTTGTTTTGTATATGATTGTTGGGCTTTGGCAATCATATCTTTAACTTCATCAAAAATAGTAGCGTGCATGTTAGCAATATCATCAGCAGTTTGAATTTTATTTGATAATGATGCAACAGGTGTAGGCAATCTATATCCATAAATAACTTCAAATGGTGCTTTCTTTGTAGCTGTGTGTGGTGTATTGTTATATGCAAACTGAAGTAAATATAGATATGTATCCCATGTATGTGGTTTAGAAATAGTGTAAGCACGTAAAAGATCTAAAATAGTACTGTTAGTAGCTTTTGTTTGACCATTTGTTTCAGGATGAAATGCAGATGAAAAATCAATCTTTGTTCCTAAGTTAGCAAACAAAGTAATCCAAAAATTATTACAAAATCTAGAATTATGATTAAAAATAATAACTTTTGGTAAACCATGATTAGTAAACACAGTTTTCAAAAACAATTGAGCTGCCTGAGATGCAGTTAGAGTTTTCTTGCATGGAATGAAATATGCTTGTTTGCTAAACCTATCTACAACAGTCCAAATCATATCATGGTTAGCTTTAGTGTTAGGTAAACTAGTGATAAAATCCATAGAAATCTGTTCCCATGGTCATGATGGAATAGATAATGGCATTAGTAAACCATACTGTTTACCATGGTGTCTTTTAACTCGTTGACAAACTAAACATTCAGAAACAAAGTTAGATACATCAGTGTCCATATGTGGCCAATAAAAATCTTCAGTCAATGTACGCAAAGTAGATATAATACCTCTATGACCTTGATATGGAGGACAATGAATCTCATGCAAAACAAATGATCTAAATGGAACTGTAACACATAATCTCTTTTCATAAAATATGAATCCATTATTGTAAGACAGTGAATCAATAGGAATCCAATTATTTGCAACCAATTTATTCCAATCTTACTTGATGATAACCAGATTTAAGATCTATCTTACTGAATATGGCAGAACCTTGTAGTTTATCCATAAGATTATCTACCTTAGGAATCGGATGTCTATTCTTAACAGTAATTTTATTCAGGGCATGATAATCAATGCACATGCGATAAGTATTATTATTCTTCTTTACTAATAAAACAGGTGCACCAAATGGAGAACTACTAGGTCTAATTAATCCTCTGTTAAGCAATTCTTCTATTTGATTTTGAATTTCTTTCTGTTCAATTTGGTTATGCCTATATGGTGCTTTACATGGTGGTTGTGAACCAGAAATTAAATCTATTTTGTGATCTTCAGGACGTAAAGGTGGTAGTCCAGGTGGTAAATCATCAGCAAAACAATCTTTAAATTGAGCAAGAAATTGTGTATGCCTAGGATGCATATGCTTTTCTTTAGCTTGAAGTTCATTTAATCATATTAAATAAGATTTGCTACTTTTACGTAATGCACGTTTAGCTTAGATATGAGTCAGCAGTGGGAAATTATTAGAGGCGTGCATACCACGCAATGTGATTTGTTTTTCTTGAAAATAAATTTTAATTGAATGCGTGGAATAATCTATGTCAAGATTATACTGATGATGCCAAGGCATACCTAAGATAATATCACTAGACTGCAAAGGTACAACTAGGAAATTCCTTTGTTCAGTGTATTCACCAATTTTAATTTCTAAGTTATGCACCTCTTGTGTTCCATTATATCTTGTGCCTAGGAATGCTGCTTTAATGCGATAATGTGTAGAAACAATTTGTAAATTCAAGTCTTTCACCAACTTGGTAGAAATAAAATCATGTGTGCTACCATCATCATGTAAAATAATCTTTTCTTTACCATGCACAAAACATTTCATTGTCAACAAAGAATGTGGAGTTGGCATACCTGGCAAAGTATTCGAAGTAGTACGAATGTCGTCATCATCTTCCGTAAAATCAGGCATTTCCTCACGTTCTTAATTTTTCATTACTCCAAGATATTTGATATGGATAGGTGGCTTTTTCGATTGACAATTGGCTGCTAGATGTCTAGGTTGATGGCATTTGTAACAAACTATAGGTTTGGCTTTAGATACATTGTTGGTAATGGCAGGAAGTCTAGGAATATTGGGATTTGGCTATGAGGATGGCTTAGGGTTTGGATTGGTATTTGATGGCAAAGCAGGTGGTCATGTCCAAGACTTACGGAATGAAGATGGAAGAAAACGACTTTGATTGAGTCTTCTTAAATTTGAATTGAATTGCTTGGAACCATAGTTACCATTAGTTTGAAATTGTTGTGGATGCTTGTCTCTTCCGTGAATCTTATCTTCAGTGTCATGAGCCAAGGAAATTGCATCTTCAAGGGTTGTTGGCTTGAACACTGTATGCTTTTTTGTAAGTTGTTTGAGTTTTTGTGCAGGATGAAGAGAAGCTAACTTCACAAGGAATTCATCTTGAAGCAATTAAAGAATTAATTGCAGCAATTGAAGCTGAAGATAAAGAAACATGAATGCAAAAATTAAAGAAGCGAAAGCTGCAAATGTAATGGTCGGCTGGTCCAAACCAGTTGGGCAGCCCACCTCTCAAAAATAAGGCCATCTACAGCACATGCATGAGGAGGAAGAGGCTTGGTTCATTCCAAGCATTCACTACTCCTGTACGCATTGGGCAAGAGCAACAATGGAGATAGTTGTAAAAATTGGAGAAAAAGAAACACCATGTATTGCACTCTTAGACCATGGGCTCGAAGATAAATGTCATGGCAAGGAGTCTCTATCAAAGTGGCAGATGGCCCATAGATGTTGATCCAGGATGGTGAATCATAGCTCCAAACAACTCTTCTAGAGAGTTATATGTTGCATGTCCTAATGTGCAGGTAACTGTTGGAGACATAAAAGATAATTTTCACTTTTTTTGTTCAAGACTCTTGTAGTTACTCTATCATTCTTGAGCAACCTTACATTTCTGAAGCCCACTTGGAAACAAAAGCTATTGATGATGGTTCTTCCTATGCTCGAATCCGAAGCAAGGATAATGAACGAGCTGTCCAATTTCTTACTGTGTGTATTAACCATCATCGAAATAGAGTTCGACTGCGTGATTGTCTTGTGCCTCCTAATGCCTGAGAATTCAAGGGTTTTCGAGCTGCACTACTATAAAAAGAGGCTATGGTAGTGCGTCATGTAAAAAGATTGAACCTCCTTATGCTACAAAAATTGTGTCTCTAGAAAATTTGTATGTATGTACATCCAATAGTATGGACTGTTATAAGTCTCTTCCGACCATGACTAAGGCTAAAAGAAAATATTTATGTCATGTAAAAAGGGAGCTGAAAACTTATGACATGATAGCTGAAAATGAAGATATTTCGGGCATTTTTTTGGACTAATTACTACTGACACATTGGCTGAAATATATGCAGCTGCTCATTCAGAAAACTAGGCAGAAAATCAGTCCATAGAAGTATGTACATTGGATTTTTATCAAACAATTTAAGAATTTGTTGAGTAGGAAGACATTGGTTTACTCAACAAGGTTGTGTTGAGATATTGAGCTCCACTCGTGATATGCCAGGGTGACCGTTGTGCATTTATGTCACCGACTTGTCAGTTGCAGATGCGGTTGGTACACCGCCCATGAATAATAGCTAGATGACAGCTATCCTTACCTACTCTAGTTCGTGGCTCAGTTAGTATGTCACCTTAGTTAGTTGAGTTTGGTTTTGAGACCCATATATAGGGTTCTTCTATTTCTATGTACTAGAGTTCTTTTGGCTTACACAACTAAGAAGAGGAAAACTGTTTTCAGCCTCCACCTTTGTGTGTATTCCCCCATTGTGCAAGCAAGAAAGCTACAAGTGAGACTCCTTCCTTCTCTCCCACAATCTTGACAGGTTGAAGCACAAGTGGAGACATATTGACTTCAATATAGTAATGTCCAAGTAAACCAGACATAAACTTGCGTTTGTAAGTCGCTTCAGGTACATCTTCGAGCATGTGTAGTTGCAGTAGGGCATTCCAAAAACGTTCAGTGTATTGGGAAATAGGTTCACGATCTCTTTGCTGTAGAAGATCCCATTGCTTTATGGCTTTTTCATGGAATTGAGGAGGAAGAAAATTCTGCAAAAACTTCTTTTGGAAACTCTCCCAGGTAGTGGGACAATCAATGCTCTTGCGAACCACAGTCCACCATAGAGATGCTCGATCGACTAAATGATTAGTGACACATTTAATTTTTTCTTTCTCAGCATATGTCTCTTCATGAAAGTAATCATCAAACTGATTGATAAATGCAAGTACAGTCTTTCCATCTCGAGATCCATTGAAAGTACGAAATTTGAAGTTTCTTTTACTTATCTTTGTTTCTTTGCAGATGGATTGAGCTTCAAGCATCGCATCGATGGTACGTCGTATAAGATGTTCGGGTTGCGGTCCATCTTTGTCGATGGTAGATCATTGCAAATTGGCCAATTGAACTTGCAAAGCTTGTCGGGCTCTTCGTTCTTCATCAAGCTGCATCATAATCAAATCCAATTTTTATTCCATCGTTGATTCGAGTAAATCACCTTCAGCCATAAGATCATCCATATTTTGTTCCGTCATCTTGTAAAATTCAAAAGACCTGACACTCTTGAAATCTGATTAGCGGGATGAGTGTAGCTCAAAGGCGGGTATACAAGGCTTATATATTTTGTTTGACTTTTATGATCTTCCTTTTTTTGCAATTGTGGTAGTCGTTGTCTTCGTAAAAGTTGCGTATAATCTTCGTATGACCTGCGTATGACCTTCTGTGTTTACTGAAATTGGTTCAGCAAGTCTGCAAATAGGAACATGGTCTTCCAGAGAGCAATACTGTGATTCTGTGCTTCTGCGTAGGAGCAGTCTTTGTAGGAATAGTTGGATAAGTCTGTGTTGACTTCTGTGGACTTGTAGGACTGCAGAAGTAATAGAACTTGGGGGCTTGCTTAGTAAACTTAGTAGACTAGGAGTAACTTAGTGGATTAGAAAGCTTTAAGCTTAATATGACCTGCGTGATCATCGTGTATAAGAGGACGTTTGCTGCCGTTTTGACGCCGACGAGTACATATTCATGTCGTTTGATGACAAAATTTCATTGCTGAAGCTTTTTAAAGCTTCTTATTAAGCTTATTACTAAGGCTTAATAAACTTTAAAGTAAAGCTTTTAAGCTTTGTAGCTATGGAGGGTTACTGTTCTTTGTTGAAAAAACGACTTGAAGAAGGAGATGTACAAGTGGTCCTCCGCTTTCTCAAACCAGTCCTTCGCGATCAGAGTATGCAGATAGAGGTTCTTGACTGCCAAGAAGTCACCGATATCGACCGTTCGCGATGAAACTGACTGTAGAGCTTGATCGTTCCAGGAGCTCCACCTTCACGCAAGATGGTAAGCAATTGGAGGCTCTCGATCTCAGCTTTGCACACACACCATACTGGTGCACAGATCGGATGCCGTAAGCGCGTGTAGTGAGCATCAGAAGGTCCCCAAGAACAAAAGAACTTTAATTTTTGCACACAAATCAATGTAGAAAGCTTGCACGACATGAACAAGAGACCAATTGGGTGCAATCTCCCCCCATGCCTTGTGTGAGCGCTCCACAAAGTATGTATTTTATGTATTAATCATCTTCAAGCTCAAATAATAGCCCAAATTACAAAATAGCATGCTTTAGCTTTTGAGTTTGCTTTTGTGCCAAATAGAGAATAAAGCTAATGGGCGCCCAAGAAGTCAGGCATACCCAAATACAAATATCTAAATTGTGCACCCATGCGCATACAAAAATAATAAGTAAATATCAAACGCCTTGATAAATAAGCGCGACAAAATATAGGGGCCATGCCTAAGACATGCGCCCATCAAAATATTGACGATAAATTTGAATACACGCTATCCTCCAATGCTTTCCACTGCCACCGCTGTTATCTCTACACATCAACTGAAGCATCCACAATCATTAGTAAAATAATACAATTAAATCGACAAAAGTGAATACCTAGCAGTCTTCAGCTACATAAATACATTAATTGGTTAGAAATCAATCCTAACCTTAATTTATCACGAGTGCATACTCTAAACTCATAAATGTTTATTAATTAAATATGTATTTTGCGGAATCACCCGCTATGGAATCACCCATGTACACATAAAATTAACAAAACGCTTGAAAAGGATAGGCGTCCCCATCGACTTCTCACACAAAGAATCCACTTTGTGTATGAGCCCCGGTAATAAAAGTTTACGAAATCCACCATAAAACCTCATGGAATCCACCATGGCACGGAATCCACCGTATAATATGCCTCCTGGCATCACATACATACAAGAGGAAGCTCACTCAAAAACATAAGAAGAGAGATGGAGGCCAAAGCATTTTCTTACTAATTTCTTCTTCTTCTTCTTTCACATAATATAATGTGCACAAAGTATTAATAAGATACAACATAAAGCAAAGTAGCCTACTAAGTCAAACAATGGATAACTAACTATACCAATCGATTGGCACTATAACTATGTCAAGTATATATAGGTACAATAAACCAAATATAATAAGTGATTAGTTAGTAGCCATATGAGGATCATAATGACCACCAACGTGCTAAGTGTAGATGCGTGGACCTATCTAACCAAGTAGTCTATTATCAAAGTTCGGATGTTTTGAGCTTGCCATCTCAACATTGTTTGCTACCAAGGCTGAGTACATTGCAGTCCATTGAGGCCTAAGAGGCCCTATGGTTAGGCTACTTGGTTACATACCTTGATGGGACCTTGGTATCACATATATGACTCCTACATTACATTCAAACTCTATGAATGTCATCCATTTGGCATGTAATATAGTCCTTTATGTGAAGACCAAGCACTAAAAGTCTTGTAATAAAATGTTATATCTTCCTTAGGAAGATGATGGGTGTATGATGAAATGATGTCTATTCCTCATCCAATTGTACTTATATGCACACATTATAATCTGTTATTTTTCTTATTTCCTCCTTACTCAAGCATATTTACCTTTAAGTAAGAGGTTATTGAGGGTTAGAGGCAGTATATACATAGCTGTCTATATTTAACTTGTGCTTACTATTTGCACACCTATACGCTTCCAGGTGGCAGTCTCCCATCACTATCACTTTACTCTTTAGTATTTACTATGATAATAGAATAAGGGAAGGTAGGTCACACATTGTGACATGAGTTTTTGTATATAGTTTTGCTTTTTCTTCTTGCTCTAGCATCCATAGCTCTTGCTTCCTACTTCCACTTATGCTCTCACTCTTGCTCATAATTTTCACCTTTTGTACATGATGCAACACATATTTTTTTATTCGGGGTAAAGGAACTTGTGCCTAGCCGCCCATGTATTAGTTACATTGACAGTACCCATATACCCGTACACCTTTCTACTGCAAGTGGCAGGCACCCATCATCGTCACTTCATTCTATATTCTTTCAATGACATTTAAATAAAGGGAAGTCTGGTCACACATTGTGACTATTGGAGTTTCCATACCTTGTATCTCTCTCTCTTGCTCTTGCTTCTTTCACCATAGCTCTTGCTTGTGCTTTGTGCTTCTACTTCAAGGCTCACTCCCTTCAACTAGTATAAAAGTCATTGCATTAGCATTGAGGAGCTCAACCCGACATAACTTCAACTTGTGGAGAAAAGCTTCAATTCACAGTTTCAATGACAACCATGGATTCTTCACCCTGAGGTATGCATTGAGCTCCATCTTCTTCTTGCCTTCTTCCCCCCTCTGGAGGCCTTCTCTAGGACCTTGCTAGAGGTCATTCATCATTGTTCTGAGTCCTACTATGGGCAGAAAAGGTAGCAACAACATCAACATGATTTGTGTATCTTTGTTGCCCTCATCCTTGATAGTCTCAGCTCCATCCTCCAGCTCTTGGCACTCCTTCTAGCACTTTGTAACATTTGAAATCTTCCCTAACATCGGTCTTGTCATCTTACACCTCATTCAAAACTATTGAGATTAGCCATTGATTCACAGTTTGTGACAATTTACTATCATACAGTTCAGGATAGTACTTCACTCATTGTTTAGAGGTCACTTATGCTTCCCGAGATGCCTATTTGATGCTAGATCATCTGGGGATGTTATGCCAATATATTGGAATGCTATAGGATTTATTTAAGTACTATTTTGCTCAATTTTATAGAGGTTTTTTTATTGCTATAATAACCAAGGCTGAAGCTCATTTCATCAATGAAATACATGCCTATTGCTCTCGGGTGTTGATTGTCGACTACTTGGATACATGTATTGATGCTTATAGTTCATGTTATATGCTTGGTTATACTTTTGGATTGCCTTTGAGCTAAGATTGGAGCTTTGAATCTTAACATTGATTGTCATTCACTGTTATGTACGGTTATTTTATGCTCTAATAAGAGCTTTGCCAATTACTTGGGTCAGATTCTCCTGATATATGCTACTTGGATCTTGGATGTATTGAAGCCTTCCACATGATGTTTCAAGCTTTGTTTACTCATCTAGCATTAGAATTTTGTTCTAATGGGAGCCACTTCTTGACAATTGGATATTACATTGAGCATTTGGTTATGCAGTTGTGCTTAAGGGTCTTACAATGAGACCATGGGACTTAGTGATATGTACATGCTCTTGTCATGCTTTGTATACGCAACTAGTGCTTAATGGACTGATCTAGCATTACTTTTGGGATGGCACCTATCTCTATCATAATGTTGTCAGTGATATATGCTTTTTTTTTGTTATGTACTGAGTGACCATTACATTTCTCAGCTCATTGTGCCTTTAGTTGGTCTCTTCTGTTACTTGTGAGACCCACTCTATGCATGATGGTATGCCTATGGGATGTATCTCAGTCTGACACACTAATTATTTGACAGTTCTTAGTGCCAATTTCATATTCACTCATTGCTAGTTGTACTTATTCAGGCAGTTGAAATTTGTCTTATATAAATGATTTCCCCTCTTTCACATTGATTTTGACAATTCTTTGCATTGAGTTGATGGAGCGTTCATTACTTGGTCAGTACCCCTTGTTTTCAATCATAATTTAGCAATGGTTATAGGGCTATATATAGTAATTATAGCAATATGCTTTGATAGTTTGTGCACTTGTTTGTCTTCATTATGGCTAGTGGCTCGAGTGATAGTGTTATATTTAATATTAACAAGTTGGCTGGCACCAACTAAAACTACAGGTTAGGCCTTTGAAACATAAGGGTGTCAAGCCTAAACTTGTTGATGTAGAGAATTGGGATGAATTAGATGGTCTATGTAAGCCCACCATTATATTATCCCTCTCTAAGTAGGTGTTCTATAATGTTGTCTTTGATGGGCATTCCGCATGGGAATTATGGTAAAAGATTCGCAATATCTATGACAAACAGAGCCTTTGCTTCTCAAATGTATTGATTGAAGTAACTCATGTACCTTCACATGAAGGAGGGCACTTCTATGTCAACTCACTTAAATGAGTTTCATTCCATTATCGATCATTTGTCTTCGCAAGGAATTGAATTCAAGTGCACTCTTCTTCCCTTGTTTCTCTTAGTTACACTACCTGAATCATGGGATATCTTTTGTACGTGACTGTGTGTGCTAACATACTTGCTGATGGGCTACAGTTATTGCAAGATGTAGAGGGTGTACTCTTGACTGAAGAGGTTAACAAAAAGAATGATGATGCTTTTCACACCTCTCATGCTTTGACAATTAGAGGCAATAATGGTAGGATTGAGACATGGGAGAGACTCTCAACAATCTCACTTTTAGTCACGTGGACAATCTCGCAATAAGTCACATGGACGTAAGTCCTCATTGACTTATCATTACAATGGGAAGCAGGATATATTCGACCACAGTGCCATAAGATGCGCAAGGACGAGGGCAGAGAAAAGGGCAAGGGTAAAGCACAATACAAAAATGATGATCGTAGCATTGTCCCTAGCAAGTCCAATGTTAAGATTGAAGAGATTAATGTTGTACAGACTGATTCTAATGATGATTTCATACTTGCAACTTCTTCTCTTAATGCTTCATAGAGCTAACTGATGCTTTGTCAGGATATAATCAGTGTTGGCTCATAGATTCAAGGGCTTCCTTTCATGTGACCCCATCATAGAGAGTGGTTTCACTCTTATCGCAGTTTGACTAGATTTATTAGTTTGGGTAATAACTTGGCACTTGAGATAGTTGGTATTGGTGATGTCCAGATGTAGTTTGGTTTAGGTTGCATGTTTACTGTTCATGATGTACATCATGTACAAGCTCTCACGAAGAGCCTTATCTATGATGGCACTTTGGATGATGCAAGTTATGTAGTTTCTTTTAATGATTCCACATGGAAGTTTACCGGTGGAAATCTTGTCATTACATGTGGTCCTAAGTCCTTTACTATGTACCCCTTTCTTGTATTTGGGTCAATTGGCCATATTTTGGTAGTGGATGTAGTTTCACATGTATCTCTTTGGCATTGTCACCTTGGGCATAAAGGAATGAAAATGCTTACTCATTTGCAGTATCTTCCCTCCCCCCCTCCCCTTGATTATAAGTGCTTTGAGTCTTGTGATTACTATTTATATGGTAGGCAAACACATAATATGCACAAAAGTTTGGTATGACACGCATGGGTGAGCCAATGGCTCTTGTTCATTCGGATATATGTGGTCCCATACCCTGCAAGTCGTTAGGTGTTGTGAAGTATTTCATTACTTTCATTAATGACTATACACATAAGGTCTAGGAATATCTTATCAAGCAGAAATTGGAAGTCTTAGCTACACTTTAGCATTGGCTTTCTTTGGTTGAGAATAGGTCTGGGTATCGATTGAAATTCCTAAGGTCGGATAATGGGGGGGAGTATGTCTCTAAATCCTTTGAGAAGTTTTGTGTCACAAGAGGGGTATTAAGTGTTAGTTGACCACCCTATACATCCCATGCGCAGAATAGTATGGCAGCTGAGCATATGAATAGGACAATTCTAGAGCAAGTTTGTAGTATTCTTAGCCAGGCAAGCTTACCACATCATTTTTGGGCTTAGTCAGTTACTACTATCGTACGCTTGATAAATCGATCCCCATGTACTACTCTTGACTATTAGGTTGTAGAGGAGGTATGGCCTAGAAAACCTTTCTCATATGCTCATTTGCGTGTCTTTGGTTGTGAGGCTTTCTTCCATATACCCAAGGACAAGTGTGATAAGATGGATCTTAAGTCTAGGAAATTCATCTTTGTTGGTTATGGGGATGTAGGTGAGATGGGCTATCGCCTATGGCATACATAGGCTTGGAAGATTATCTGTAGCCATGATGTTGTTTTCCATGAGGAGAAATGCATAAGCAGCCTGAGCATGCCATTGAGATACGTAGAGTGATATTTCAGGAGTATCCTCCTATTATTGTGCAGCCAACTAGACAATCTATAGCAATGGAGCTGATGCCCCAATGGCCCATGTCCTTGATCCTCCACAGGAAGTATGGAACCCATGGCCAATTTTGAGGCAGTCTACTAGAGAATAGCAACAACCTATGCAATTTCAGCCCCCTCTATGGATTATGTTATGGTGACATATGCTAGTGAGCCTCTTACTTATGATGAAGCCATGCACAAAGGTGATAGTCACTCTTAGGATAGAGCCATGCAGTCAAAGTATGACTCACAACAAAAAAATCATACATAGAATTTGGTTCCTTTGCCTATAAGTGGCAAGCATGCTTTGCCATGCAAGTGAGTATACAAGTTGAAAAGTATCCTTGGATGTCCCAAGCCAAGATACAAGGTGAGATTGGTTGTCAAGGGCTTCAAACAAGAATATGGTGTGGACTTTGATGAAGTCTTTTCTCATATTATGAAGATGACTACCTACGCTTGGTATTGGCTTTGGTTGTTCAGCTTGACTTGGATCTTTATCAAATGGATATCAAGACAACTTTTCTTCATGGGGACTTGCATGATGAGATTAAGATGGAGCAACCTAAGGGCTTTGCTATAGAACATGGCAAGAAACACCTAGTGTGTAGATTGAGGAAGAGCCTTTATATCCTTAAGCAGGCACCTAGGGAATGGTACCACGAGTTTGATGCCTTTATGCATTCACAGGGATATTCCCATAGTGATATGGATTCTTGTTTATATAGAAGAAGACTCGTGATGGCCTTAATGATTTTGATACTCTATGTGGATGATATGTTGATTGTTGGGAGTGCTCATGATGGACTAGATGCCTTGAAAGATCAGCTCAAGAAGAGCTTTGAGATGAAGGACATGGGACACACCTCACATATTCTTGGAATGTGCATTACGTGTGATCATTCTAAGGGGCTTGACTTGTCACAAAAGGAGTACATCTAGAAGGTCCTTGAGTGGTTTCATCTTAAGCCCATTGGCTCTCCTCTACCTTCTCACATGAAGGTTAGTCAAGTCAATTTTGCAATCAGATGAATAGAAGGCTGAGATGGTCAAGATTCCTTATGTATCTGTAGTGGAAAAATTTGGTGTATGCCATGGTAGCCACTCGTCGTAACATAGCATTTGCAATAGGAGTTGTGGCACGCTATATTACTACACCTAGTGGACAGAATTGGGATGTCGTTAAGGGTATCATGAGGTACTTGAAGGGCACAACAACTATGTGCATTTGTTATGGTGGCCAGGATACAAGAGTTGTGAGATATACTAACTCTAATTATGCAAGACATGTGGATAGTAGGAAGCCCACCTCTAGTAATGCCTTCATCTTTGTTGGAGGTGTTGTTTCTTGGATATCTAGAGTGCATGCATGGCCATATCTACTACAGGGGCAGAGTATGTTGCAATACTGAGTCTTGCAAGAAGGCTCTCTAGTTAGGCTGTCTGGTGGGGCAGACCTTGGCATTATTGATGTGGTCCCTACATTTCATTTAAATTCTATGAGTGTTATTCAATTGGCCAAAAATAAGGGTAAGTAAATGTGACTAACGCAACAATTTATCTAAGAAAGACCTATGTTAATTAAATCAAGGCATGCAAAGTAGTAAAAAAGATTTACCTGAATATGAGATCAAATTGATTGACTCTGCACTGAATCATTTCATCAAATGTGTTCTTTTTTTACTTGCCAAGACTCACCCAATAGCTGACTCATCCATTCCTCGGATGGACACTTGCATTGATAAGTAATCTTTTTTTTCTTCAGAACATCACATGAACCAAAAAAAAGTGCAAACAATGAGAATGGAATAAACCAACTAAGATGCACATCTTTGGAGCTTGTGGTGGGTTTCAGATCTTATCTCAGACTTACATGCTCATGAAAACTCCAAGCTACCAATCAACCATTCACCACTAGATAGCGGCGGCAATGGGAAATGCTACAATCTCTGGATTTCTACTACATACGATGAATTATTAAAAAAAAAGATATTTTGAGTTGCAAGTTGACTTGCAGAGTTATTATCATAGATCAAAGAACCTATGTCTTCATGCCAAACAAGTATCTTGCCGCTCAAACATTCCACATTCTGCCATTCATGCAAAGTCAATGGATATAGAGCTGTCAATAAAACAAGATTGAATTAGAACAACATTGCAAATATTTTTTAAAAAAACTCTGATGCAAAATAATAAACAATGATATAATTTAAAAACTTATTATTTTGTTTGTAATTTACAATGTAGTTCTCGTCATGCACAGAGATTTGTTTGTGCATATAAACATGTTGGATCAACACTTTTGTTATTGTACTTGTTCCATTAAACACTTTTTTGAACTCTAAAATTCTACATTTCCAATGTTTGCTAGGGTTTGCAACATCCTTACACCTAACCTTAAAACTCCCTCAAGTACTTGGGTGCATCAAAATCCAATCCAACTTATAGTACTTATCACAAATCCAATTACTGCCAATATCTTTCCTATTGAAGAACTAATGTTTTTTCTCCATGTAGACATCTATAATAACCAAATAGAAAAGTTACCTATCAACATGTGTATAATTTGCAAATGTTCTCTCCAAATTAAATGAAATTTAAATGGAGCAATTAAAAAAAACTATTGTATCTATAATTCTTTTCACAAAGAAGCCCAGAGATGTTGAACAAGAAGTTGACTTATAGCAAGACCATTGTTCCTTCACTGACAAATTCTTGGAGTACAAAAACAAAAAAAATCTCGGGTCAAAGCATGCATATAACTTACACAGGCTTTGTCCAAATGAGTTGAGAAACTCAACCATGGAGCAACACAAAAAAGTGGCAATATACCTGTGGCTCTCTTTGCAAAGAAGCCCAAAGATGTTGAAGAAGTTGAATTTTAAAAAAATCATTGTTCTCCACCCTTGGAGATTCTTGGAGTAAAAAACAAAGGAAAGCTCAGTATGCATATAACTTGCATACATTTTGTCTAAATGAGATAAAATTTAACCATGGAGCAACATATAAACATGACAACATACCTCTAACTTTGTTTACAGAGAAACCCTAAGATGTTGAATAAGAAGTTGAGTGCTCAAAAGATCATTGTTCTTAACTGAAAGAGACTCCCAAAGTACCAAAATAAAATAAATTACATGTTAGAGAATGCACATAACTTGCACAAGTTTTGTCCAAACGAGATAAAACTTTACCATAGAACATCCATGGAAGAGAATAATATACCTACAAAGTTTTGTGAAGAAAATCTTAGGGCTTTGGTAGAACAATCTCTACTCTCATAAAACATGTGAAACTCACTCTGTGTTTGTGTAGAGGAAATGAAATTTCACAAGGTTTATAGATAGGGCGAGCAACAATGAAGCTGTAAAATTTCATTAGGAAAGAAGAAGTGGGAAAAGAGGTATGATAAATTTGAGCTCCGCCTAAGAAAGAGGGGAAATTGAAAAGGGGAGAAATGAAAAGTCAAACATAAAAAAATAAGAAAATAAAAATTTGAGTCACAAACTTCGAGGAAGTGACAACATTGTATTTCCCACATTTCCCCTTATTTTGTTATTGAGGGAAGATTTGGGCCAAGATATAGCTAGAAGATTCATGTTACATAAATCTAGAATCCTAGCTCTCTCATTGGTTAGGCCTATATTTATTTATTCACTCCTTAAGGGGTAAAAAAGAGAGTCCATATTTCTCCTAATGGTGCTTCATCAAGGATATGTAGAAATATTGAAATGAAGTTGCAAAAGTTCAAGTAACAGGCTCATGGTATGTTTTGGGAGATGCTCCTACTACTATTTTTTCCAAGGCTTTGAAGAATGAAATCATCAAGAGATGATCACAATGATTGAGGATGGGCATGATCAATTGTTAAAAGCTAGTATATACATAGCTAAGGCCTTACTAAACATCTTTTAGCAATCATTGGCTCTTAGCCAATGGAGTGTGCCGATTATTAAGCTAAGATTATTAACTTTCTCAAGGAGGTAGCCATGTGAATTTGGCCTGCTTGGTTGTCCTTTTTTGGTTGAAGAACTTAAGTTTGTGGTGGGTAAAATGGAAAATGAAAAAATTTCCAAAAATGATGGCATTCCTATGGAGGTGAATTAGGCTCTTTGCAATGTGTGTTTTGACCTATGTAGGATGCATAATGGAATCAAAGATGGAATCAAAGTTGATGGTATAGTCCTTACTGCATTGAATCATAGGTTAATCCAATTGATCCCTAAGGATTTGTATAGGATGAAGCTAAGCAGTTTGAGGCCCCTCACAATTCTTAATGTGGGTTATAAGATTTTTGCAAAAGCCTTGCCCTGCATGATTGAATTCTTATTAGGTAGAATTCTTCATCCACAACAACATGGCTTTGTGCAAGGAAAAAAAATTCATTCTAAAATTTTGAGAGTAATTTTCTCAATGGATCATGCCCTCTATTTAAGCTCTGACTTTGTGCTTATAAACATGGATTTTGATAAAGCATATGATAGGACTAGTTACATATATACATGCAATGGGGTTTGGATAGGGTTTCCTCAAAGTTATCAATGTCCTATTCACTAATGTATCATCAAGGTTAGTCATGCAAGGATGTTTGATTGCCCCATTACTTTTTGTACTCATCACTAACCCATTACTTTGGAATTTGAAAGTTAATGTTGAGGGATGGAGAAGAAGGTAGATTTTATTCCTAGGAAAATTGTTGGTGATCAAGACCATGCTTGCATCAACCATAACTTTCTTAGCTATGGTGATTAACTTCAACAATGCCACTTAGGCCAAAATTGAACATCTCTTGCTTGCCTACTATGGAATAAATCTCTTGGTTAGAAAGGATGGAAAGTGATTCCATGGGCATTAATTATAGCAAGGAAAGATGAAGGAGGACTTGCAGCTCCTTATTTGGAGCAAAAACCTTTTTCTTTGCTATTCAACTTGTTCAAGAGAATGAAGGTTGTCCAACCATTGACACTATTAGCCAAATCTTGACTTTTGCAAGTTGGCATTAAAAGGCTTGGCACATCCAATTTGGATTGGGTTGAACCACTACTGATGGGACCAAGGGTTAAAATCCTATAGTCACAAGTGGCACAAATGTCACCTAGGCTTGGCAAAATGTGTTGGAAGAAGCTAAATGGGTAGGGGCACATGAAAAAGGCAAAATGTATTGGAAGAAACCAAATGAGTAGGGGCATAGGATAGAAGAGGTAATTCCTCTTTAAAGCAAATAAATTGTACCTTTAAGGATGCATACGATCCCCACTACAACCTCATCAGACTCCTCAAATGGACCAAAAGACTTGTTAATAAAGGTATATCTAAGTGGGAGGACTTATGAGACCCTCCCTCTATGGAGATAATGGCTTATGACATAATTGGTGCAATTTGGGCTCTCTAGACTTGAGAAGACTTTCTTGCGAGGAGTCTTAGATAAACTTAGAGCAAAGTGGCCAACTTCCAAGTTAGTGAATGAAGGGAATGTAACAAATTCATGTCAGCCCCAATAGGTAAGCCTCTATGGGGGTGCAAGAGGACGAACAACAAGAAGAATTGAAGCCACACATTATGTGCTACAAATTTTGAAGGAAGTGGCATTCACATGAGTGCCGAAAGTAAAACTTGGATGAAGAGGATTTGCAGGAGTTGGAGATTTTCCCCGTCAAGGAAATTGAGTGTCACGCTCTAGTAAGTGGTCATAACAAAGTTGTCTACATGGGAGAGAACAAGTAAATTGTTGCCAGTCTCTACTTGTACTTGTTTTGTAGGAGCAAAAAAAGATACCATAAAACATATCTTTTGGGAGTGTAGACAGATCAAAATCTTATGGAGATAGCTTTAAATTGGGTGCAAAATGTCAATTTCTTTGAGTTGATTGATTGTAAGTTGGTGCTATTTGGGGACAAAGGCAATAGAGATGATCTGACTGCTATGAAACTTTCAAATGTAATTAGGACTATTCCCATATAGGTGATATAGAAACTAAGGAATGAACGGCTTTTTGGCAAAGTCAAAATACCTATAGTGCATAAGGATAGATGGCCTAAGGTCAAGGGAAAGGTTTTGTTAGTTTCAAGAGGTGTAGGTTAGCTGATAAAGCTTTTAAGGTTTTTTTGCAAAGATTTCTCTAAGGCATAAGGTAGTCACGTCTTGAAAGCATCCTTTTCACAAGCTATGTAAATATTACTCATTCTTTTCATAATATTAATATCACATGCACACTGTTTAAAAATATCTCCTAGTCACTAAACCTATTGTGTTCCATAATAGAGTATTTTCATATGATTCAACCTCATATATAGACATAAAGTTTCAAGAGACTTTGCTTCATATATAGACAATGTTTATGTAACATGATTGTGGGAGTATGATTCGAACAACTATTTACAGAGAACTCAAAACTTTATATTCATGAGTTTGGGAATCTCTCAATTTCCATCTTTGTATTTTTGAAAAAGTGCAACTTAGCTGACATCTCCATAAATATCTCAAAACCCATCATATGACCTATCATTAGAATGTTCATTGAAAATAAACTCAATGAGCTATTGAGTGCAAAATGTGGAGCAATAGTATTCAAGTTGTGATAAAAACAAAGCTTTGAACATGAGTCCCAAATTTTTGGAAATTCCCAAATTCACCAATATTGTGTTTCAATTTTTTTTTTCATTTTGAGACACCCAAGGCAACCTTGGCATTAAGGATGTGAATATTGCCATAATCTTTGATCAACATCTATACAGTATGGTTGGCATTGAGTTCAAAGTAGATGAGGGAATCCAGAAGAATAGATAGGAGTTCTTGAAGGATGTGGATTATAGACTCCTTTTTAGGACAATTTTACTACTTCACTAGCCATTCACTCTAAAGGAAATTGAATGTGTGGTCACGAAAAGATTCATAAAGGCCAAACACAAAGCCCAATGGTCTTTTTCTTGAATTTAATATGTTAGATAAAATCAATGTCCCACCATTATAAGGTGCCATTCATCATCCATGGTTCTCAAAGTTGTAAGGTCCCTATTATGAGGAGAAGCTATGTGTGAGCCCGAACATTGGTTGGGTTTTAACTTATGAGTCGAATGAGTTCTATGTGGTTGGATGGCAAAACGGTGACCTTTGTGGGTCTAGTATGTATACACACACACACACACACACACACACACGCACGCACGCACGCACGCACGCACGCACGCACACACACAAATTCTTTGTTTTTTTTTTCTTTCTCTCTATCTTTGTGTTCTTAGGCTCTTGTGTAGGAGTTGAAGTGATCTCTCTCCCTTTGAGCTTTCTCTTTGAAAGCATTTTGTTTTATATTTCTTTAAGCTCTCTCTCTCTCTCTCTCTCTCTCTCTCTCTCTCTCTCTCTCTCTCTCCCTCTCTTCTACGGAAACTTAACATGTGAGAAGCTTGTGGAGGTACCACACACACACACACACACACACACACACACACACACACATGTTAGGAATGAATTTTTTGATAAAATCTCTTTGACTTATTTTTTTCCATGCTATGTAGATTAAGTAAAAAAATTTAGAAGTAATTATGTGGAGAAAAATCTATAACACTTTGAATCACGTGAAGTTCCCAAGATCTTTAGATGAGTTTTTGTGAAGAAATAAGTGATGTTGATATTGGGGAATGGAGAAAGTGGGGGGCAAAGCACTGACATAAGCTTATCGCAAGCTGTCAATCTTATGGGAATCCACAAAAGAAACCTATATATAGCTATCACTTGGCAGTGTCAAGTGAATCTAATAGTTTGTTCTGTGCATTTGCATGTCATAGACAAGATATATGAAGAACCTATATCTCTCAAATTGTAAAAGACTTAGTCTTTCAATTTTGGATGGATGAGACAAGGGTGTCACCAATGAAAAGGATAGTTTGTAGTAAAAGACTTGCTAGATGTTCATTTGAAAAACATCAAGTCTACCTTTTGGATGAGCCTCAAATAGTGATTCATTTTATACATACCACAGTTTATTAGTACTACAACTTAGTTTGGGGTGTTTTACACTATGTGGTAGTTATATAGTCGTGGTAGTGCTAAGAAGTTTTGAAACATTTACTATATAAGTATTTAACAATTTCAAATGCAATTTTTGGTTTAGTATATCTCTATTTTTGAAGCAATGATGTTGGCAAATGGTAAAAGTGGTATTGAAGCTCAGATGTGAGCATAACGAAAGCTGCCAAGCTTGTGGGAATCTATGAAAAAACTTACATATAGCCAAACTTAACTTGGTAATGGCAAGTGAAGTTGATGGTATGTTACCCACATTTGACCATTTACTATACTTGTTTATAACAATTTACAATGTTGTTTTGCTTTAGTATTACTAAACATTTCTAAGGCACTTTATCCTCCACTTATACACCACTCCCTTTGTCTTTGAACTAGTTTTTGATTTTATTGGAGCTAGTTACAAGTGGTATACTATAGTTCTTTTCTATCTCTAAACTAGTATTTTATTTTATACACCACTCTTTTGTTTGTGAATCAAAATTTTATTTTATTTCTCTACCACTTAAGTGCTATGCTACCAATCATGGGTTTTGTGCTTTACTTATAATCACTTACACACACTTTACTATAGTATGATCTTGGGGGGGTCCACTATATATAAACCCTCTATAGAGCCTTTATATCACACATTTAAGGTATTTTTTTTTCGTATTTGTGAATTTTCTCAAAACAAAACATGTCCATTTCTATTCAATCTGTAGACGACTCCTTGTATGGTACCCTTTTGTATATATATATATATATATATATATATATATATATATATATATATATATATATATATATATATATATATATATGAATTTTATTTTAAAAAATAGGATGAGAAAATATATCATCTCATCCAGTGCCCATCAACTTCCTAAGGAAGGCTAAATGCTTTGCTAAAAGACTTTTAGTGAGCAGATCTACAGGATTTTGGTCAGTTTTTGAGATGTTTTCAAGCTCAATGAACTTGTCCTCAATGACCTCTCATATAAAGTGATAATGCACCTCAATGTGCTTCGTCTTTGCATGGAAGACTGGATTAGGAGACCAGATATACCCTAGGTTTTTCGCGACCTTGAGTCTAGAGAGCTTGCTTTTCGATGTAGACCCTAGCTCTAGTATAGTGGCATCGTTTTGTGATGCGGCGAACCCTCTCACTTGCTCTATTCCGGTTTCTACTCTCATGTGGGCTCCCATAGATTTCTTGTAAAGTCTATGTGCTGGATCAAGCCGTGAAAAGGTGATAAATCGAGCCTTGGTTCATGTGGGGCAACATCTCTGCATTAGAGCAGTGCCCACCTCGTATCATGACCATGCCATGATGGATCTCATCAAGTGCGATGCAGCCTTTGCCATATATATTTTGTGTCTAAAATTTTGGTACCTCAATGTTTATACTAGCATGGTGGTTGAACTCTTGAAGCTCCTCTCCTTGAGTTGGTCATCCACTCTTATGGCCTCTTCAAAGACCCTAGTTAGCACATCTCGCTACAAGCTTGAGTTACCTACCAAGGCCTTGTAGAGTTCCTCACTTCGTATTCCGTTGATAAAGACCATGGACACCGCTCTTTTCGTGGGTCATTTGTTTTTTGTGATTCTCTTAAAAAGACTCCTCACATGGGTCACATAATCCCTAATATCTTCCTTCTCTCTGCTTCACATTCATGATCCATACGATCAGATTGTCTGAGTATCTAGCCTCTGAGAATCTTTTAATGAAGAGGTTCTTGAGAATGTTGAAATTGTTACGTTCTGTGGCATCTAAGCTGGTGTACCAACTCGATTCGGAGTTATAGTGTTCAAGTTATGATAAATCCAAAGATTTGACCATGTGACCCAAACGTATAGGAAATTCCCATATTCCCCAATATGGTGTTTTAGCAACAACATGGATTTTTGACTAGCTCTTGGAGCCCTAGTAGACTTCTAATCCTGGGAGCAATGAGTTTGCCAGTGATGCTGCGCTCTGCTCTGCTGACGTGTTATCTAATAGTTGCTTCATGAGAAGCTTGCTCAGCATAAGGTCTCCTTCTAGTGCACTCTCTCTCTACGTCAGGTCTTGTTTGATTTCTGTTTGCTAAGGCTAACAATACATTTAAATGCTCAACAAGGGCTCACTAAAATACACACATTGTGTGTGTGTGTGTGTGTGTTAAAACATGTATTGGGAATATGTATTAAATTATTCAAGAAGTGGAATGTATTAAATTAGAAAGATCCTATTAAAGAAATGAACTCACACACACATGCAAGCACACCACACACACCCTCTGTGTGTGTGTGCGTGCGTGCGCGCGTGTGCGCATGCGTGTGTGTGTGTGCGCGCAACTCCTACATATAGTGTGGCCTACAAAACTCAACCCTAAGCATCTAAAGTCTTATGAATCATACATAATATTAAACTTCCTCATCATACTTGTTATTTTAATATAATGTTAGTACAAACCATCAAGTTTCAATTATATTTTAACTTGCAAAAACCTAAACTATAAGAAGAGATAGAGAAGCATGTAGACACCCAACGTATTTCTACCTCATTTCTACAAAGCCATTGTTGTTGGTAGTCACATTACTACGGAAGTCTTGAGGCCTCAAATGTAGTCTCAATGGAGTCTTGCATGAATGCCAAATATGTCTTGGGAATAGGTATTAAATTATTCAAGAAGTGGAATGTATTCCTAAATTATAATTGTTTATTGCATGACTGGCTTGGTGGTCTCAAAGATTGGGTGACGCCTTTCCCATTCTTTCAGGACTTCCAGTTTTGTCAAGTGAGATCAATGTGCAATGTATGCAATGAATCATTCAAACAGTAAATGACTAAAAATTGTCTAAGGATGTCATTGGCATGCACATTAATTGCTATAATGTAACCTAAAGTATACACACTAACCATTAATGAGATCAATGTGCCATGCATGCAATGAATCATTCAAATAGTAAATGACTAAAAATTGTCTAGGGATGTCATGAAGTACAACAGAAGCCCTGTGTATGACACAAGGAACTTTAGACACCTATCCATATAGAAAAAAAAGAGAAATTTTCTAGATACTTATCAAAGTATCTAGAAAAAGTCTCATATAGTAAAGGTGGAATACTTTACAAGTTAGTGATATAGTAAAATATTTCTGTATAGGAATTTCAAAATTCTCTAGTTATCTATGTAGTGAAATTTTACTATATAAACAGACTAGTTAGAACTAATCATATAGTATTTCTTATATATAAGAAAACTAGTTGCAATCATGTAGATAGTTTTAAGAATTACTATTATGGTAAAAAATATAAATCAAAATAATAGAAAGAATTAAAAGACGTTATCTTCACTAATAAAGAGGTCAATTCAAGATACATATATCATCAATACTCAAAGGTTTATTGTGATTTTTTGTGACATGAATTTTCTCTCTATAGAGTAACCAATCCACGAGAGCTTTTCTCATGGCTGGCAATGTTTGCTCATTGCATCCTCCTAAAAAGTAGGATCTCTCTTAATAACACCATATGTAGATTTTAACGATGCATATAGCTCATCAATGGATTGGATGTCTAAATATTTGAGGAGAATGGTTTCTTCGTCTTCCTCTTCAAATGCATTAACAACTTGCATTTTAGAAATACAACATAGATTAGTGTGCTACTACATCATAATTTAATTAGTTACTCTATTGTCTTAATATTTAATAACATTGAGTTACCGATGAAGTTCTTGATGGCAATTCCACATTAGAAGGATCCACACTTTTTGATGGCTCAACATGATCGAGAGTCTATAGTATAGACAAGAAAATAAAGTTAACAAAATAAAATTATGCCACATTTAGTAAAAAGAAATGCAAAGAAGTACCTTAGATAATTTCTTATTTTTGCCCTTACTCTCCTTTTGTTGTTGCTTGCTTTGCTGCATTTTCTCGCTCATCTTATCACAATAAGTTTGTAATTAGATATAATTTATTAAATGCATATATTAAAATAAAATATCAAGAGATGGCTAAGCATACCTTTTGTACATGAAGACTTTTCCGTGCTACTTCAACCTCCTCAGGATCTTGGATCATATCTTGTGGAAGAGAGTGTTCACTACTACATGAACCCTATAATACAAGAAAAGTAAAACTTAAAATGGAATATCTTTTAATTTAAAAGTATACAAAAATTAAGAATATATGTATATGTTCCTCATACAGATGGAATTCCTTGTAGTAGCTCCATAAAACTATGATTTGATTTTAAATAGTCCTGAAACATAGGTTAAGTGTTAGAGACAATCAAATGAAAAAAGACTACAAACCAAGATATACTAACCATTTCATTATTTTTTTGACATTTTTCGAAAGCAAAAATTGAAACAAGAGGCGGACCACCATTGTGAGATTCCAACTAGTACAAGCAAGAAAATTGAAGTCAATATCAAAAACTAAAAACTCCAAATATTAAAATATTTAAATGGGTGAACGATGTACATACATGTGTTGCACTATTCTCAAAAAAGATACATTGTTCTTCCACCATAAGTTGTGGATAATACACCTCCTCACTTGTATCCTAAAATTTTATAGAAAATATAATGAAAGGTAAATATATCTAAGAAACTTAAAGTGAAATGATTATAATAAAGATAAAGATAATAAAAATTATATAATAGAAAAAATAAAACTTGAGATGAAAATTGCAAATCTTGCCGGTTTTTGTTGCATATCTACTTGCTCGAAGCTATGATTCTTCTATTAAAAAAACATAGTTGTGCCAATCAGTACCAATTTCTTATGTATATAATCTATGGTGAGAAAATTTGATAAATAAGTATGCTTACCAAAGATATATCCACCAAAGATGATCTTTTCCTCTTGAGTTTCTTTCTGAGATTTTGAGCAACAGAAAGATAGTACAGATATACATCCTCCTTTTTCCAAAGATAAGTAGCACCAGGAAACTCAAGGGGTAAAATTTGATCATAGTTTTGATCTATGATCTCTAAAATTCTACGTTTGTCATCTTTATTATTATGAAACCGTAAATCATTGCCAATCTCATTGCTCTTGACCCAATTATACACTTTTTTGTGATTAGCACAATACCTAACATTTTGCGTATCTCGATAGTATTTTAGTAAAAATGGTTTTCCAAACTCATCTTGGTCTTCTCGACTAATCCTTTTAGGTGGTTTGAAAATCTGGTCATATGTAGGAGTCTTCATCAGAGATACATTCCCTATTTGTATACTCTTGATTTGCTTTTGAGGTGGCAACTGGACTCTTTTACTTGGTATTGAAACTGGTTTGCTCATGCTCATTGTTTGTTCAAAACTATCATTCTTTGATTTTAGTTCCTCAATTGTTTTTTGCAGAGTGATGATAGTTTGCATCATTGAATCTAGAGTTTATTGACTTGGGGAGGCCATGAGACAAGCTAAAATTAAATCAAGAAACTATGTTAATATTCAACAAATAAAGAATCAATCAATCATATAAAAAGGATACAGTATACAACTATACAAACCATGAGACAAGCTAAAATCAAACAAGATACAAGCTAAAATCAAATTTACAACTTTATATGCTAGTATTCCTCAAACAAGAGATTATATCCATACATTAATCTTCTTCAAGCAAGAAATTTTCTCATTTTTTAATAATCACACATGCACACATACACACATACACACAAAGGTCTAACTACCTATACATGAGACACAACATAAGCTATATCCATGAGATACTGTCCTAATATACAAACACCCATAGATAAAGCATTATGATACACACAATGGGATGGCGATCAGATAATGATGGCCATTATGACCAATGCTACTAGCACCCATTTGGATCTCCAAGAATGCAACACACATACACACTCTCTCTCTAAAGCAGTCAAGTTACATCACGTGATCTCCACACTATTGGAACATCTATAGACTCTCCAATTGATAATGTTACTCTCCTTCTCTTTGTAACTTCAAAGTTTGACATTACCATGCAACACAAGTTCCAATCCCTCCAAATATCTTCATCAATATCAATTCTCCATGTACTTCTATTATGATCACACTTCAACCATGACAATTTGCACATTTTTTCTTCATAATTTACCTCTATTATCATTGCATGAATGTACTCCCCATCCATATCATCATGTTTTCTTGCCAACACAATATCATATTTTTCCAACCAAGGAGGTATACAACCAACTGCCCCTACTTGTAATAATATTGTTCTTTGAATTAGATCTTTTACCTCATATGCAACAAGTCTATTATGTAAAGGTAAAGGAACAAACTTATGCAATAAAGAACTCAATGGTCTTATGCAATCCCATGTAAATGGAAGTCGTTGAGTTTGTAGTACACTCATTCCCATGATTGGATCTATAAGTGATCATTCTTCATTTTCTTTTACAGTTATGCATTGCTTGTAATATTCTCCACTAAAAAAGGTGTAATACTCTCCATCCCATTGAATGGAAAAAAAATTAGTGAGTCTTGCTTTCCAATGACCTATACTTTCTAACATACTACAAAAAGTGTCAGTTTTTACCACGACGTCATCTGCGATCTTGTATATTTCTCCATTATAAAGAATTCTTCTATATGTGGTAGCTAGATGTCCTACTAGTGTATTCTCTTGAAGACCAAGAAATTGCGCAATATATTTTTGTTCTTCTGATGAAAGGGGCCTACGTTCTCTTCTCTTTTTTGTGATTAAAATGCCTTTTTCACGCATCATTATGTTACAAGGATATTGGGAATCATCTCTTTCAAAAAGTTTCCACATCTCCTTTGCCTTCTCAATTGAAGAAACCTCCACAATACCATTCTCATGAAATGAATAACAACACGGTGTCTGGTAATCAGTGAAAGCATAACCATCATGTAAAACAAGACAGGCATGTACTTGGATAAGCATTCTTTCATGTGGCAAAAGCCCATCTACTTCCATTTCTAATAACTTAAATATTGAAGTGAAGAATGTCCTCTTATAATAATTTACATAAGATATTTCGTTAAAGCGATTATTAGTCTTTACTGCTATATATAATGCTACCATTCGCTCAAAGTCACAACACCAATACACATCATGCGATCCATGTCTCAATATGTCATCTAGTAGTTCTCCATTTCCCGCAACGTGTTTTAAGGGAGAAGAAGTAGCACCAAAGGCTTCTTCCTTTCGAACTCTCCAAGCAGAAAACAAAGTAGATACAACACCTAAACATTCTTTTGACCAACCAATACATCAACTATAAGTATAGAAGGCATGTGCAATATCTATGAGCAACAAACCTAGGTCAAAATTGACTTTGGTATCTCATCAACTATACCTAAAATATATGGTAAGCACCATTGGATGAACTTTTGGTTCTCTTCGGCCTTAAAGCTTTCATTGTACTTACTTGGATTACGAGGCCATCGTCCATGACGAATAGAGGGTGGAGAGAGCTTATAAGCATTGTCACAACAAAAATCTATCATCTTTTTCTTTTCATTGGACATGGCTCTCATGAGTACTCGTATGTATTTTTGAAATACATTTAGAGATAACACATGCATCACATCATATACCAAGTCTATTGACAAGTTAAAACCATACAAATCATATAGTTTCCATAGAATAGACTCTCCAGCTAATCCTGCAAGCTTTAGTTTTCCATCCTTTTCAGCGTGTGTGGATGCCCTCTTTGAACTTGATAAGGCATCAATCATTTCACCTATGGACTGTTGGGTTGGAGGATATCTTTCTTGATATCGACTACCATCGTAAAGGTAACGTCCTTGGAATGAGGGATTACTAGTATCAAGAGTAGCTTGGGCTTTGTCTCTACGACAAAAGAATTGCCCACCATCTTTGAAGGATCCTATTTTGCATTGCGCAGGATGATCCCTTGTAACCATCATTAGCATTAATCTAACAACACAAAAGTTTGATTGTCCCATTGGATTTTCAAAAATCTTTTCTACAGGGTAGTTGTATGACACTTGCATACCATTTATGTAAAGGTCTTGTAGCTCACTAATAAGTGGTCTTAAAAAAGTTTGAAATACATCAGGAGTATTACGAATAAATTTAGAGCAACTAAAAGCTATGAATAAAACAGGAATAATGCCTAATATGGAACCCTTCCCACCATTAAGGACCTTAATTTCAACCAGACCACAGTCCTTTTGAGTGGTACGATAGGCTTGGAAGCCATCCCAATGTAAAAGAAGTGCCAAGTTCTGAGGATCACCTCTACACATTTTCCTTTTACATTTGTTGAGATGTTGACATTTTTTACAGACAAAATTATACTCTTGCATCTCTTGGTCAAAACCTTGTTCTAGGACTATTGAGAAACAAGACCTTGGAAAAGTTGTATATACTTTCCCACATGTAGGGTTGTTGCACGCAACAACCATCTCATACTCAGCATCAGGATTCCAAAAATCTTGATACTCACGACACTTTGTTCCATCCCAAAACTCGTTTATGAATTCTGGTTGCATATGGATGTCTTTCCCTAACCATCTTGTTTTATGATGCCACATGCTTAGGAAATCATGAAAAAGTGTCTTGGATCGCAGTAAAAGCTCTAATTGTTTCTTTAGAGGTAAATAATCAATAGCCAACATTTCTCTCCTTGGTTTATTGCATTTTTTACACTTTTCACAACATTCAACACAATCACGCTTTAGTATTCTTTTTCACATATTTTGTTTGCAAGAACACAAGACTACATCTTTGGCATAAGAATATTCTTTACTAGGTGTAAGAAGTTCAATTTCATGATCATTGTTTTTACTTCCCATGCAAAACCTATAGCGCTCAGGTTGGACCATGCCAAGACCATGATACATAGATTCAAGATGCTCCCAAGATGTCGGGACTCTCACTCCATCAAGGTTTCCATCCCATGTATCAGGTAGTTGCACTAATAGCTTACTTAAACTTGGCTTGCACTCTTCAACTCTCTGAGCCCTAGCCCTTGGATTTCCCATGTCTCCAAACAATAATTGGAGCATCTTCTCTTGTGCACTAATTGATATTTGGTTCTCATCCCAAAGAGCTTGAAGCTCAGTTATTTTTTGTATAGTTTGTTGATATAATGATGGCCTAGTAATAGATATGTGATTGTCTATAGAAGGATCTATTTGAGGAGACTCAACATGGTTAATTGAGTTGTTGTCATGACTAAAGGAGGGACTTATAGAAGTATTGATAGTTTGATCATTGCCTTGTTCATGTTGCCTTTCATTAGAAGGAGTAAGACCAATTTGCATACTTAGTGCATCATATTTGGCCTTCAACTCCTGGTGCCTAATAAAAGTTTGTGGACCAACACTCCTCCCACCATTACAATATGCAAGGCAATCACACCACCTACGTCGTCTATTTAATTCACCTATGTTAGTTTCACCATGCATTAGAGATGATTCTTCGTGCCTTCGGTTCTCAAGATGATCTCCTTGCACATTTGAGTCCCTTGGTTCAGTAGGATGTAATCTTTCTAGAGAAGAATGCGTAATCCCAATCATGTCATTTTTAGCGTGTCTAAAATAAGTACTACAATTCACTAATTGCCAACCTTCAGTACTATGTGCACACTTATAGTTACATGTGCATTTTCTTAATGTGCTTGAAGAAGAAGACATCCCTTACTTGAGTATCTTCAATCTTCAGTCCAAGGTTGATGAAATTATGAGCTCCACAATTAAAACTCCAAAACTGCAAAAAAACGGCCCATAACATAGTTTACGTTAATAACATATTTTAGTTGTGCAGTTAATATCATAGTTTATACTAGTTTAAACAATTAAAAACATTTTAAAAAAAGCAATCTTTCCTAAACACTTCCTTAAAGTGATGGGGTCGAATTTTGTAAACATTGGCATTAGTTGATGAGCACATAAGTGGGTATGAGGCCAAAATAAGGGATTGGAAAGTCGAGGAAAAATGAGGGAAAAGAAAAGTTGATGTACACAAATAAGGGGGATGCTTAAGCGTATAGGTAGCTTATTATTTGCAAACAGGGAATAAGAACCTTTTCCAAATTTGATAGAACCATCCGAGTCATACCCTTTGGTATGAAAGGATATTTATTATATCATGAAACACACTCGAAACACACCCTTTGCAAATAGGTATGCTCAAATCTATAGACTATCATTAGACCTTTGGCCTTGTTGCAAAAATGGTAATTTTAAAATAAGTGATTGTGTGGCTATATGAAAAGATTGGAAGCTAGCAAATTGGAGCATTGAGTGTATCCTTGAATAATGATCAATATAAGGAGGTGTACATAGAACAATTAGAGGGCTATGTGCATTAGACTTTCCAAATTATGTGCGCAAGCTAAGGAAGGCTTGATATTGGCTAAAACAAGAACCTTATGCATGGACAAATATAATGAAAAAGTTCCTGTATTGGATTTGAAGTTAACAAGGCTAATCAGTTAATGTATGAAAATAAGATAAATGTTAGCAATGTCATAATTGCAACCTATGTAGATGATCTTATTATGACAAGAAGTGACATCTAGTATCAACACTCTTATGCCTCCCTCTAATATTGCTATAAAACCTCTATTCCACTCTAATATGTACTCCAATACAAACATTCAAATACCTTAGCTCTAATGCCTTCGAGACTCTAAAAAATCAGTGTAGTAGTAGTCAGTGTAGTAGTACTGCTGCTAGAACTGGGATTTCTCTCCTTGCATGTCGTGCAGGAAGGACAGGGGTAGCAGGTGAGGCCGTAAGCAATATCCGCAGTGGCAGGTGCAGAGGCAGGTGCAATATCCGCAGTGGCAGGTGCAATATCCGTAAGCAATATCCGCAGTACAGTGCAAGCTGCTTTTTGTGCAGAAGACAAAGTAATGAGGGCGTTGTTGTCTGATGCACCATTTGTTGTCCTAGAAGGCACCATTTACAACGAAAACGTGAAAGGTGAGACGCTTCAACAGAATGCAAGCATGTGACAGAGATCAATTGGCTCTCTGGGCAGCATGTCATCCGTGTCTGATCAATGCAGTTCTTCACTGGAGCTTTAGGCCACAACCATCAATAGCCTCGCTATGCTAGACCTGGGAAAAGGCGATATTGGAAAGATTTCCAGAGGTAATTCCTTCATTTGTGATTCAGAAAGAGTTGCTGGTGTGATCATGGAGATCGAGTTAAAGGCAGCAATCTCGAGTGGGAGTGTGTTTGATTAAGGACAGTTGTAGTACTACCTAGTCCCAGACCATGGCAATTAGAACATGAGTACAACATTGATGCCTGTAAATTGCTGGAACAGTGAGACCATCACAAATATGATCAACTGTGGCCTGTTTCGACGATGCAGAAGGAGTTTGTTATAAGGCGCTACATCACTCGACTTCACCATTTCCTCGAACTCCTCCTCCACATTCTTCGTGCCTCACACCTTCTGAAGGACAGCCTTGCCTTGCTGTAGTCTACCTCTCTCTATCAAGCTGATCGGGGTCTCAACAAGGAGTAGCTCTCCAAGCATCAGTATTAATGAAGGGACACCTGCACTAGCAAGGGCGATGCGCCAACCCACACCTGGTCTACTGATATAGTTTCTTTGGCTGGACTGCCATTCCCCCTTCCTTACCTATCAGCAGGCGACAATGTCCTGAAGGGAGTTACCTTTTGCTTCATCTTCCTCAGGCATACTCAACTCCACGGGTAGCACTTTTGTGAGTCCTCAAACTCCTTTCCAATCCTTGGATTTTATCTGGCAAGTCTCTTTCTTTAACCCTTTCACATGTCTCATAACACTGTCCTTGAAGCCAAAGAAGATCTTTTTCTGATGCTAGAGATGTAATCTAATGCTCTATTCTTGAGTACGCATGCATGCACGCACGTGTCCACCTGTGTTGAATGCAGGGACATCACATACCTTTGCATGAACATGTCTCTTTCTTCAGCTCCGTCAAGAAAGTGCTGGACAACACATACCTTTGCATGAACATGTCCCTTTCTTCAGCTCCGTCAAGCAAGTGCTGGACAACACATACCTTTGCATGAACATGTCTCTTTCTTCAGCTCTGTCAAGCTAGTGCTGACCTCAAAGTTGGGAATCCAGCAAGCACAACACCTCATCTCCAGGTCTCTGTTCTATGTTTCAATTGGGAGCAATGACTACATTGAGGGCTACGTGGCTATGCCAGGGGCACAGTCACCGTTGCAATTGCTCTACAGTCCATCTGAGTTTGTGGAGCTTCTGCAGTGCAATCTTGAGTTCAGCATGTGTACTCGATCGCAGTCTTTGAAGATTTTACCACCCAATTGCATACTACCAGGATGCCACTATTCATGGGCCTTAACACTTCTTATGGGCTTTGGCCGGTCTCTGGCTATGGTGATGATGTGATAATTGGAATCATGGTTTCGAGAATTTGGCCTGAAAGGAAAAGCTTTGGGGATGAGGCCCTTGGACCTGTTCCCATCAAATGGAAGGGTGAATGTGAGGCTGGAGCTAACTTCTCTCCTTCCCTCTATAATGGCAAGCATTGGGTCCTTGTAGTTGGCTCAGCTAGAAATGGAGGCCCAAACCCAGAGTCAGTCACAAACATTTCCCCATGGCTGCTTACTGTAGGTGCAAGCACACTTGATCGTGATTTTCCAGCCACTGTAAAGCTTGGTACTGGAGCTACCTACACAGGATTTTCATTGTATCAAGGCCATGATCTAGCCAATGAACAGGTACACATCCTGCTGAAACTTCAACTTTCTTGAGTATGTCTGAATGGATGCAAAGCATAGCTTGTGCATCTCTTCTGGGATGGTATAACAAGCTTCTGCATTTATACCAATTGATGAAGGTTCTTTTGTGTGCAAAAATGATGTAAGTGCCCTTAATTTATGCAGGCAATGCAGGCCAACCAAACAGCAATGGAGAGGCCAATTTGTGCAGGATGGATTCAGTAATGCCAGACCTTGTCAAGGGTAAGATTGTAGTCTGTGATAGAGGCCTTGATCCTCGTGCTGCAAAGGGGATCATGGTGAAGCAAGCCGGAGGAGCAGGCATGATCCTCACAAATGCTCAAACAAATGGTGAAGAGCTTATTGCAGACAGTCATGTTCTACCAGCTACACTTGTGGGCTACACTTGTGGTCAAATAAAACAAACACTATTAGTAACTTTCAGCGTCTCAGATTGTTGGACACAGCATCTGATCCCACAGCAGCTCTATGAGAAGTGTAAGTGTATATAGAGCTTTAACTTTCACGTAGTATGATCATTACATCTCTTAGTAGTGATCCAGGATGCTACAGTTGGTGCATGATAACCCCCCTTGAATGTATATTCCAGATAATACGAGACTAGGACAACACTCTCTTCTCCAAAGATGAGATTGAAGCAAGGGCTCTCAAGAAGCAACATGCAGCAGCTAGTTGTAAAACTGAATCAACTCTAGTTGTATCATCTCTCTTTTCATGTTGTTTGTGAGAACTGTGATTGGTGTTTAGCAATGCATAAGACTTAGGTTGAGGTTATGTCACCTTAGATACTAAAACTTGGAGCCTGGGTGAAGTATGGCAAGTGAGAAAGGAAAAATAAGCAAGGTGTTGCTAGTGGATAGTTTCTAGCTGTTTGTGGGTGTTTAAAGCTGATACAAGTTGTAACAAGGTGGTTTGGACCAGGCATAGCTGTGTGTTTTGTAGATAATGCTGAGACTGTGCTGGCTGCTCGGTTGCCTAAGAAATGTAGCTGCTATATGAATGAAATCTGTTGATACAACCTTGACAGTACATGCTGTAGGTGACATGTTTCCTGACCTTGACAGTAAACACATGAAACAAGAAGGGACAAGACTCAAGTGTAGCCTTGAGAAAATTTTAATCACCTCTACTGGCCATTCTTTACCCACATGTCACTATTACTGTCACTGTAGCTAGTTTTTCAAATAAGAATCAGGCTTAGAGTTGGCCACATATTAAGAGTGCAAATCCCTTCACAACCCTTCTTAATAGCTCTAAACCATTCAGTTAATCTCTGAATGTTCAGCTATGGGAAGAGCTGGCTATGTTCTCCAAAAGTTAATCTCTGAATGTTCAGCTATGGGAAGAGCTGGCTATGTTCCCATAGCTGAACATTCAGTTAATCTCTGAATGTTCAGCTATGGGAAGAGCTGGCTATGTTCTCCAAAAGTTCAAAGCTACAACTAATCTTGCATACGGTCACAATTGCTTTCTGGTTCATCTATAGAGTGTTCTATGTGTAATTAATGGTTCCCTCGGTTTTTGCTTATTTAATATTGACAGGTGAATGGTGGAATGCTAATGTGGAGGATGTTATCACTCAGGCTTTAGCCCAGGGTGGGGCTTACAATATCTCAGATGCCATCACAATCAATGGCCAACCTGGTGATCTGTACAATTGTCCATCCTCTAGTTAGCCCTAAAGATCCATGTCTTATTAGGCTTCATGAACAATAATTACTGAGCTCAGATAAGAATGTGTAGTCCAAAATGGTCTCTACAGCATGATGTGGAATTCCGGTCTAGATGCTTGACAGGCGATTCTCCTACTTCAGAAGATGCTCGTTCGAGTTTGTAACAGAATTCATGCAAATCTGCGCCATCTGGGACTTTATGTGTAACTATTTAGCAGGCCTTTCTTTTTAGCTATTTAACAGAAGACACTAGCATGGTAGTTCTGGATATACGCCTTGAAAAGTGTATATTAAGCTATGGGAAGAGCTGGCTATGTTCTCCAAAAGTTAATCTCTGAATGTTTAGCTATGGGAAGAGCTGGCTATGTTCCCATAGCTGAACATTCAGTTAATCTTTGAATGTTCAGCTATGGGAATCAGTTTCAGGGAACTTTACCAGATTCCTGGGCTCAATTTGAGAATCTCAGAGTGCTCAGTTTAGGTTATAATAGACTCACTGGATCTTTACCTTCTTGGATACCGAAGCCTGACAAAATTCAGCTTCTGGACTTATCGAAAAACAAATTTTCAGGCACAAAGCAGATCTACCACATGGAAGGTCTTAAGATTCGTGTAGATGTAACTGGCAACAGTGCTCTGTCGCAAGACAATGTACTTCGCAAGCCTGAAGGGGAGAAACTACTCAGAGGGCTACTATTACTATGACATCCCAAAAAGTGTCTGTAAGCCAGTGTCTGTACAAACACAAGAAAGAAGTACTAGTGCAGGAGACCCTCGTAGCAGAAGTAATTACTGAGACTTAACAGGCCTGATAAGCCATAGCAAAAACGTATTGATGCATGAAAGAAGCTTATAAAACATTGCAAAAATATAATTGTACCTGGACTGGAGCTTAGTGATGGTGACCAATGCTGCAATATTCTGTGACCGTCTTTTCTTTCTCTATCATGAAATCTGTGCGCCTCCACTCAGCTCATAGAGTACGGCCTGCTATGTTGCTGAATGAAAAAAGGGGAAAAGAAGAGAAGGCGGGAGTTCCAAAACGTTAGAGGGAAAATATATTAAGGTTAGTGTTTCAACGGTAGAATGAGAACTTTTTAATTTTTTTGAGTTTATCAATATTTATTTCTCTATTTCGTTATTGAAGAATTCTAGAAAAAGTTAAGTTACATGATCATATTCATAGCATCACCAATTTGTTATAAAATCTCCCCCCCCCCCACCTTCGATGACTCAACTCTTGGTGATTTTTGGTGCGTGCACCGCATCAATTATCTCTATGAGTACAATGAGTAGACTTTGTCGATCATCATCATTCCAAACGCAAGTCTTGTAGAGATTTTCGATGTCTCATCAAAATTGGAAGACTTAAAGGGATCTTGGTAACACTCAAGATTCTTTAAATTAAAAATGTTTTGTCTCATCAGTGATAATATTAGCTACCAAGACTCGTGGATTTATTTACATATCTAATAGAGTCTACATCTCTAATAGACCCGTTTTCAACATCTAGTGTCTAATTGGATCTTATATATCCTTTAATATTCGTATCTACCCAATGCTTCAAATCAATTTGCATATGTTGCTGGCATTGGCACCTTAAAATCTCAACAAATACCCCAATGACTCGTTGTTGGTATATTATTATAAAATAAATATTTTCAAAAAATAAAACACAAATATGCACGAGGGAGGGAGGGAGGGAGAGAGAGAGTGAGTGAGTGAGAGAGCGGCATGATTGCCTCTAAGGCATGATTGCCTTAGAGGCAATCATGTCTCTCTCTATACAAATATTCTTTTTAAATTTTGCAGGTAGACTCCTCGGTAGATGCAAATTGTGTTTGGGGTACGACTCCCCTTGAGTTTATCTTTATTTATTTCATTTACTCTCACATTGATATTGATTATTACTTGTCTACATGACAGGTGAACAATGTCCAAACAGAATTTGAAAAACAACACTTTGATGTAGGTTATGATTGAAATCAACTACGAGGGTATAATCCTAAATTTTTTCAGGTATAATCCTGATTTGTGCAAAGGCCCCTCTCACTAAAGTGTAGTAGTACCTGATTTCCATTACGAGTGATGGCATAAGCACGGCTTAGATATCTCTAAAAATAATAGTAACAATTATGTTGATTTTCATTCAGTCTCACATTCATGACGCTTATCACTTGTCTACATGACGGGTTCACTATAAGACAGTAACCATTATTTTTAGTTTCAACCTTATGTTGATTATTACTTTTGAACTATAGGACAATAACCATAGTTTGTTTCAGTTTTAGTTTCAATTTCAACCTCATGTTGAACTATAGGACAATAACCATTATTACTTTTGAACTACATAAACCATTATTACTTCTGAACTACATCTACTCTGAAAACAGTAGGGAGGTTGTCTGCTACACCTACTCTGAAAACAAATGATTTGATATGAATGATTGATTACTTGTTGATAATCGGAGTATTGCCTTGAAAAGTGTCCTTCAATGCTTGATAACAATACTTATACTAAGCAGTTGATGACTACAACACAGTCATGCATCCGAGGCAATCGGCGAACAAGGATGAGATTGTGTGCATTTGAGAAGATGGACCTAGTTGTGTGAGGGAGAATGGACAATGAGATTGTGTGAATATGAGAAGTTGGGACCTAATCGTGCACGCGAGAATGGACATTTCTTGAATCATGGAGGAACGTTGAGCTCCCATTTAAGAAAACAACTAGTTTTATTTGCATCTTTCTTTTTTTTCTCTTACATTGCCCAAGGTTTAATGACCTTTCACATGTGTCTTATTACCTATGCCCAATGGGCATCCTAAGTACCCAATCCCTTGCTCCAATTCTGCTACTTGGAAGTCTGGCTCCCTTAGCAACTTTGCTAACTCATTCAATCCTAGGAAAATAAGCTTGCTCATCAATTTATAAAATTAATTGGTCGAAGCACCAGCCCCATAAGATACCATTTCCCTTGAACTAATATTTGGCAACTTCACCTTTATGTTTTTGCAAATCTTCTATTCACTAATATGAGACCAGTTTTATGCCTTGTAACATATGCAAATTCACTGAATCCAAATTAGTAATATAGGGAGAATTTTTCTTTATTCCTCTATTCTCATTGCATTTCTTTTAAGCCTAAAATTATCATGCAATAACAAACATTATAACATATCTACCAGTAGAATCTATTGCTACCTCTGCATAGTATGCCCCCAATACGATTTTTCCAAAGATGAACCTCAATTAGATGACTTTAGACTTGACTAATTAAAGTACTACTCGCCCCTACCAATGCCCATTGACCTTTGAGTTCATGCTTCTATACTACACATCAATAGCATTTTCTAACATTTCTATATTGCACATCATAAAATGTAGGTTTGCTTGGTGAGAACTAATAGATACTTGGGTTGCACATACAGCCTATCTTGTAATCATCAACAGTGCACCATCTATTCTTCTTGCTTTCATTACACCTATAAGGCCATGGGAGAAAGAGAGTCTTGTGATTGGGATGCACACCTGTAGATGGATACATTTAAATTGGAAATTTTGCAAATTCATCTCAAGATTTTGAATTTGCAAACCTCAAAGAATCCATCAAGATATATTTTGGACATGCTTTGCAATATTCAAGAAGAATAAAACGTTAAATCAAATCGAGTCAAATTGATATAATGACTTGATCAGTTAAAATGGGATGGTTTCAAAAGAGGTTTAGTACCCCTTACTGAAGATTAAGATATAGTACCTAAAATCCGCCTTCTCCTTGTAAAATTGGAACTTGAACAGAACATAGAGGAGAATCTATTGGTAGAATGCATGTCAAGAGATAGAGACCATTTGTTCTTGCCATACAAAGGATACCTATATTCCCTATATGCTCTTTTATACTTGGTATCAGCACATGTTTCTCATATTTTAGACATTCCAAGCTCCATTTGCATGGAGCTTATAAATATTTGTTGACTATGAAGCATGAGGTATAAGATCCAGTGTGCTAGCATGCCACCCACTTGGCCTATGCTCAAGGAGAACACCTAGGCTATCTGAAACCTAATTACCCTTCCACATGCACCAAGGGGTCGCATGACAATCAAGATCACAATGCAATTGGCCATACCATCAAGCACCCATATGATTGTCACTTCCCTCAAAACTATAAGAGGTAATTACACTCTTCCACTTTAACTAAGAGTAGCTGCACATAAATGACATTTGGCCCCCCTCCAATAAATTAACTAACCTACTTCCTAACTCACACGAAGGAACACCTACTCACTATGACCTTCCAAACTAAATTGGCAATAGTTAAGTGAGTTAGCAACAATGTAATATTATAAGATGAGACCCAAACTCCTTGCACTATGGATCATTACATTTTTAATATTTGCATGGTGCAAAGAGATGAGAAAGAAATCCAACAAAGGACCAATATCAAAGATTGCTATATAGAGACATTGTTGATGTACATGTCATATGAGAAATATGACATTGAATAAGATAGTTCTACTCCCATTTCCTAGTCATCAAACTCAAGTGGCTCTTACACTATCCGACATGGCTTGATATAAGGTAGTTGCAATAGTTATTGGGTCCTATCTCCATGGCTCGATATAAGGTAGGTGCAAGAATTGTTGGCTCCCATCTCTTAGGTCATACAATTGTCATCTCAAGGCTCCTTTTCACATCCACATCATTGCTATGATTTAACATTATATTAACAATGCATGTATTAATAAATGTTGAGGTGATCCTTGCTTGATAGGATCATGCCTTCTTCCTCAAACAACTTGCTTCCTACTAAAAAGTCTACAACAATAGGCATAATTACTAAGAGACATTGTTTGTATGCATGATCAATTTTGGCAAAGAGAAATTGTTTAAAGTTACTAATAGTGTACTTACTAATACAAATGATGTACCACATGTCCATGATAGTTGTGTGATCTCCTAGTGCTTAAACAATTTTGGAGCTTGGTCGAGCTAAATGGGTTCTCATCTCATCTTGTGAGCTCTACTACCTCTAGGTATAAATAAATGAGTTCTTATCTCATCTTATGATATTTTCCTAAATTAGAAGGTTCATCTTTATTGTTAGAATATTAAGTAATCCAAAATGTTTTCAACCTCTTGTGATAGACCTTGCAAGGATGTTATTCGAACCTCCTATCTTGTAAAGCTAAAATTGTTGGTCAATCTAAGTGCCATTGTGATAGTTTTGTGCCATTTCTCTAAATGATATAGTAGTTGAAGAAATATGCAAGACATGAACCTTTTATAGGAACTCAAAATAGACAAAAAAAAGGGCAATGTTGCATGTGCAGCCTCATTCCTTTAGAAGTTTTTAGTTAACACACACACACACACACAAATTTTTAAATGATATACCATGACATAAATTAGTAAGTTTTCTTTTTCTATTTGCCTTAACAAAAATACACATTTTTAAAGGGCAGTCCATTACATAAATTAGTGAGTTTTCCTTTGCTTTTGTCTTCACACTTTGATGGTTCATAAAGGAAAGTCATAACATTTAATCTACTAAAATTGTGGTATGAGAAGTTCTAAGATAAGCATCGCAAAGCCAGATGGATCAAGAATGGCTTCAAATTGTATGATAGCATGGATAAATTCAAGACAAGACTTGATTTGCATAAGAAAATCCTCCTTTATTGATATTTTTCTCTACTTAAACATGAGTACTATGACAATTATTGAAGTCTAGTTGACAACAATTGACATTGATTAAAAAAATGTGTGAACATTTCATTTCTAATGTATTTTGATTATGTGTTGAGAGAGAGAGAGAGAGAGAGAGTGTGTGTGTGTGAGTGATTGAGGGAGTTAATTTAGTAAATCTATTACATTTGATAGCATTGAATAGGCTCACTTATGAGGTTATCTTAAGTTTTACACAAGAATAAAAATATTCAAGTTTCATAAAAGAAGGAGAACATGCATGCACATGCATATTTAATCATCCACATGCAAAGAAATGAAGGACTGAGATGATGTGCATGTGTGTGTCTTGTATTTAAAAGTTTATGCCTTGCAGTGATCAAGATTCTCACCTAAGTTTTACATTTTTCAAATCATATAAAATATCTCTCTCTTGCAATACATACCATGTGCATGTACAATTTTTATAAATGAAAGTACATGCAAATGCATGATTATCAAGATATCAAACATAAACCATGCATGAGAACCTTAAGCATGAGAATATTAATAGATGGATATGCAAGAATTGAATTGACAAGTTTGTGTTTTAGTAATTTTGCATGTTTCTTATGATATTGTTATAAAATCTCCATACGTATTACATCACTCTACAATTCTATACACCCTCCCCTTTGCATTGCGAAACTATGTTTGGTGCAAACAATGGCTACAACGAAAAATTATTCCATCATTGCCTCTACATGAAATAGTATGTTCTAGATGAAAAACAGGCAAGAGGAAATTGAGAACATAAGCTACACTAATAACTCTCCTATGCTTGACAACTGCATCATAGGTTGAGGTACAATACACTAGCATAACATGCTTGCAACAACTTCTTAGCTTGGTTATATAAACATTATTATTTACTATAACTAAAAATTTATTTGTTTGCTTTGCTATATAGACATTTATTTTACTTTTTTAGCTTTATATACATTTATCTAGTAAAATTAAAACCTAGTTTAAATCCAAAATTTCCTACATGGTAACTAGAAAATTTTCATACATTTACGAGCTAAGAGTCATTTTACTAGTTATCACTTCATTTCTATGTAGTAAAATTAAAAACCTAGTTTGAAGATGAAAATTCCTACTTACTAACTAGGAAAATTAGTTCATTTACTAGATGTTTGTATTTTTACTATCTAGTCTTGTGTCTAAAGTTCCTTGTGTGACATCCATGATAATCTCTGTGTTACCTGTTTGCAACAACTTGGAGAAACCAACATGGTGGCGTATCGTGCCACATAAGGTGCAAGAATCCCAGGTATCAAAGCAAAGCATCTCTTCTAGGGAGATCAACATCTATAAGCGTGGCAAAGGACAAAGGACAATGCTGCACATGCACTGATTTGATAGGCAGATATCTAGTCCACGTCTCGTTGGAGGAGGATAACTCTGCGCCCCACTGGACATCTGATGCATGGTTGCTTCATCTCAGACTCAAGGTAAAATGATGCCATTGTAGAGTCTTTGCTGCCTCTTTCACTAAAAGTCTTCCGTGTTGTGCAGGAAAACATCACCTCCTTCTCATGGGGGGGATAACTAAGCTGTAGTGCTATTGCAAATTTGTCTGCCAGCCCTTTACGTTGGATATTGGTAAAAGGGAGAAGGACTGTGCATGTATTAGTTTACTAAGCTGCCGCTGCAATTACATAGGATGAGCAAGGATGGGAGTGTCAAACTGAAGATTAAACCGTAACAAGGAAAGCCATTGGTGGATTCTGATGTCAACCACTTTTTCTTTGGGCTTTGTCCGAGATGTAAGTGGAAAGAACAAACCTCATTGCACTGCGCCTCCTGAAGTGATCACGCCTTAATTGCATGATGTTGTCAAGATGCACAGCACTGTCACAGGGCTCCAAGTGGTGCAGACGAAGTTACGTGTGCGAATATCAGACCTTTCGGGCTGCTTATGTGGAAGAATGTATGGATGCAGAGCAGCCATGCTTGGATCTATGGTCAGCCTCATGTGGAAGAATATATGGATTCGATGCAGAGCAGCCATGCTTGGATCTATGGTCAGCCTCATGAATTTGTTTAAACCAGCTTTTCAAAGCTGTAGCTCTTACTATGGCTTAAGGCCAAGCTCCCTGTTGATACAGAGAAACCAGGAAGATGTTTTCGTAGAAAGAATCTCTCAATAGCTTGACATGTTTATCTGAACTTTTGAGCGAGTTATTTGCAAGCAATGTTTAGGTGATGACTTATTTGGATAGCTTGTGAAAATTGGGGTTACATTATTGCCACAGTTCTGTTCATTCGGAAGATTACAATAGCTCATACAATCTAGTCTATGCCTTCTCTTCCTGGAGCATAGGCAAAGCTTCATATGTAGTGGGGTCTGTGTCAAAGATAGTTAGTGTCATTGTTATGTCGCAAAGCTGAATCTGAAGGGTTGGAACGGCGAGAAACATTCCCGGGGGCAGTAGCTGACATAGAGTCTTCGTCAGGGGAGAGAGTAGCCCTACTGCTATGGCGGCTGTGGTAGGTGGAGTAGTGGGTTACATGTCGGTTTTGTAGGGAGGCAAGGAATTGCTGGGCGCGAGGTGAAGTGCGAGGAGATCGGCTAGCCACAGAGGTCGCGCCCCTAGGGCTGCTTGCAGTGCTACTTGGCCGGGAGCTCAGCAGTAGTGGGCGGCTCACATTCAAGCCTGGCAATTGCACTAGTGCGTGCCGTTGGCTGCTACTCCCTCCCGTCACCCTCGACACCGAGTCCGTTGCAGACAGCTCGGCTGGCGACTTGCTGCTCCCGCCTGTCGACATGGCTAGTGAACTATAGCCGCCCGCTAGTGTCGGTGGTGGCGAGCCTCCCATCAGGTCCCCCTCTAAAATCTTTAACACCTGATCATGTCATTCCAGCATCCACTTATTCAGTGATCTCGATTCTCGTCTGATATCCATGATTGCAACTCAACAGCAGTTATCAATACTACCATCGTGTTGTACTTACTTGAGACATTCGTGGTCTGGAATGCGGATCTCGCCTAATACATAGTGCAGCTGCATGTAGCATACAATAAGCTTCATACTCTGCGTACCTGTTCTCGAGCCGTGAATCGATCAGCTCATAGGCTGCATGGTCATCCATCAATGGTCTTGCCTGCGTCATCAGTACTTAACCTTAGCCTTAAGCTGAATCATTTTGTGGATTTTTACAAATTGAGATGGACAATCAGTTTCATACTAACTGACATGGATTACTAATTATGTACCCATTCTGTCAAGCATTGCTGGCCCTTTGGGCGCGTGTAGTCGATGGCTTTGCGCGCAGTGATCAGCTCTAACAGAATCACACCAAAGGAGTACACATCGGCTTTTTCAGTAAGTTGCCCTGTCTGGGCATACTCTGGAGCCAAATAGCTGTAAGAAGAAGCCGAATTCACGAAGTTACTGTTTTGTACACAGGTGCTAGATTGATCACCATACATGTAGCTTTTAGTTTTACCCGAAGGTCCCTAGCACTCGTGTCTCTTCTTCGTGCTCTCCATCTGCTTGACATCGTGCAAGCCCGAAGTCCCCGACCTGAGACCATGTAAACACCATCAATGACTTGATCTGACCAGCAAATCTGCCTAGCCATGTTGATAGGCTGCTAATTACCAGAGGCTCAAAATCATGGGTTAGCAGAATGTTGTTGGGTCGCAAATCTCGATGGACGATGCACCCGACTCTGCAATCCTCATGCAAGAAGCGCAACCCTCGTGCAGCACCTACCGCTACTTTCTGCCGCCATCTCCACTCCATGGGCGGGTTCTCTCGATCTGCATTAACAGATTGTAGAAACCATTATTTCTACGTGCAGGTTAAGCAAAACTACATCAGCAGTTAATCCCATTTCTGATATGAATCAGTACAATTCAGGTACGCCAACTGATGAATGCTCTTTTATGGCCACAACTTACTGAAGAGATGCTTGTCAAGGGAGCCGTTGCAGACATACTCATAGACCAGCATGCGGCGGCCACGCTCGATGCAGTATCCCATGAGCAAGACGACATTGCGATGTTGGGCACAGGCCAAGACCTCAACTTCCGAGCAAAACTCTTTGTCACCTTGGGCGCTGGCCTTGCGGTGCTGCTTCACAGCCACTTTCTGGCCACCCGACAGCATGCCCTTGTACACCGATCCAAACCCACCCTCAGCCAAGAAATTGTCCTTGGAGAAGTTGTTGGTGGCCTTCTGGAGCTCAGCATAGCTGAATCGAATGGCCGGCTTCCCAAATGCAGGTGCTTGATGCTGACAGATGGAGCATAGGGGTGGAGCTCCGGATGATGACACACCTCCTGATAGTGCCTTCCTTATGCGTGAATCAGATTCATCTATGATCGACTCAAAATCCCCTTTAGCGGCATCATCCTGAGGCACTTGATTTTGGCCGTTCATGTCACCCATCCCTAAGTCTTGCATGTTTGAACTGTTTTTCTTGTGAAAACGCCCACCTCCCTTCCATGGATTGCGATCTGGAGGTTTCTTCTGTGTGCTCTGGAGTTCTTCACTTTTACTCATTGGGGAGTTTAGCAGATGGCTGAGCATCCTTGGAGAATTCGAATTTGACTCACTGCTGGGATAATGAACTGACCCTGCAATTAAATTTGGATTAGCATGGGTGTTCCACTCTGATTGGCTCAAACTCAATACGCTGGCCTTCAAGGCTACTGCTGATTCGTCCAAGTTGTCGTAATTCTGGTCAAAGGGGTCAAATGATGACCTGCTGTCTGAGCTACATCTGGAGACCGGAGCAGAGAGGGTAGCTGTTGGATTGATGTAGGAGGTGGCAGGAGATGAGATTCCTGCTAATTGAACATTGTGATCAGTCAGTATCAATAGAGTTGATCAATTCCAGATGTGCAAGTTCACTTGAATTGTATTCACTAATCATCATTTGATTCCACATGATTATCTTATCAAGGACGGCATTGATAGGCTGGAAAAAGATCGAGGTGCTCACATCAACTCACCTGATCCATTCGTGCTCCTCTGAGATCGTCCTTGCATTTGCTCCTCCTTGTGAAACCTGCCTATCTTCGATGGACCCTTGATGAGGTCACCTTCCGGGCTAGATCTGCCAGTGGTAGCAGGCGAGGTTTGCTGGGATAATGCGGCAAGGCCACTGAATTCAAACTTTTTCTTAATGGTAGCTGCAGAAGTTATAGGAGCTTGTGTGGCTGCAGGCTGATGATCCGAGACAGTGCCATTACCAGCCACCAAGGACGAGGTAGGCGAGGTGGAGGTGTAATCGGATGTGAAAGTGCTGCTGCTGCTGGGACTAGCTGACTGATCACGATCAGTGCTAGTGCTAGATTTGAGATTGTGATCAGAGCTTGCTGCAGAGGATGTCGGAAACCCCATTGGGATGTTGGAAAAACTTAACCCATCCAACAAAACAGAGGAAGAATCCTCCTCGGCTTCCGGTGGCGGCTGCTTATGATCATCATCATCATCAACTGTTCCTCCGCGTAAGCCAGTGCCTTCTGGTCGTGTCTTTAGATTGAGACGGAGAATTTTGGTTGCCTGGCTGGCGCCACCGCTGCCCACCACTGCTAGGCTGCATTGCAGCTGCTCTAAGCAATACTTCTCTTCTTTCTTCAAATGCCTGTTAATGATGATCACACAGTATACTCCATGGAGACTTAATTAATCCTCGTTGGTAGACTTGTTTGACACATAATCAAAAGACTATTTCCCATTATACCAACTGTACCTGTCAAGAACCACCCAAGATGCATGCAGTTTGGCTGCTTGAGCTGCCACCGTGCCCTTCATGGTGGCTGCCAAAACGTGCACCCTTACTTTGACCTACATACATACGCATTGAAACCCGTTTATATCAACAAATGTGCTTGCAGAATCTGTGAAAATGTCATGCTCCGGTTATATTATCTATTATCGACAAATTAGAGTTTAGCTCTCCTAGAGAAGTGAGTGTGAGCCTTATATCTGGTGCACCAGGCCTATTTGAGTACACGTAAAGTAGAATGCGTGCACAATGTTTTGGCGAAATCTTACCTACTCTGCAAGACTCTGATTAAATATATGATTACCTTCTTTGCCTCGCAGCGTCTTTGAAATTGCTGCAGCATATCATTGCAATTTCGGCTGATTAGGCTTTCATCAACTTCCGAGCCCCCTGAAGCACCGACGTTCTTGCTGCTTGATCGCTTGGATGATGTATTGGTGCAATGCCGTCCAATACTGACCCAGAATTTCCAACCTGATCATCGTCATGTGACTAGTTAGAAGTTAACACCATTCACCCTCATATTGATTCGAACAGAATCGCCCCTTATCTAGATCCTTAAGTGCACAAGAGGATACCTATACAGAGAGAATTGTTCCTCTGTAAGTCCATTTGTCTCCATGTATTATCACTAGTACCTGAACTGGTAAGGGCTGGATTGATGATAGCAAGGAGAGTGAGACAGTCTCCCTCTTGAGCAACGTTGATGAGAGCCCACTCGACTGCATGCTTGCTGATGGGCTTGATGCCGGCGTCAATAGCCACCAAGATAACTTCCGAGGAGGAGGCTGTGCCCTGTAGTTGACGCGGCGGGGTTGCAGCATTGCCGGTTTGCGCTCTCCATTCCAGCAATTTGGGCTTCTTGGGAGGTTTAGCAGCCTTCTTGCCGAAGAATGAAATCATGGTGCGCTAAGAATGATGACTTATAATTGGTCGAATTCAGTTCCAGAAAGTTATAATATGGATCCAATTCAATGCCAGTCAGACACCTGCATCTACGATCGTTGGCACCATGGTAGACCTCCAAATAACCGGAGTGTTGTGATCAAGCGGCCGATTGTTATGTGTGCAGACAATGCTGACTGCTGATTATGTGGTGCTGGTGCTGATGATGATGATGGTGACCAAGAACGCCCGAATACGAGAGCTATGAGATGATGCGAAATTGCTAGCTCTGATGAGAGAATGATGGCAAAAGGACAATGATATGGAGCTAGGAGATGGTATATTGACAAGCCGGCCAAGGGGCCTCGAAAAGGCCTTGGAATTGCACTATGGTGCAGGGGATCAGATACCTTTCGCATTGGCGAGGCCGGCATTATCGTCAACGTCACGCAGACACCCTTCTGTGTATTGGGTTTTTGGGGGGTGAGGGGAAGGAGAGAGGGGGGTACTGTGTGTGTGTGTGTGTGTGTGAGCTGCTGACCTCAATGGATCTGTTGCGCGTCGTTAGGCTGAGCCGTATTCAGTACTTGTACAAATTATTCCTTGGATTACCATTATGATGCCACGTTCTGCTTGCCACCTGTCGCGCATGCAAGCGTCCTGCCGGCCGCCCTCTCCACAAGGGGGGGAAGCGGCGGGAGGGGAGACACCGTCCCTTGCATTTCCCAACTCTGGGTTTCACTGTCCGAACTGAGAAAACTCGACGCCAGCTTTCCTCCTTCGGGAATCGATGACCCGCACCTTCTCTTGACGAGCGCAATGACATCATTACAATCTCCACCGTCCCATCCCATCTCTGCTACTTACGTGGGCTCCATGGTCTCCCGCAACCTGTCTGTGGATGTTATCGATTGCTAGTCTTTGTAGTCCCTCCTCCACCTCATGTGGAAGCCCTCTTAATTTCATATCCATGCGTCTGACTCGTGCATGCTCCGCCCTCATTCCACTTCCTTTTTACTGAATTTGTAGTGACTTTGGAGGAGAGAGTGCATACGCAACTGACTCAACGTTTCTAGCTTAGCTTAATTATATGTATCTCTTTCGATCATTATTAATATTTCAAATACACAAAAAGTGATAATGGACATAAACTTTTAAGCGTTTGAGCAAGGAAGGTACAATTAACATTAGGATGCTAAGTATCTTAGTAGATAACATGGCTGCTTTTCTTAAACCAAGTCAAAGATCTTGCTAGCATGAAAGTGTTTGCCACATCTAATTGGGAAAATCTACAAACCGACCAATATCACTTTATTAAAATTCAGCATAATCAATTATGTCAATATTTGGGAACTGTGTATGAGGTTACAAACCTTTTCATAAAGTTTCATCACTATCTAACTCTAATCTATCATGCGAGGTAGTTCTAGACTTCAATGAGAGAGTTTGTTTTTGCCATGGATAACCTACACTAAACTTCTTTTAGATGGTTTTCTCACTCTACAAGTGGAGAGAGAGAGAGAGAGAGAGAGAGAGAGGGGGCACTTGGGGGGTCACTCACATATAAGTGTATCATATGGAGATTTAAAATTCCTATTTTAGACCTTTCTTTACATGCATAAGGGTATCATTGAATTGGAAAATTCACAAGTTGAATAGGAAAAGGGTGTGTGCTTTATTTATTATAAGTTTATAGATAAGGGGTTTTTGAATTACGCACTAAATGCATGTGATAGTAAGGGTTTGCATATATAAGTGAACCCAAAGAGAGAGAGAGAGAGAGAGAGAGAGAGAGAGAGAGAGAGTGTGTGTGTGTGAGTGAGTGAGTGAGTGAGTGAGTGAGTGAGTGAGTGAGTGAGTGAGTGTGTGTGTGTGTGTGTGTGTGTGTGTGTGTGTGTGTGTGTGTGTGTGAACATTGCACTCTATTTGGTGAGCTAGTTGTATTGTTCACTTTGATCAAGTAATTTCTAGTCTAAACTAACACATAAGCCCTTCCCAAATGCAAGCTCGCTATATCAATTAGCTTACCCTTGCATGATCAAAATCTTAAAACACTATTGTTAACTTAGTTGAATAGTTATGGCCTTAAAGTATGTTAGGTTTTGCCCAAAATATCAACTCATCAAAACCTCTAATCAAAATTGTCACCTTCTGAATATTTGTTGATCGAGATAAACACACATGTCAAAACATGGTACACTAAAAAGTCAAGGATGACTTCAAGATGTAAGAATAATTTAAAATGTTTCATGACAATATTCTTTACCTACAAATGACAAGTTATTAGTTTTGTGTATTGTACCTTTCAAAAAACTCATAATCATAATGAGTGGTTGTTGCTGCATGCACTACTACCAAACATTAAGAAGAGGCTTTGGAGGAAGTTGCCACTTGATAATGGGACAAAAGTGATAGTTCTCTTTCTCTCTCTCCAATTCTCTTCTTTTTGTCTTTGCTAGTAGGGGTGCCAAAGAAGCTAGAAGCCAAGCATCACTTCACCTTTGTTTGATCATATTCATGAAGATATCCCACACCTTCAATCAATCAATCAATCTCTCTCTCTCTCTCTCTCTCTCTCTCTCTCCGATTATCTTCTCTTTGTCTTTGCTAGTAGGGGTGCCAAAGAAGCTAGAAGCCAAGCATCACTTCACCTTTGTTTGATCATATTCATGAAGATATCCCACACCTTCAATCAATCAATAAATCTCTCTCTCTCTCTCTCTCTCTCTCTCTCTCTCTCTCTCTCTCTCTCTCTCTCTCTCTCTCTCTCTCTCTCTCTCTCTCTCTCTCCGATTCTCTTTTCTTTGTCTTTGCTAGTAGGGGTGCCAAAGAAGCTAGAAGCCAAGCATCACTTTACCTTTGTTTGATCATATTCATAAGATATCCCATACCTTACTTCAATCTCTCTCTCTCTCTCTCTCTCTCTCTCTCTCTCTCTCTCTCTCTCTCTCTCTCTCTCTCTCTCTCTCTCTCTCTCTCTCTCTCTCTCTCTCTCTCTCTCTCTCTCTCTCTCTCTCTCTCTCTCTCTCTCTCTCTCTCTCTCTCTCATTCTCTTCTCTTTGTCTTTGCTATAGGGGTGCCAAAGAAGCTAGAAGCCAAGCATCACTTCACCTTTGTTTGATCATATTCATGAAGATATCCAAGGGAATGCTTGTCCTTTTGTATATTGGTAATTTCATTGTCTATCATTCATCAATGATGAACTTCAAAGGCATCGCATGCAGTCACCTTCTATGTCTCACCATTGCTTATAAATTACCCTTCAATGACTCTCTAAATATCCATATTGCAAGCACATCCATATTGCAAGTATGGATAACTTCTTAGCAACTTGATTGTAAGCTTGGATAACCATAAACAATGTTTATACCACCTTCATATTGATTTGGAAGATGAGTATGAATGTATTCATAAAAGCAACAAGGTATTTGTTAACATACCGAGTGCAATGGAAGCAATGAGATCAAAGGGTAGAAAGAATACCAATCTATGGATTGATGGCAAGTTGTATCGTATGGATCCTACAACAAGAAGTACCCCTCCATTCTCTTCATGTTCCTCATTGTTGCTAAGGTTTGTTGGAGGTGATCATCAAGGGCTTCTAGCTTATACATCTAATTTAGTAGGCCATTCAAACATTTTGAAACTAAAGAACTAATGGTTACACCAAGAAAGAGATAAAATGAGGAAACAATTAGAGGAGAGCCATGGAAAAATAAGAAGTCTCAAAACCCAATTACATGTAGCCAAATGGAAGAAAGCAATGCTTGGGTTGCATCAAAGGTAGAGAATTCTAAAGAATAGCGAGACATTCAAGCCTATAAGTGGAGGTTGTAGGAGAAGAATAATAGCAATATGGTAACAATTAGTCCTTCATCCTAAACTAGTTGTATCCTTCTATTGTGTTTTAAAACATCAAGTCTAAAGTAAGAGCTCAATCTATGAGGGCATTATGAATCCATGTTTATATATATATATATATCATTATTGGTATTGTGACTAAAAGGACCATTCTCTATCTAGACAAAGCAACGAAGAACATGGAGAGAGCATTGGAAGCCTACGACAATATCATTTCTCCCAAAGCTGTAGGTTTTAACATGAGATTGTGGAGGGTAAGAAAATAGACAGAGTTTCTATCATCTTGATGAATAGGGCTTTTTAGCCAAGTAGTAAGGGAAATGAAGGTACAGAGGGCTCAATGCACTTCAATGTGTAATCAAAGCAAGACATCTAGTGGTTGGGAGCATTTCAGGTTGGAAGAAAGGGGAATGAAGGTATGGAGGGCTCAATGCACTTCAATGTGTAATTAGAGCAAGACATTTAGTGATTGGGAGTATTTCTAGTTGACACATAAGACATTGACGTATTGCACTAGGTGTTTCAATGAGCTTCTATACCTGAGATGATAAATGCTCAACAAGCAAGAGAGAAGCAAAGCATTGAAGGGTTTGGACAATATTAAGTGGAGTGGCACATGGCCATAGATTTAAAGACGTTAGAGTGCATGTATAATGTGTCAAAAGGTACTACTACTAAGAACTATTGCATAATTTACTATATGGCCATGGCCAAGGAGTGCAATGCTATTAGTTGAAATAAGGTATATAATAGATATACCAAATATCCAAACTTTCAAGCAATTCTAGGTATCCTATTAGCAAATGTTGTGATGGAGGCAGATCCTCAGAGATCTAAAAATATGAATAGTGTTCCTAGAAAACCCTCAATAGGTGAGTTGAGGCCATAAGGTTTCTAGGCATCATGGCAAGCTAAGCCTTGGAAAAAGGAACTCCATGAAAGGTTCTTCTTGCATTCATTATAACCAATGGAAAATGCTACACAATGCAATCAAGACCATGGGGATGAAGGAAAAGCAAGAAGAAGGCCCTTGAAAAATTCAAAACCTCCATGAAGGATGTATGGGGAGCTAATAATCTCACACAATATATGGTAAGGAACTTTATATTTGGTTTATATGCCTTCAACTTACTATTTACCTCTTAACCCGATCTCTCTTCTTATGCACAACATATTATTTATAGTCATTGGTTCTTGGTTTATGAGATAATATTGGAGTTTGTTGATTTAATCCACCAGAGGGATGGAGAAGTCTCATTACCAAGCAAGGACTAGCTACTTCAAATATTTAAGACACAATGGCTATGCACAAGTGGTAAACAATCTAGTAGAAGTTTTCCAATTGTTTTACAAATTAACTTGAGGTCAGAAGAAGCAAAGAGGATGTGCCAAAACTCAAACAAATATTTTGCATTATAAAACTTGAAACAAAAGATATAAGAAGCATACAATAACTCATGTGCAATGAAAAGTTTTTACAATGCTCGCCTCTACATAGAAACAAGATGAGAGATGGAGCTCAAAGAGTAGAAAATTAAAGCCTTTATTCTTGGCTACATGGGCAAGAGAACAATTCCATCTTGGTTACTTGCATTCCATCATCTTCATCATCCTCATCCTCCGAGGTTGATAGCTTTATACGTGGTGTTAGCATTGTTTGAGGTAGTCACTCCACAGGAACCCTGCCTTTCATCCATCGCTAAAATTCTCTTTTTGAGTAAGGATACAAATTGTGCACTTCATCGACGTGTGCTACAAAGACATGAATAGCATATGATATATAGTAAGGGTCCCATAAATATTGAAAATATTTACTTTTATATTATCTAATTTTCCTACGTATTTTCAAAAAGTTGTATCTTTTTTGTGCCATATTGACTTGGAGCTACTAGTAGCCAATGTCCTTGAGTCCCCCTACTCCTGTAAGGAATTCATCATTGTGCATTAAAACCTAGTTGCAAAGATGTATTCTTAGAAAAGAAAACCAAGAAGTATGGTTGACCAAGAAAAGGAGAGCACAAACTAAATATCACTCGATTTTCATCATTTTTTAGCAAACATGACCTTCACAATGGGATTATACTACTCCCATCCTTATGTGTTATTGATGCCTCATACTTTTCCATGTTGACTAGGTCGAGCCTTTCAAGTATTGCAACCCTTTCTTCTTTAGTAGACCATTGCTACCACTTATAAGCCTTGGCCTTCGTTCAATGTTTTTGAGGATTTCCTTGCTCGTCTCACAAGCTTTGCATCAACCAATTGCAGATTCTCTAGGTCATACTATTCTAGAGTGTTCAGTTTAGTTTGCATTTCTTTCCTAGTGAGTGTCAAATGTGTTTATACTATGCAATGGGAAATTTGTAGCTATTTTAGTGGTTAACTAGCCTAGATATTTGTGATTGAAGTAGGTTGATCTATTCACTAGCTAATATCGGCATTTTGGCACCCCTGATAGGCTAGTCGGCCAATTCTTGCCATTTTTTGCTATTTATAGCAATCTCCCAATTTGGGGTAGATTATTGAGATTTCATGCTATAACCTTGATTTGTATCATTTTTTTTATCGGCACATTGGAAAATCTACTTAAATGGGACTACCTACTTGGTTGCCTAATGCAATGGAGGGTCTCTCAATCTTTGTAGGTTGCATACTCCAACATTAAACTCTATTGTTAACCTCGGTTTGAGACAGAGAAAAAGAAGTCCAAGAAAACTCCAAATGCGGACACAACAGAAGAAGCAGGAAGGGAAATGGTCAAAAGTACAAGGGCGGCCTCAAAAGCTAAGTCAAAGGTAAATGTGCATTTTTCATTAGGAGAAATATGGACTCTCTTTTTTTCCCCTTAAGGAGTGAATAAAGAAATATAGGCCTAACCAATGAGAGAGCTGGGATTCTAGATTTATGTAACATGAATCTTCTAGCCATATCTTGGCCCAAATCTTCCCTCAGCAATAAAATAAGGGAAAATGTGGGGAATACAATGCTGACACTTCCTAGAAGTTTGTGACTTGAATTTTCATTTTCTCATTTTTTTAATGTTTGACTTTTCATTTCTCCACTTTTTAGTTTCCCCCTCTTTCTTAGGCAGAACTCAAATTTATCATATCTCTTTCCCCGCTTCTTCTTTCATGACGAAATCTTACAGCCTCATTGTTGCTTGCCTTATATGTAACCCTGTGAAATTTCATTTCCTCTACACAAACACACAATGAGTTTCATGTGTTTTATGAGAGCAGAGCTTGTTCTACCAAAGCCCTAAGATTTTCTTCACAAAACTTCACAGGTATATTGTTCTCGTCCATGGATGTTCTATGGTAAAGTTTTATCTCGTTTGGACAAAACCTATGCAAGTTATGTGCATTCTCTGACATGTAATTTCTTTTGTTTTGGTACTCTAAGAGTCTCTTATAGTCAAGAACAATGATCTTTTGAACACTCAACTTCTTCTTCAACATCTTATGATTTCTTTGTAAACAAAGCTACAGGTATGTTGTCTTGTTTTTTTGCTACTCTATGGTTAAATTTTATCTTGTTTGGACAAAATGTATGCAAGCTATATGAATACTGAGTTTTCCTTTGTTTTTTTACTCCCAAAGTCTTTGAGGGTGGAGAACAATGATTATTTAAAACCTCGACTTCTTCAACATCTTTGGGCTTCTTTGCAAAGAGAGCCACAGGTATATTGCCACTTTTTTATGTCGCTCCATGGTTAAGTTTCAACTCATTTGGACAAAGCCTATGTAAGTTATATGTATGCTTTGACTCGATATTTCTTTTGTTTTTGTACTATAGGAATTTGTCAATGAAGAAATAATGGTCTTCTTTGTGAAAAAAATTGCAGGTACAATGTTTTTTTTTAAATTGCTCCATTTAAATTTCATTTCATTTGGAGAGAACATTTCCAAATTATACACATGCTGATAGGTAACTTTTCTATTTGGTTATCATAGATGTCTTCATAGAGGAAAAACATCAGTAATATACTTGCAGTGGAGGTCTTCAATAGGAAAGATAGTGGCAATAATTGGATTTGTGATAAGTACTATAAGTTGGATTGGATTTTGATGCACCCAAGTACTCGAGGGAGTTTCAAGGTCAGGCGTAAGGATGTTGCAAACCCTAGCAAACATTGGAAAGGTAGAATTTTAGAGTTCAGAAAAGTGTTCAATGGAACAAGTACAATAATAAAAGTGTTGATCCAACATGTTTATACGCACAAACAAATCTCTGTACATGACAAGAACTACATTGCAAATTATAAACAAAATAGTAAGTTTTTAAATTTTATCATTGTTTATTCTTTTGCATCAAAGTTGTTTTTAAAAATCTTTGCAGTGTTCTAATTCAATCTTGTTTTACTAACAACTCTATATCCATCAACTTTGCATGAATGGCAGAATGTAGAATGTTTGAGCGGCAAGATACATGTTTGGCATGAAGACATACGTTCTTTGATCTATGATAATAACTCTGCAAGTCAACTTGCAACTCAAAATATCTTTTTTTATAATTCATTGTATGTAGTAGAAAGCCAGAGATTGCAACATGTCCCATTGCCACCACTATCTAGTGGTGAATGGTTGATTGGTAGCTTGGTTTTGTCAAGAGCATGTAAGTCTAAGATAAAATCTAACATCAATAGTGCTATAAAACCCACCACAGGCTCCAAAGATGTGCATCTTAGTTGGTTTATTCCATTCTCATTATTTGCACATTTGTTTGGTTCATGTGATGTTCTAAAGAAAACAAAGATTACTTATTAATGCAAGTGTCCATCCGAGGAATGGATGAGTCAGCTATTGGGTGAGTCTTGGAAGTCAAAAGAACACATTTTGATGAGACGATTGAATGTAGAATCAACCAATATGATCTCACATTTAGGTAAATCTTTTTTACTACTTTGAATGCCTTGATTTAATTGACATAGGTCTTGCTTAAATGAATTGTTGTGTTATTCGCATTTACTTACCATAAATTTTGTTTTTATTGCAGGTATTTCATCGCTAGACAAACTCTGTGTATTTGCTTTCAATATAGAAGATGGCGACTTTTGCGAGGAGAGTGGATCAACTTGGATCAAGACACCTGAGATGAGACACATACAGCTCTCATAGATGTGGTTATCTTGTGGAATGGTCATAATCTTTTTGTGGTCAGCGCAGAGAGCCATTGGCCCATTTCTTTTCTAAGTCAAGAAATCCAATTAATGTCCAATGAGCCCCTCTGCAACTTCTATTTCAAGTTAGATAATAGAAAAGTCAAGATTTGTAGTGAGAAATCCATGACATGTAAACAATGTGCTTCTCCATATATCCTTGAGATAGTGGAATCCTTGTAAAAAAATTTAATAAGAACGAATATAAACTTTTTTTAAACTTCTGAGTACTTTCAATTTAGATCATCTTAGTTTACTATGATCCAAGCGTGTGATAACACATACTATAATTAGTCAATCGTGCTGGTTAAAATCATATTTAAATTATAGGCTGGAGTTCTATAATCTACGCAATATTATCTTTACATAATGATATATTATAGCTCATCTCTTCTGCTTATTTCTTAAAATCAAATATTAAATTGGATCCAAGGGATTTTGAAGGTCTTTCAGATTTCTTTTCTTAAAATTTTTCTATATTTTCTATAGTTGGACTTGAATATACTCACAGCGATCAAAGTATATTTGATGATATAATAATATAGAACAAAGCATTTGTCTATATGAGTAATTTGAACGGTTACTTTAAAGTATTAAAATAAAAAAACTAAGGTAAAATTTTTAATTTGAAACTTTAGGGTTAAAAAATAACCTTTATTTAAAACCCTAGATACATAAAAGCTATAACTTCAAACTCATTTTCACTTTCATTTTCTACTTCCCTACGCTTGTGCTCTCCTCCCTTCTCTCTTTGTGTGCCATGGCTACCACTCCCACCTTCGCTGCATGGATTAGCTCCACACGCTATGCACACATAGGAGACCAGATATACCCTAGGTTTTGCACAACCTTGAGTCTAGAGAGCTCGCTTTCCGCTGTAGACCCTAGCTCTAGTATACTGGCATCGTTTTGTGATGCAGCAAACCCTCTCACTTGCTCTATTCCAAACTCTGCTCTCATATGGGTCCCCATAGATTTCCTATATAGTTTACGTGCTAGATCAAGCCATGCAAAGGTAATAAATTGCGCCCTCGTGCATGTGGGGCAGTTTCTCCGTGCCAAAGCAGTGCCCACCTCATCCCAGGACCACACTACGATGGATCTCATCGAGCACGATGTAGCATTTGCCATATATGTTTTGTGCACTAAGGTGTAAGAGGACAGTGAGGAAGACATCGACACACCCTCTCGGCCACAGCTAGAGTATTTCGAGAGGGAGCTTGAAGAGATCACACTCGATCCGAGAGTAGATGCAGCACAAAGCTTAGCCATTGTGCACCCACCTCCTTGCCTTGTTGAGATGACGACAAGCGATGAGCCACCCCTCACTTCTCTCCATGCTATCATCATCGAGGGGGTGGAATATTTACTTGTGCATGATGTACTAGAAAATTTAGAGCTAAGGGAAGAAGAGCTATATTGTATCATGGTGCATGATGCACATGATGATTTTATAGATTTTGATATACAAGATGCGCCAGCACATGTGGATGAGGTGGCTCAATATGATGGCATGAGTGTCGATGACATCTCTGCCATTGTGAGCATCCAAGAGAAGATTGAGAATGCAGCGCCACAGTATGAGATCTCAGATGAGGAGTTTGAGCGGTTACAAGAAAGCATTTTCGAACCTCGACCCGACTACACAATACCTTCCCAAGAGAGAGACGAGGGTGGCCCAGTTATAGGAGCAAACCTGGATGCTCCATTACAGCAACAGATAGATGATGTAGAGAAGGTAATGTTATCGAATTAATATTATCATATTTGCGTCAAAATTTACCAGTAGGGCCCAGAGTGTCATGTCTGGAGGCTCGCGTCTGGGGGCCTGAATCTGTAGACGCGAGCCTCCGGAGAGGGCAGCTCTGGGGACCTGATCCCAACAAAATTTGATGTGCATACTCTCGATGCCCTAGAGGCCCTACTAGTAATGCAAATTCAGAACCCCAGACGCGAGCCTCCGGACAAGGCAGCTATGGGGGCCCAATCCCAGCAAAATTTGATATGCATACTCTCGATGCCCTAGAGGCCCTACTGGTAAATTTTGACACAAATCCAATGTATATATCTTTACGACACTCCATGCATAGTGAGTTTGACATAGTCAGTCTGACACTGAGCTTGTGTGATGCAGGACATTGTCTATATAGATGAATTTTCATCTAGACAAGGTGGCTGATCTGGTAGCCAAGAAAGGATGCAGGACTCGGGATTGAAGGAGTATATCTACCAGCTTGTGAGCGACATTTTTGTATTCCATAAGACATGCTCTCCGGCTTTTTCTGAGAACTTCTTGAAGTTGAGGCCATTAACAAAGGCTGGGCCCTTCAAGACCATCCCAATGAACTCTAGCTTGGATAAAGTAGTGCTGCTTTGACATTCGAAGCTCCTCTACTTATTCTCTAGTACGAGGTCTGGGCCACTTTTTTCCATGGTGGCCCGTGGCACGGTTGTTGGTGTTAAAGACCCCAATATCATTAGGCAGGAAAACTAATAGGGCAAAATGTGTTGCTACCTATGATCAAGAATAGCTCTGCTGACCATGGGGAGTCTAGCTCAAAGAAGCCTAGGACAGAGTAGATGTACTTAGTGCCAAATGATATCTCATCACCAATGTAATGTAATTTGTAATATTCTCTTAAAGTAATGAAAACCGATATTTGTTGGATTTGAAAGGGAAGTGGAACCCAGGAGGAAGAAGCTTGGCGGTGAGAGCTATGGCGGATGGAGAGCAAGAGCCAAGAGAGTGAGAGACTCAAAAGTGGAAACTCCAACAACGACAATGTGTGGTCAGGCCTTCCTTTATTCAAACTGTCACTAAAAGAATAAAGAATAAGTGACTGTGACGAGCGTCCGCCACCTGCAATGTGTAATGGCGGGTATTGCCAGTGTAGTAATACACGGGCGGCTATGCAGAGGCGCCTTTACCCCCAACAACCTCCCACTTAAAGGCGAATCTACCCCAGTGAGAGAGAAAATAGAAAAGACAGTACAACATGTACACATGTACAATAGGATGAGAAAAAAGAGGTCATCTCATCCAATGCCCATCAATCTCCTGAGGAAGGCAAAGCACTCAGTAGTGAGGCTTTTCCGGAGCAAGTCTGCAAGATTCTGCTCGGTTGGAATCTTGACAAGGTCAACAGAACTATCCTCAACGACCTCGCGAATGAAGTGATACCTCACCTCAATATGTTTCGTCTTCGCATGAAAGACCGGATTCTTGGCCAATTGAATGGCACTCATAGAATTCGAATGCAGTGTAGGTATAGCATCTGTCATACCAAGGTCTGTAATCAAACGGCCTAACTAGATAGCCTCCTTGCAAACCTCTGTGGCTGCAATATACTCGGCCTCTTAGTAGAAAGAGTTGTACACTTTTGTGCCCTAGACATCCAAGAGATAGCCCCTCCAGCATAAGTGAACACATAGCCAGAAGTGATCTTCCTACTATCTGCATGTCCTGCATAATTAGAGTCAGTGTACCCCACGACTCCTATATCTAGGCTGCCATAGCAAAGACACATATCTGATATGCCCTTCAAGTATCTCATGATACCCTTTATGACATCCCAATGTTTCTTGCCATGTGTATCCATATAGCGTGCCACAACCCCAAGTGCAAAAGCTATATCTGGACGGGTGGCTATCATGGCATACGTAAGATTGCCCACCACGGCTAATGCAGGCCTGTGAAACCTTCACACGAGAAGGTAATGAACATCCAATAGGCTTAACATCCTGCATGCGGAAGTGCTCAAGGACTTTATGAATGTACTCCCTCTGTGACAAATAGAGTAGTCCCTAAGATCTATCACGCATAATGTGCATACCAAGTATACGAGAGGCATGTCCCAGATCTTTCATCTCAAAGCTCTTCTTGAGCTGAACCTTAAGAGCATCTAGCTCCTCATGAGCTATCCTTACTAAAAGCATGTCATCCACATAGAGTACCAAAATCAGGAAAGAATAGTCACAGGCTTTCTTCGTGTACAAGTATGGATCCATATAGCACTGCGACTGTAGCCCTATGATTGCATGAATGCATCAAACTTATGGTACCATTCCCTAGGTGCCTACTTCAAGCCATATAGACTCTTCTTTAGCTTGCATACTAGGTGTTCCCTGCCAAGGTTTGCAAAGCCCTTAGGTTGCTCCATGTAGATATCATCATGCAAGTCCCCATGTAAAAAGGCCGTCTTGACATCCATCTGGTACAAGTCTAGGTCAAGCTGTGCAACCAAAGCCAAGACTAAGCATAGGGTAGTCATCTTGACCACATGAGAAAAGACTTCATCAAAGTCAACACCATGCTCATGCTTAAAACCCTTAGCAACCAATCAAGCCTTGTATGCCGGCTTGGGGTGTCCAAGGGTACTTTTCAGCTTCTTACCCTGAGGCAAGGAAACCAAATCCCAAGTTTGATTCTTATGCAATGAGTCTATGGGAGCCTTCGCTCAACCGACAAGACCCACAAACCGCTTATTGCTTCAAGCGTTTCAAGCGAGCTCCAATGGCTATCTCTCACCTAGCCGATGTGGCGGTCGATCCTATGAGTGTAATGAGCTTACCTTGATGCCGATACGAGTTGCCTCCTCTCTCACACACCCCGGTAGCTCCACAATCCTAGATGCGAGCTTAAGCATCCTCAAGCCTCCTCCATCTCCAAGCTCCATCCTCCATAGCCGCACACGCGAGAAAAGAGAAGAGAAGAGAAGAAGAGAAGAGGAGATGGTGAAGAGCTTCACCCTCCCTCACTCTCACTCTCACACACTCACACTCCCTCTCTCAAGAGCACACACAAGAAAGAAGATGAGGAGAAGAGAAGAAGAAGAGAGCTCTTGTTAGCCACACACTAAAGAATGAGCTTTCCATTCACTTTTCAACTTTATATACAAAACCCTAAATCCCATGGGCACCCATCCCTTTTTTACATGACCGGCCATTGTGGCAAGGTCCTTTTTTACATGACCAGCCATTGTGGCAACTTTATATACAAAACCCTAAATCCCATGGGCACCCATCCCTTTTTTACATGACCGGGCATTGTGGCAAGGTCCTTTTTCCATTTCCCTCTTCTAGCCTTATGCCTCTAGCCTACACCCATCTAATATTTTACAATTGGCACAGGAGGGAGCCTGATGCTTTTTTACAAGAGTTTTTCAAGTTTTTTGAGGTGCCTTTCATTTAAAGTTGCACTTTTTTCCCCGGCTTAGCTTTGGAGGTCGCATGCGTGTCTCTGCTCTTTTTTCGTGTTTTTTTCTGCTTTTTCCTTCCTTTTTCCGCCATCTCAACTTGGGGTTAACATTACCCCCCTCCTAGATGGATGCCAGTCCCATGGCACTTCTGTGTTGTAGGTTGGTAGGCAATCGGCCAAGTGGTATAAAGGTGAGGGCCACTTGAAGACTTAGGTGCTTGTGGAAGCTGTGAAATGATTTTTGTTCGGAGAAGCCAAATGGATATTGTGTGGTTGACAGGGGCCTCCAAAGTTGGTGGTTTGTTTCTTTTTGTGATGCCTGAAAGGAGAAGGTGCGATGATGTTCCTAAGGGGAGTGCCTATCATTGTGTTAGTGCATTGTGCTTGTGCTAGTGGAATGGGGAGGTGGGTCTAACCGCAGGAAAGCCTGGGTGATGTCCCACACTTAAGGACCCCATTTATGCCAAGGGAGATGCGGTGCAAGTGGCTTAGGGTGACAAGTCTAACCATAGGCGAGTGTTACCTCCCTAGGTATGTCCTGCCCTTGATGTGCCCTAAGCGTGAAGTGGGGGAGCAAAAGGGCTAGGGGGTTAGGAGTGGAGCCGGCCAAATGAAGCCACCGGGCATGCCTAACTTGAGAACCCCTAGATGTAGTGATCGTGCTTTATGTGGTGGTAAGTGCTTCTGCAAGTGGGCTATGTTGTCCAATCGTGGAGAGTGTTTTTCATGCTTTTCCTTTCATGCTGTTCTTTTCTTCGCTTTTACTTTACTTTACTTTTCTTTTCTTTTTCTTTTCTTTTTTTTTGAAGTTATAGTAGTAGAATGACAACCAGGGTCTAATTCTCTTTATCTGAATGAGGAAGGGGAAGGGGGTCAGATGGATTTGCTCAAAAATTGGTAGCTTTGCATGTATCCTTTTAGATTCATGCGGACATGGAGAGAGGTGGTGGAGAGGAAAGGGTGATTGCATCTGGTAAACTGGCTGTCATTCATGTCTTCTAGGAGGGCTAGGCAAAAAGAGGGGAGGATACTAGCCCTCATCATACTAATGTCGAGCATACTAATGTCGCATACTCACCTCCTCCATAGGGGTTGGCTTTTATAGCCCTATACTGTATGTGGAACTTCCAAAACTTTGTTTTGCCAGTAGTCGGCCTCTTCAGTTCCCCAGGAGGTGGGGTCTTCTCTCTCTCTTCTAGCCACTTTTGCCCTAGTCGGCCACCAATCGCAATCACCTCCTATATAACCTTAAGCGGCAAGACCCTCCGCAGGTTGTTGGGCAGGAGAAAACTAAAGGTGAATGGACCCTTTTCTTTTTCTTGTCTCTCCCAAACCACTAGCTCTGTGTGGAATCCAGCTGGAATGTCATCAGGGCAAGGTGGGAGGGGTGCGGATGGCTGCACGACTGGCTTGGCCCTTAACTACTTCCTGGCTTCTTCGACTAACTTCCTGCGTCTCTCTTTAAGTGCGGCTTGTCTTTTCGTAGATGGTTCCTCCTGTCGTTGCTCTTGAGACTGCGGGGAGGGGGGTTGTGGGATCACATCCTCTCTAAATCTGCCCATGTCGAATTCAAGTTTTGCTTCCTCCCCCTGCCGGTCTCCTTGTTGTGCCCCCTCTTCAAATCCTATGGCATCTATTTCCTAGGGGTTTAGGCCGGCCAGCAGTAGGTATTTCATTTGCTCTTCCAGGCTCAATCTAACCTCTGCAGGTTGAGGTGGCATCTGCAATCCTGCATGCAGGGCTCTGCGTACAATGTTAAGCTTCTTTTGTGCCACCTCCAATGATTCTCCCTCCTCTGGGCGGGTGGTGTCCATGATTGTGTTGAGGAAGGCCTTTTGTTGGGCACTGAAGGCCACCTGGGTGGATTCTACCTTGTTCTCTGCGATGATCTTCTCTTTTTCCACCAGAGCAAGGCGTCGTGCCAGTGTCTTCACCCTTCTTTCATTATGCGTGGCCCACTCCTCTGCTCTCTTGTTCATCTCTTCTAGGCTCTCTCCTTACCTTAGAGCCAGGGTCGTGAGCCTTTGTTCTTAGTCTTCCCGTTCTCTGACCAATTTCTCATGTTCTTCTCTTTTGGAGTTCAGCTGATCGGACTCGATCTTGTTCTGTTGCGGCTCCATGTTTTGTTTTCTTTCCTCGTCCCTGGCATTGAGCTCAGCCATAAGTGCTTCAACTTTGGCGGTTTTTGCAATGAGCTCCTCATACTGCATGATTAGGAGCTTGTGTTTTCTCTGCATTTTCACAAGTTTCTGTGTTTCATTGTCTAGTAGCTGCCTCTAGTGCTCTTCCCTATCGTCCTTAGCCTTCACTTCTTGCCTGAGATCCAAGATCTCCCTTTGCTGCATGGCTATCATTCTAGTTTTGTCGAGTTGAAAGGCAGCTACTGACTCCTTTTCAACTGCCAACTCAGCCACAGCTATCTTTCGTTCCTCCTTAGCTTTCTCAAATTGAGAGAGTAGCTCGGTGACGTACTCATCGTAGTTAGCTAATGGCATCATCGTTGTGTAGATTAGTGATGTCGAGGCTTCCACCTTCTGCCGTTTAGGGTCTTGCTTTGATTCTGCATCAGTGTGGCTGGCCTCTTTTGCCCTGTGGCCGTAGTTTCGGTGCTTTGTCCCTGGGCCATTTCTTTGTTGATGAAGTATTGCATCCATGCCATGAAATTTGAAACATCGACACTAGTCGGGATGCTGGGGGTGATGGTGGTTGGTTCGGTGGGAGGCACCATGAGGGGAGGAATCGTGTGAATTGGGGCTTTGCCCTTGTCCTCAATGACAGCGAGCGGCACGATTTCCGACACCTGTGTGCTAGAACCAGGCCCTTCTTCTCTTTGCGGGCTCAGATTCCCCAATTCATCTGCCCTGCTTTGTTGTTCGATAGACCAGCGTGTAGGCTCATCCAGGTCTTCTTCCTCCTTTCTTCTTAGTTCCTCTTCTTGTTCCTCAGCGGCTTTTATTTGCCTTTCTGCTTATGTTTTTCGGCGTTCTCCCTCCTTTTTGTCTTTTAATTCCTTTTCCTTCTTTTTTCTCTCCTCAGCCTCCTGTTTTGATGCCTTCTTTGCCTTCTGTAATTCCTCCTTTTCCTTTTCTTCTTCTTGTTTCTTCTTCTTCTCCCTCTCCTTGGCCCCCTTAAGGGATTCTTTTTTTGCCCTTTCCAAGTCCTCTTTCTCCTTCTTGCGGCCTTCTCATCCTTTTTCTTCCTTTGGGTTGTTTTCTTCTTGGGTTTCTTGGTCGTTTTCTTGCTTTTCTGTTCTTTTCCTTCTTCCTCGGTCTCGGTTCTGTCGGTGGACCCTTCTTTGTCCTGGTGAGGGGGCGACCTATCCGGCGTTTCTCCTTCTCCTTCTTCTACATTCTGTGTCTCTTTTACTGCCTCCTGGATAAGCGCAGTCAAAATGCTTCCGTAGCCGATAAATGAGGCCTTGGACGAGGCCTTCTTCCTTTCTGTGGCCTTGGAAGCTGGAGACTCTCCACCTGCCGGCGTACTTCCCAAAGCCAGTGCTTTAGCCGCCTGGTCGATGGTTTTGCGTTGCGGACATACCCATTCCAGTCGACTTCATCTAAGGTGTGGGCTGCTACATTCTCTAGCACGGACACACTGATTCGATGCATTAGAGCATTGTAGTAGTGGATGGAGAAGAGCGCATGCACTAGCTTTGCCTGTAACCTGGCTTCAGCTTCAAGGATGTCGTGGATGCTGATACCGTCATTAGTTAGCACCTCCTCTCTTTTCATTTTCAGCATGGTGTAGACATCTCTTTTCTGTTTTTTCTCTATCTTCAGTTCCAATCCCAACGCCTTCTCCACCAAGGCTGGGTTCAAGTGCACATGTACCTGTTTAGCCTTTTCTCCCCTTCCCACCGTCACAGTGCCGCACTCCTGGCCAGGGTCGTATGTCCTGAGAAACTCCACATACTTCGTGTGGTCAGGCTCTTGCGTAAATTTCTCCAAGTATTTGGTGAGGTTGCACTGCTCGATGACTCTCTTGGCTGCTTCCTCCTTTGACACTAATTTTTCAATGTTCTGGATGGTCCGAAACTTCAATTGATTGTAGGTGCAGTTTTCTAGGGATATGCCATACTACGCTCTTTCCTCCTTCGTGAACGGGAGTCGGTGGGCACGGTCTTGTTGCGACATTTTATGTTCCTATCATAAACCACAATTTTCATTAGTGCTTTCCACATAGTAATTTACTGATTGCTGAAAAAGAAAAACTCTATGCTTTTTGAATGAATTCATTAAGAACCAATGTAGATTTTCCTTTTCAGACTTTGACTTTTTGCCCTTTACTTCAAAGTTTCCATACCCTTTTTTCTGCCCCATCCATTTTTCATAATATATGTTTATGTATTTCACTAATTTTGAGTTGATTGGCCTAATTTGATTCACTTTACCCCCTCCCCTTCTAGCTTGAGAAGAATCCTTCCTAGGATTTAGGGTCAGAAGGGCAAGGGCGTTCGGCATGGTGGTGTAGGAGTTACTTGTGAAGGAGCCAATCATAGAACTGGGGGTTGTATTCTAAGTGAGCTTCGCAGTCCAGATCAGAGGGTCGAATCCCCACTTGCGTGATGTATGTGAGAATATCTGTTAGGAAGTCACCAGAGTTGACACGGCTAGCAATGTGTAACTCTTCCTCAGTCAACAAGCGATCAAGGTAGGGGTGTCCTTTGATGTGTTCGTCCATGGGTCAGCCCCAAAGAGTGGTTAACACTCTATACGAGGTTGCCGCGACATATGTGGGGTCATATTCCGTTGTTTTGATAGCGCGGTGCTGCTCAGCGTTGGTCATTATGCAGCACCCTTCAACTTCCCATTGTAGCCTAAGAGTGTACCAATGCCTCAAGAATGGGGAGTCAGTATTAGCGAGCTTTGATAACGCTGTGATTTCTTGATCAATGATAGCAAAAGTGGTTCGCTGATCGTATGACGTAATGAGGCGCTGTTTGATGGCTTGCTCCTTGGAGATCTCGCTATTGAGCAATTCAGCAACGAAGCAAGAAGCTTTTGCAAATGCGAATTCAAAGGTCTCCCAGGAGCATGGCATCGTTTTAACTTCAGTTGCAAAGGGTTCCTCCAATAGTCCTAAGTCCAAGCGGTCGTAGCTTAGTGCAAATGACATGAAAGTGGTCTCTAGTCATTTAATGCATACCACCACATCATCCCCGGTGCCCTCAGTGAGGTCAGCGGCCAGCGCTAAAAAGTATTTGCATTCATAGGAGGGCGTAAGGCCGACGAGTGGTCGAGGTTTGCTAGAACTAGAGCGTGTGACAACGAAGAGTTACGATTGGGAGTGTTCTTGAGTCTACGATTGGGCTGCTTGGATTATGGATGGATTAGGAGCAGCCACGACGGACGGACTACTGCATTAAGGTTGGATTTGGGGAGTCGGATTGACTTGGTCGGGTGATGACTCTTGTGACAACGTCTGTTGTTTGGGCCGATAGGCTTGTGTGGCTCTCTTGGGTTTGGACGTGGATGAGTCGGATGGCTGTGGTTTTGGAGAGCACTGCAGCTTGTGGTTTGGAAGGTTTATGGGACTTGAGTTGATCAAGCTTGAGGGCAGCATATGAGTAGTGCCTTTGGCCGTGTAGGCCTTAGGGATCCACATCCAGGTATTGCCCACGTAGTAGCCTTGCGCATGCAAGAGGGCTTTAGGGACCCATCTTTGCTTGATCATGTGGTGCATTCTGTGACTGCATCTTGGCCTCCTAGGTTTAGAGTTTTCAGTTTTATGAGGATAGGAGTGTCGACTCCTAGGCGGCGGTTGTAGCTGCTTAGGCTGCCATTGAAATCTAGGCTGTTGGGCCTTAGGTTTTGCTGTTGTGGGTTGTGATTCATGAAATCTGGGAGATGGCGGCCGCGCACTACCCCCCTCCTTGGACTTGGTTACAGATATTTCTACCGGTGGCGTTGCGGACAGTGATGAGGTCACGCAGCCCTTGCTTAAAGCTGTGACAATACGAACGTTGCCTATTGCGAGGTGGATGCATTGCGACTCATAATCGACATTGCAGTGAGTCTTTTTTTTGAAAGTTCACCCCAGCAGTGACTCCATGCCTGTGTTTTTAGCATTTGGCAACACATAAAAAATCATTAGGATAGTCTCATACTCTATAAAAACGACAGCTCTGCACTTGTCGAGAAGTGTGTAGGAATTTGCCCCATATGGGCTTAATTTCGCATTAGTGGGTTGAAGTGGTGGTCTGCCAAGTTGAGTCCAATGATCGTGAGTTAAGACATTGAAGTCTGCTCCCTCGTCGATCAAAGTGTTGAAAGCGCATGTTTGTTTTGCAGTGACCGTGATATGGAGGTATGCGAGCTCTACAACTTCCTCATCCTCATCATCAATATCAGTGATTGTGGCTACTCGTATCTTGACAGGCGGTTCTAACATCGGGGGCTCATGCAAAGGATGGGTAGGAGGGTAGTACTTCTTGACACGGCTGCCATTGAAGAAGCCTATGCCCTCACCGTCTAAGGTCTCGATCTCGACATTGCCTGTGCAGCTGATCGCACAAACTTTGAAAGGTCCAAGACCTCTAAATTTCATTTTCTTCTTATGCCCCTTAACTGAGTAGAGGAGCACTAAGTCGCCCTGTTAAAAGCCGCGATGCTTGACATGCTTGTCAAACCAACTCTTGTGTTGGGCCTTCTCACATATAAGCGCATGGGTGGCTAGAAGGTGAGTCTCTGAGAGGCATTTGAGTTCGACTAGGCGTTGTGTCCATGCCTCCTTCCCTTCCCATCGTTCTTGAAGTGCTATTCTCAGGCTAGGAATGAAGAATTCTAATGGTAGAACTGCTTCAGTTCCATAGGTCAGCCTGAAGGGGGTTTGATCGACAGTTGTTTTATAAGCTGTGCGGTAAGCCCACAAAGCTGCCATTAGCTTGTTGTCCCAGTCGCTGCATGAGGCTGAGACCACCTTGGTTAGGACATTGATAAGAATATTATTCGTGGATTCTGCCTGATCGTTTGCCTGAGGGTAGTATGGCGAGGATTTGCGATGGATGATGAGAAAGGTGGACAGGAGATGCGTTATCACTTTGTTGATGAAGTGCGTGCCTTGGTCACTGACCAGTTCGATGGGGCAGCCAAATCGCGAGATCACTTGCTCCCATAAGAACTTGGCAGCAGTCCTAGCGTCGTTTTTTTATGTCGCTCTTGCCTCTGCCCATTTCGTGAGGTAGTCCATGGCCACAATGATGTACTTGGCCTAAGAATAGTGTGCCGCAGGACTGATGGGTCCTATGAAGTCAATTCTCCATTTTTCGAAGGGTTGTCATGCAATAACTGGGGTCAACTCCATCTGATCCTTGCGAATCATCGGGACTTTTGTCCGTTGGCACTTGTCACAATGCTTGACGAATCGCGCTGCATCTCGAAAAAGCGTGGGCCACCACAATTGAGATTGCAACACCTTTCGTGCTGTCGTATCTCCACTAAAGTGCCCTCCAGCAACGCCGTTGTGTGCCTCTAAGAGCACATCGTGCATCTCATATTCGCATATGCATCTGCGGAGCAATCCGTCTTGCCCCAACCTATAGAGTTGGCCTGCAATCAACTGATAGGGCTGGATCTTAAGGATTAATCGCCTAAGTCGAGCTTTTTCTATTGGTCGATCAGGCAGTCCGTATTCAAGCACTTGGACTATGTCATCCGCCCAATATGGCGTTAGATCAGCCTTGAATAAATCTCTCTCGCTGGAGAGGTTAAATAGATGGGTATCGGGTAATTCCTCAACATTGCCTTGTCCAGCGGCTTCTCCCGTGGAAATGCGTGACATATGGTCAGCCATGTAGTGTTGTTTTCCTTTTCGTACAACCACGGAGAAGTAGAATTCCAAGAGCAGAAGGAGCCACCGAGCTATGCATCCTGTAGCACAAGGTTTGTTTACTAGATAGAGCAGGGCTTGATGGTCCACAAAAAATGTAAAATGTAAAAGGTGTGCCGGAATTTCTTCACAGCAAACACCATGGCTAATCCTTCTCTTTCTTTCGTCGAGTAGTTCATTTCCGTCTCAGTGAGTTGTCTGCTAGCAAAGCTCACTGGATAGTCTAAGTTGTGTTCACCAGGTTGGCACAACACTGCCCCCACGGCAAACTTTGAAGCATTGATATGCACATGGAAAGTAATGGTCCAATCTGGGGCTTGTAGAATTGGTGCTGTGGTTAAAGCCTTTTTCAACTCTTCATGTGCTCGTTGGCATGCTTTGGTCCATTCAAAGACGATCAGCAGCTTGTACAAAGGTCTGGCGATCAATGCATAGTTCAATACAAACCGTCGATAGTACCCCGTATGGCCTAGGAAGCATTGAACTCCCTTGTAGTTGATTGGGGGTGAAAGGTCAACAATAACCCTGAATTTTGAGAAGTCAGTGGCAATGCCGTTCTTCGACACCACGTGCCCTAAGATGCATCCATGCTTTACCCAAAACTGGCACTTTAAGGGGTTCAAGGAGAGACGATATAAGCGACACCGCTCAAAAACTCCGCGGATTTTGTCTAAGTATTCGATCCAGGTCGAGTGGACACAGAGGTCGTCAACAAAGACTTCCAACTCCTTGCGAAGCATGTCTTTAAAGATGGTGCACATGAGGCGTTGGAAGGTGGCAGGGGCATTAGTCAACCCGAAGGGCATGACTATGTAAGCAAAGACGCCCCACTCAGTGGCAAAGGCAGTCTTGTGCCTATCCACAGGATGCACTTGCACCTGGTTGTACCCTGAGAAACCATCCTAAAAAATGTAGGCTTCCTTGCCTGCCACTCTCTCAAGCATGTGCTCGGTGTACGGTAATGGATAGTTGTCCCTCTTAGTAGCAGCATTCACCTTCTTGTAATTGACGCACACTTGGATTTTTCCATTCTTCTTCAACACGATGACTATGGGCGATACCCAGTCTATGTGTTCAATTTCGTAAATGAATCCCGCTTTCATCAGCTTATCAATCTCCTCTTTGACAGCATGAGCGTGTTTTGGATTCATAGGGTACAGTCGCTGCTTGACCGGCGTTGCGTCTGGCGTCATGGGTATGTTGTGAGTCACGACACTCGGATCTACCCTCTTCAGCTCTTCTAAGGACCAGGCAAGCACGTCTATGTACTCTCGCAAGAGAGCGACAAGATTCGTTTCTTCTTCCTCAGTCAAGTCATCGGCAATGAAGACTGGTTGGGGTGTTTCCACTTCCTGGGCTAGCTTCACCTCCTTGACCTTGGCTGGTCCCTCGATCGGTTTGCTCGTTTGCCCTTGATGCTTGGCACCTAACAGAACTATTACACTCTCCCCTTTTTTGAATTTCATAAATCGTTTAGGGAGGTCCTGCAGTTTTCGTTGTTCTTTTGCTCGTGTATCCCTGGGTTGTTTTGCCTTTTTCTGCCCTAATCGTCTATGCCTCAGGTGGACGGGTAGATCCCCCTTCGTGCATCTGGCCGTGGCCAGCCTAGGGATTTCTGGATCACTATCCGAACTAACCTCCGACTCAGAGTCAAACTCCCCATCCTCGCTGGAAGAGGTGATCTCCCCTGGTGGGTGCAGTTCAGACAGCGACTCTATCCTAAGCACTAATGTCGTTCCTGGTTGGGCTAGGCCTACTTGCTCAAGGTCTATGGCTCCTACGTGTTCCAACCAGGCACAATCACATTCCATGCGCATGACTCCTCGCTCTATCCTGAAGATACTCTTTTTTTGCAGCTTGGAATCTGCTCGTATTTGCTCTATTTCTTGTCCTTTAGTGTCGTATTCCACGGTATCTACCTCACCCTCACTTTCGTCACACTGAAGGATTGGTAGTCTTCGTATTCATCATTAGAATCCTCTTCGTCAGACTTCTCGTCGTCTCCTACGGCTTGGCATATCTCTTGTCATTGGTCAGGAACTAGGGCCCAGTTATACATGAGGTTTAAGTCATGCACTCTGGTCCATTGCCACTTAGATTCATCTAAGAGATCCTGGAGTGGTTTGAAGTTTGTAGCTAGATTGCCAGCTAGCTTGTCCGTTAAGTATTCCATATCTCTTGGAGTTCCCTTTTGTTGGTTGGGACTTGGAAGTTGAGGCTTAAGTTTCCCATGAAGGGTTCCTGCCATCATGCAAACTGGTACGGAGGGTGTGTCGTTAGACTTGCCGATTGTTTTGATGGCTTGCTCATACGCCTCATGATTTGAGAACGGCATGTCGATTGTAGCAAGGACGTGCATCTAATCCCACTCGTCCTCTCGGCATGGGATATACTTGGTCAAGGTCCCATAGGACTTCTTGACCTGGGTGTTACCCTTGAGCATAGCAGAGATGGCATCTAAGTCGACTGGTGAGGTCTTCCAAGTGTCCATCTCTATTCTCACAGCATATGTTCTATTGCCAAGGAAGATCAAGCTGTTACCCCAATCTTCGATGACTCTAGCATTGCGCATCCAAGGTCGGCCTAATAGGATATCATAGTCCACTCCCTTCATGTCTATAAAGTCCACAGAGAATTGGACGCTTGCGATCTTCACTGGCCAATTCTTAAGCACCCCGAATGGCTTGACTCTCATACCATTTGCTAATGTGACATTAAACCTAGCAATTTCGATAGGCGGGTTTCTCCAAGTCTGAAGCACCACGTGGATAAGCACACTAACCCCAGCTCCCGTGTCCACCATTTCATTTCTCGTTGTATCGCCTAGGGCTAGAACTGGTAAGACCGCATGCATCTCGGAACCTTCCTAGAAGGCATTGACGTGTAAGGATTTAGGCATAGACTGTAGCATCAAACTCGGTATTTGTGTCTCTACATCATGGTCATGAGGGTCTGCCGTGACTTGCTCTCGTGACCCTTCAACCCATTACTTAATATCTTGCCATAGGGTGGGATGCTACCTAAGCAGATCTCCCAGGCTAAGTGTTATAGGGGTAGTCACCAACGTGGTCAGGAGATCGTTGGGTGCTCCTCTTTCTCCTAACTTGGATTGTCCTGGCCAATGGCCGTGACTGATCTGCTGCCCTGTAGCATCAAGGCTTGGCCTTAGCGGCACTGCTTGTGGTGCAGTTGCTTCTTCGACCTTGGTTGAGGAGGTGAGATTGGCATGCTTATGCTGGAGAGATCATCGATCTCGTCCTCTATGATGGGCTCAACGTCTTTTAGATGCTCTTAAGCCTCCTTCACCCATTCATTCACTTTTTCTATGGCCTCTAACTGTCGCTTCAGATGCGGGTATTTCCCTACCTTAGCACTTCCCTTTTCGGCCGTCTTAGGGGCTGAAATCTCTGCCTCTGCGTCAGAAACCTTCTTTCCAACAGGCAGAGTTGTAGCAATCTTCATTTTTAGTATGATTTTAGCTTCCGACCTCTTCTTCTTCCGCATGTGACTTTTCTTTCCTATTGAAGTTGCGTCAAGGTTATTAGGTCCTGGCAGCGATATGCCGGCCTGCTTTGTTTGGGCACGGGTCATGACCCGCAATGGGATAGGTGTAGCCTCCCCATCGAGGTTCTCGACACCAAACAGCCCCAATGGGATAGATGGCACATTGGCTGAGCTAGAAGATGGCTTTCGCTTTGGGCAATCGACGAAGAGATGAGTGATTCCGCACTTAGCACACCTTTGGTCAGCCTTGTCTCTGTTTTGCTGCTCCCTTCAGGGCAGCGTGATGAGACATGACATGGGTGACCACAAGTCCAACAGGTGACTGGATCCTGTGTCTACCCTCCTAGGCCTCTACTTCGTCCTCTTCCTAACGCCATCACCGACACAGGGCGATAATCCATGAGGACAGTGTTGCCCTCATCGTCATGCGAGACGTAAGGGCATATGTAAATTTCTTCCTCATTTGGTTCTTCCACATAGTGGACTGGAGCATCGCTCGGTGGATGGGTCACATAAGGACCAGGTGGTCTGGGTATGCCAGTAGGGTTTAGGTCCATCCTAGGAACAGTTGGCTTAATGTCGTTAGGCGCAGGAAGGGCCAATAGGGCTCCCCTTCCGAAGAATGGCTGTGGCCTATTCGCTAGGTAAGGTTGGCCGTAGGGTTGTGAGTATGGAAGTATTCTTGGTAATCTACAATGCGCGACGTCATGACCAAACCTACCGTAGTTACACTACAACAGAAACGAGGCATAGACATACACGTTAGACGTGCAAAGTCGGGCGCGTCTATCAGAGCATCTATAAATGCGTATAAACGTACATGTAAATAGACGCGAATTTTGTGTCTATATATCTGCGCAAATAGACGCTAATATAGACGCGCCAGCAGATGCATAATTATTTAACCACCTAAAATTAGCAATTCACATAATTGAAAAACCAAAGTTAATAATTATTGAACCACCTGAAATTGATTCTTGAGCATGCACATGTGCGCATGATAAAAAACATAGAATTAAGAATACACATTGAATCATTGAATTAAAAAAATAGAGTTAATAATTACTTTTTCATTGCTCTCTAATGAATGGCAATTCCTCCAGTTGACAAGCTTGATATAAGTAATTAGTGGCAAGCGACAAAAACCTTACAATTAGTAGCAAGCATTGCAATATGTATCTCGTAATTTCTCTATGTACTTGAAGATGATAAAAGATACTTCCTTTTTATTATGGAAAATTCAATGCTTGCTTTAAAATTGACTATTGATTCTTGAGTATGCACGTGTGCGCATGATAAAAAGCATAGAATTAGGAATACACATTGAATCAATAAGCAAATTAAGTATGTTACAGTGAATGATCCATCTCATCTTCAATGAGATCAGCCCTTGCTAAACTATCTTCTTCTAGGTCTATGTTACCAAGAGGTAACGAAACAAATAAGTCTATCCCACTATCAGATGTGTTCCTATATTGCTCAATAACTTCATCAATATCATCGACAATCACATTATTGTCTTCTTTTGTGTTTCCTTGAACATCCTCGTGAGGTTCATCTTGTACTATATCATGCATATCATCCATTATGGTGTCATCATGCACATCATCCTTAATTGTTGGATTGTCATCTGCTATCTCCATGTCGGTAATATTACCATATATTGGTTTTGAACGATTAGATATAGGGATGACATACCACCATTGGTTATTGTTTACCATTGGATGATACACAACCTGTATTTGAAAAACAAAAGCAAAAAACTTAAGTACTTATTATATTGTGTATATGTATCACATGTATACATATAAAAAAATTAGCCTTTGCATATATACCTGCTCGCATTGTTGAGGTAGTACTAATGTGTCATTCTTGTTTTGGTGAAATTTTGTAGAGTCAATGATTACAAAACCACTTGGATGACGTATGATTGTGCAATGCTCACCATTTGTTACCACTTCTTTAAACCACTTCACATCCAGTACATATATAAAGAATCGTCTGAAGTCAAGCTTCAGAATATCTTGGATCAAGCCACAATAACCTTCCATGGTACCATTGGCAGCCTCGAAGTGAGCAAGGACACCACAATCTTGGGCATTTCTCTTTTCATCTATACGTTGAGTTCGAAGATATTTACCCTCACACCAAAGTGCATTGAATAATGTGCACTAGTAGTAAAAGATAAAAGATCAAACATGTCAATTATTTATATAAAATAAAACTTATAGAAACAAATTAATTGATAGTATGTCTCACCTTTGATAAGCAACCTCGTGCGTATTTCCACTCTTCTTGAGATAAATTTATTTCCTCCTCTTTTTCCATTCTCTCCATTTTCTCATGTAACCAATCTATATCAATATGACGTGGGAGCGCATTTAGATGATCTGGAAATGAGACATTACGTCCATATCTAGTGCGAAATTCTTGTCTTTCGCTTTTTCTTCTTGCCCTTGCTTCATTATATAGTGTCACCCATTTGCTCATAACATCACTTTTGAGCACACAAAAACTATTTAACTTACGAAGTTCTTCTTTTGTTAGCACTTTACTCATTCCTTTTCCTTGAGGTACTATAGAGGTCATCCTTAAGTCTTCATCATCTTTCCATAGTCGTGGTTGAGAGGGATCCACTTCAGCAAGATATTCAGAGATATAAACAAGGGATGATTGCACTAACCAACCCTCAGCCATGCTTCCCTCAAGCCGTGCTTTTTACCTCACAAAATCTTTCAAGGTTTTCATGAAGCGCTCAAGAAAAAACATCCACCTTACATGAACTGCCCCACAAAGTGCGATCTCATCAATCAAATGTACGAGTAAATGTAATTGAGTGGTCAAAATGTAATTGAGTTGCTCCACACCTCTTTTCTTTTTCTTTATGAAGGCTCCCTTGAGACATCTCATACATCCTGTGGGTGTTCGAAAGCTATATATTTGTTTCTTCACTATTTTTTCCTCGTTCTTTGACAACATCCAAGGTGCATGGGGTAGCTCAATCTTTCCTCTGGGTCCAATGCGTGGCCAGGCTCGTCTCATGTGACCAATGTTACGTAAATCCTCCCTTACATTAATTGAATCACGAGCCCCTATCAAGTGATCCCATAATGTAGATACTACATTTTTGAATATGTGCATGGGGTCCAATAGGTGATTGATCTTGAGTTCAGTCCAGTATGGAAGATGAAACAATATAGAGAATCTAACAAACAAACAATATATTACATAAACAATTCATCATGCTAAATACTTTAAAGTCAATCGAGAGAAATGCACTTCTTACCGACTCATGCCGAGTGGAGGGTGGCTGTCAGCATTAATCCATCTCTCCTTCCAATCTCGAATGGTTAGAGATTGTGGAGTCATTCCATTAGTAGGGAGAACATATTTGGGATGGTCAATAGGAAGAAATCGATGATGATTGTCATAGATAACCTTCTTTAAACGTGCCGGCCTAGAGGAAACTAGAGAGGGACCACAAATAGGACATGCATGATATCCTGACGTGGTTAAACCTGAAAAAACAAGTGAATTAATAAAATGCAATTGATTCAAGTCTTGAATTTCAAATATAGAGTTATATACATGTACTTGAACACTCTCCGTATCCTAGAAAGTCGTGCATGGTCCACAACAACATGGCCTTCAATGTGAAATCTCTAGAGGATGCAGATGCACTTGTATCTTGCACCTCAATACCTTCCCATAACATTTCTAACTCTTCAATCAAAGGCTCTAAGTAAATGTCCATGTTTTTTACCTTGTGCTTTCTAGGAATCAGAAGGGACAACATCACATGTTCCTTTTTAATTGCCATGGATGGAGGAATATTATAGTTCACGAATACCACTGGCCATACACTGTATGATGTGCTTTTGATGCCAAATGGATTGATTCCATCCATACCTAAACCAAATCTCAAATTTCTTGGCTCTTCTTTGAAAATGGGCCACAAATTATCTATATGTTGCCATGCGGGTGTGTCTGCAGGGATCCTCCATTTTCCATCACTTGAACGAAGACTAGCATGCCATGACATGAGCTTTCCAATAGACTTACACTTGAACATAAGTTTTATACGTGGAACAATCGGAAAATGTCGCAAAACCTTACGAGGCACATCCATTGACTTCATCTCCACTTCGTATCTTGATTCCGCCACAAACAGGATACTCTCGTGCGAACTCATGAATCCCACGAAATAAGACACAATCATTGACACATGCATGGAGCTTGACATAATCGAGGCCTCCCAGAGATGTCAAGTAATGTCTTGCTTGCTCTCTCTTAGTTGGCAATTTGTTTCCTTTTGGAAGCATTTGTGATAATAACCTACATATATTTTTAAAAGTGAGTTAAAAAACCACCAACATATATTTCTGTCTGATTTCAAAATAGAATTAACAATTAATATTATGATTCATATATAAGCCAAACTGAATTGATACCTACTTCAATAATCCAAACTGACATTACTCCATCCATAAATTATTTGCAAGTTAAGTATCTCGAGGGACGCCTACAACGGAGTAGATGATGCTACATATAGTGGATCATCTGGCTTTGTAGAGTGACCTTCTCCCTGAACCGGTTGCGAAAATAGATGGTGTACCATGTTGTCCAAAATCTCATCCTCTACGACTTGATGGGGCATTTCATGAGGGCTCCTATCATGGTCGTCGGTCTCTACTCTTCTTGAAGACTCTGCCTCCTCGTGTCGACGTTTTGCAGCCTCTCGACGCCCGGGAGGGAGCATCTGAGGATGTCGCACCACATCCTGCTCAACCACAAAAGGGAGTTTCATGTACGTTGATATATAATTCTCATAACATAGACATGTAATCTTAGTGGTAAAAAAAACTATGAATACCGGTGATTTTTCTCGGTCCCATTCTCCATACAAGCTGAGGTGTGACATTGCAATTCGACATGCTCGAAAAATACACCCTCCACAACGATCACACGTGCATTTAATTTTTCGTCGTAGCCATGCATCTCGATTATGAAGACGCAATGTTTCATCCTCACTTGAGGATGTGCTCATTGACTCACCAGCTTGCACCGCACTAGGTGATGACGACGTCGACATGATTAAACCTAATTCATGACAACATCAAAATATTTGTCATTCATATGTTTACATAATATCTTAATTTTAAATACACAAAAATCATCATAAATACATTAAAACTTATGATAAGAATTCACTATCAAAACTTATCTTAAAAATAAAAAATTATGATAAATCCCAAATGCGCATCTATATCCGCGTTTAACAACGCATCTATATTCACGTCTATACTCGCGTTTATCTGAACAATAGACGCACATATACACGCGAAAATAGACGCACACGTTAAAATTCAAACCATACTTAAATCATTTCTTTTCAAACTGCACCTTTCCTTTCCTGCATTTTTTGCGGTTCTGAAGCTTGAGTTTAGCCGATATGCAGTCTCTTCATGTCTCACCTAGTCTCTTCATGCCTCACCTCCTCATGACTCACCTCTTCTTTCATTTCAACCACACAAGAAGGGAAAAAGGAAAGCCAAGGAGAGGAAGAAAGAGAGAACAAGAAAGAGGAGAACAAGAAGAAGCAGCAAGCAAGCAAACAAGCATCAAGGGAGGGTAACTTACCAAGGAGAGGAAGAAGGAGAAGGAGAAGCGCCACCACCCCGCCACACCAAATACCCAAGGTGAGTCTCTCTCTTTCTCTCTCTCTCTCTCTCTCTCTCTCTCTCTCTCTCTCTCTCTCTCTCACTCACACACTTGCCGATCTTAGGCATCACAAGCGAGCTTTTTACCATTTTTTTCACGATTTTTTCCCTGTTTTGCAATAGTAAACCCTACCCTTCTCCGGTGCGATTTCCTAATCCTAACCTACGCTAAATGCAACAAGAATCGAAAGCAAAAAACTGAAATAATTTCTCCATGTTTCCCAATCATCAAACAAACAAAATATCCCAAAATACTTACTTGTTTTGAAGATCAAAAACACCCAAACTTCCTACCTATCTGAAGCTCCGTTTTAGGGATGAATCCCTTACTTCGATGCTCGATATGAGGCGCGCAAGTGCTCAAGCTTGAATCCGTTGGTCCCGGCAATGGAACCAAAATGTGGGAGCCTTCACTCAACCGCCAAGACCCACAGACTGCTTATTGCTTCAAGCGTTTCAAGCAAGCTCTAATGGCTATCTCTCACCTAGCCGATGCGCCGTCGATCCTATGAGTGTAGTGAGCTTACCTTGATGTCGATACGAGTTGCCTCCTCTCTCGCACACCCCGCTAGCTCCACGATCCTAGATGCGAACTCAAGCATCCTCAAGCATCCTCCATCTCCAAGCTCCATCCTCCATAGCCACGCGCACGAGAAAAGAGAAGAGAAGAGAAGAAGAGAAGAGGAGATGGTGAAGAGCTTCACCCTCTTAATCCCTCACTCTCACACACTCACTCCCTCACACGCTCACACTCCCTCTCTCAAGAGCACACACAAGCAAAAAGATGAGGAGAAGAGAAGAAGAAGAAAGCTCTTGTTAGCCACACACCAAATAATGAGCTTTCCATTCACTTTTCAACTTTATATACAAAACCCTAAATCCCATGGGCACCCATCCCTTTTTTAGATGACCGGCCATTGTGGCAAGGTCCTTTTTCCATTTCCCTCTTCTAGCCTTATGCCTCTAGCCTACACCCGTCTAATATTTTACAATTGGCACAGGAGGGAGCCTAGCGCTTTTTTACAAGAGTTTTCCAAGTTTTTTGAGGTGCCTTTCATTTAAAGTTGCGCTTTTTCCCTCGACTTAGCTTTGAAGGTCGCATGCGTGTCTTTGCTCTTTTTTCTTATTTTTTTCTGCTTTTTCCTTCCTTTTTCTGCCATCTCGACTTGGGGTTAACAGAGTCAATCTCAGACTGCATAGCCCTCTCGCAAGAGTGACAATCACCCATGCGCATACCCGCATCATAAGTGAGAGGCTCTCCTGCATCTGTAACTAGTACATAATCCATAGAGGGCGCAAAACAGTTAGAAGGTTGTCTATCTCTAGTAGAACGTCTCAACCCAGGCGCTTCTACCTGACCAACATCCTAATCTAACATCAGCATGTCTAGCATCTGGGCCATGAGCATTAGGTGATGCTACACGTTGTCTAGCTTGTCAGAAGTGGAGCAGCGGTGGAAGCATAAACATGTGCTGAAATAAACTGCTGAAACACAAGACAAAAAGAGAAAAGAAAGAACACGATACAGATGAGAACTCAGATGTATGCACGGGAAATGGAATCCATATATCTGAACACGAGACAGTCGCATACAACAGTGAGTCACTGGCTGCGTGGGCACTGGCACTGGCTCCTCTCTCCACAGAGTCTGAAGATGGTGAAAAATGAAGTGACTGACTGAGGAGGAGCCACTGAGTATAAATAGGCTGAAAAAGTGGGGAGCAATAATGCTGGTCGGACAGCATTAATGCTGGCCAACTGGTGCATAAAAATGCTCCACTGGCATAAAATGCCACACCAGAAAAATACCTAGAATACCTAATAAAAATGCCCAGCCCAGATCAAGCTCAGACTCAGACATGAGCTGACAAATACTCTGCTAACACCCTCTCTCAGATCATGAGTGATCTGATACAATACAATAGTACAATGAAACAGGGATCAGAAACTATACAACAGAGAACCACCAAGTAGAACCATGGATACCCAAGCAGTGGGTGATCAAGCCACCACCAAGATGCCTCGGAGAGAACCGGATGTCGATGTCGATCGTACCAAACACCTGAAAATAGAGAAGATCATAGAATGTCTCTGTGTCCATCATCAATGTCTCGCAGTAGCATACAAGACCATCCTGTCAAACATGCCGCTGAACATATGTGACCATGGATTCTCCGCCTTTGGCCAGACCACCAAAGTGTCCCCTCATGTGAGCTCCAGACGAAAGCCTCCCGCTCTCTGTCAGATAACCAGCTCAGCATGAACCTGGATGTCAATCCCAACTCCAGGATTTGATTCCGCCAGACTGAAGTCGATGCGTCAGGGACGTCCCTCTCTGGAACCTGTGCACCTGTATAAAAGTATAGATGAGGCGCGGCTGCCCCATCTGAACACCCGCTCACACTCCCTCTCTGGCACAAGAGAGTCGTGAGGGATGACCTCATCACCACCACTAGAAAGCAACCGAGGAAGGGGCCACCAAGCCCTTCCTGCGATCCAAAGAAGAGGATCCCTTTCGCGCCTTGGACTTCACCTTGGTCGGAGGATCGGAGTCGGAGTCTGATGAAGGAGAGGACTCATCGGTAGAGTCAACATCCTGCTTCGTCTTCTGCTCCTTCTTCCTGGAAGCCGCTAACTTCTTGCAGTCCTTCCGCAAATGTCCCTTCTTGCCACAGTGGTAACACTGGGCCTTCGACTTCTTCTTCCCGTCACCCCTCTCTGAAGCTACATAAGCCTCACCTCCATAATGTGACGGAAGCCGCCCCTGTAATCTCAAGGATGCCGCATGCAACTTATCATCAGGGGAAGGGCACGGAGGAGCCATATGGAGAGGAGAAGAAGAGAAGTAGAGAAGAGATAGAATTTAGAGAGGAAACACAGCCAAAACACAAGCACAGACTACAGAAAATGAGAGTTCACATGCAATAGAATCCAAAATCTGATCAATAGAAGACAAAATCTGCTGCACAAAGTCAAAAAATCAGTCAAAAACTGCCAAAAACAGCAAAAACGGCCTGAAGTAACAGTCACCCAGCCACGAAAGACGCTGAATCAGCAAAACGCAGACTGTAAACTGCAGAAAAACAGGTAGAAAACTGTCGCCAGCAGTTGCAGATGAAAAACGCAGGCAGCAGAGGGTGCGTAGGCAGCAGAGGGTGCGGAGGCAGCAGGCGATGGCAAAACTGCAAAAAACGCAGGCTGAAAACAGCCCCAAAACAGGTCGCCTGGCTGGGACAGCAGTCGTCTGATCAGCAAGGGTACAAAATAGTCCTGAAATCAGCAATAAAACACAGCAGAAACACAAATCTTGAAAACTGATACCATGTCAGAAGTGGAGCAGCAGTGGAAGCATAAACATGTGCTGAAATAAACTGCTGAAACACAAGACAAAAAGAGAAAAGAAAGAACACGATACAGATGAGAACTCAGATGTATGCACGGGAAATGGAATCCATATATGTGAACACGAGACAATCGCATACAACAGTGAGTCACTGGCTGCGTGGGCACTAGCACTGGCTCCTCTCTCCACAGAGTCTGAAGATGGTGAAAAATGAAGTGAGTGACTGAGGAGGAGCCACTGAGTATAAATAGGCTGAAAAAGTGGGGAGCAATAATGCTGGTCGGACAGCATTAATGCTGGCCAACTGGTGCATAAAAATGCTCCACTGGCATAAAATGCCACACCAGAAAAATACCTAGAATACCTAATAAAAATGCCCAGCCCAGATCAAGCTCAGACTCACACATGAGCTGACAAATACTCTGCTAACATAGCTGGCCATGGAGCAGGCTGAACAGGAGCATGTGGCTCCTCCTAAAAGATAACTCTGCGTATCTCAACCACTTTCTTAGGTGGCTCCTCCTGAAAGATGACATCATGGCTACGGATCACTTTCTGCGCCTACAGATCCCGTAGACAGTAGCCCATCTCTCCTGCATCTCCATAGCCAATGAAAATGCATTTGACACTTTTAGGATCCAGCTTATTGCGTAGGCACATGGCAAAATGTCTCACATCCAAAGACATGCAAATGATCATAAAAGGGGGGCTTGCCTGCCCATACCTCCTCCGCAACCTGAAAGTCAATGCCACTGCTAGGCGACCTGTTAATGAGATGCATTACAGTAGTAACTACCTCAGCCCAAAAGTACTATAGTAAGCCAGCCTGGCTAAGCATGCTACGCACCCTTTCCTGAAAGGTCCTATTCATGCGTTCAGCCATACCATTCTGGGGAGGGGTGTAAGGGGCGGTCAACTGATACTCAATACCCCACTCATCACAAAATTGCTCAAAAGCACATGATATATACTCACTCCCATTTTCTGACCTTAGGCATTTTAGCCTTTTCCCAGACTTATTCTCTGTCAATGCAAGCCAATGCTGAAATGTGTCTAATACATCGGATTTTCTCTTTATAGGATAAGCCCAAACCTTATTGAGTAATCATCTATGAAAGTAACAAAGTGCTTTGCCCTACCAAGTGATTGACAAGGCATGGGCCCACATACATCTGAGTGCACAAGAGCCAAGGGCTCACCCATGTGTTACCAGACTTTTTATGCATATTTCTAGTCTGCCTGCCATACAAACAATGATCACAAGAATCAAAATGCAAAGAGTCAAAAGGCGGAAGATACTGCAAAGTACGGAGCATTTTCATTCCTTTAAGAAACATATGTCCCAAACGAGCATGCCAAAGGAATACATGGGGAATAGAACCCATAGACAAAACATGATCCAATGTAGCTCTAGATACAAGTAAGAGATAGAGACTACTAGACTTGGCACATCTTGCAAGCACAAGCCTACCACGAGTAATCTTCCATGCAGAGTCTCCAAAAGATACAAAATACCCTGCATCATCAAGCTGTCTAGCTGACATAAGGCTATGAGTCAACGCAAGTACATGGAGTACATCATGCAAAACAAAAGAACTATCTGAAGGAAACTATAGCCTAACATCTCCAATGCCCACAATGTCAAGAGACCTATCATCACTAAGACGCACAGAACCAGACATAGTACGATAGATATGAAACCAATCTCTACAGGGTGTCACATGAAAGGACGCACCCGAATCCAAGAGTGAGCACTGCGCATACATACAATGTATCTCAAAATCTTGTAAGGCATCGCACGAAGAAGCCACAAGTATGAAATCATCATTTGAATTAGTGGCCTGCATGACATTAACCTCTTCTATCTTCACACTAGACTTTGTAGGTACAATATTGGACTCAGAAGACTTTTCCTATACTTTTTCTGATGCCTGGAGGCATATTTCACAGTGGATTCCGTGCCATGGTGGATTCCGTGAGGTTTTATGGTGGATTCCGTAAACTTTGATGACCGGGGCTCATACACAAAGTGGATTCTTTGTGCGAGAAGTTGATGGGGACGCCTGTCCTTTTCGAGCGTTTCATTAATTTAGTGTGTACATGGGTGATTCCATAGCGGGTGATTCCACAAAATGCATATTCAATTAATAAACGTTTATGAGTTTAGAGTGCGCACTCGTAATAAATTAAGGTTAGGATTGATTTCTAACCAGTTGATTTATTTATATAGCTGAAGACTGCTAGGTATTCACTTTTGTCAGTTTAATTGTATTATTTTACTAACGATTGTGAATGCTTCAGTTGATGTGTAGAGATAGCAGCAGTGGTGGCGGAGGAAAGCATTGGAGAATAGCGAGTATTCGATTTATCACTTATATTCTGATGGGCGCATACCTTAGGCATGGCGCCTATATTTTTTCACGCCTATTTATTGAGGCATTGGATATTTATTTATTTTTTTGTATGCGCATGGGTGCACGATTATGTTATTTCTACTTGGACATTGTATTGGGCATGACAGACTCTTTGGGCACCGCCCATTAGCTTTATTTCTATTTTGTGCTAAAGCAAACTCAAAAGCTAAAAGCTTGCTATTTTGTAATTTGGGCTATTATTTGAGCTTGAAGATGATTAATACATAAAATACATGCTTTGTGGAGCGCTCACACAAGGCATGGGGGGAGATTGCACCCAATTGGTCTCTTATTCATGTCGTTCATGCTTTTTACCTTGAATTTTGTGCAAAAAGTAGAGTTCTATTGTTCTTGGGACCTTCCAGCATTCACTACGCAAGCTTACAGCATCCGATCTATGCACCATTTTCTTTTTCCTTTTCCTTGCGCTTATCGTCGCGCATTTTATGGCACTGCGGCCTAATATGTCCTACTTTCCCACAATAATGACATGTAAGATCAGCTTCCGTCCATGGGACTTACTGCAACCATGTGACTTGGACCTGGACTTCTGAGAGTCCCTGCCCTTATGATCATTATCATGCCTGCTATGTCTGCCACCTCTAATGGTCAATGCATGTGAAGAGTGGAAAGTATCATTGTTTCTCCTCTTGATTTCCTCAGTCAATAAAGCACTCTCAACATCTTTGATTTTCAGCCCATCAAGCTTGTTCGTGCATATGGCAGTACGGAAGAAATCCCATGATTCAGGCAAGGTGCCAAGCAAAAACAATGGGTGCAAGTTGTCTTTGAACTCAATACCCTATGACAACAGACTCTTCATGATAGCATGAAACTGACTGAAATGAGATGATAGGGAGGTCCCGTCCTTCATGCAAAGGTCCATTAATGGCTTCAACCAATACATTTGTGACGTAGGACTTTGCTGCGCATAGAGCTCCTGAATCTTCTCCCATAAATCCCATGCACTCTGATTCTCATCTTCAACAACATTATGATGGACCTCTTCTGAGAGTGACAAAATAATGGTAGACTTGCATAGTTCATCAACTTCCATCCAAACATCATCATCCATATCCTCAGGTTTGACACCCTTGAAACGCAAGTAGTTAGTACCATCCAAATTGGCAATGTTAAAGAGAGCTGTGTCTTTCAGATGACCAGCCATACTATCCCAAATCAAAGCAAAAATGAAAAATTGCAAGTTGTTGTAATTAGTAGAAAATGCACTAAAACCACTGCTAAAACTGGCTGAAAGAGTGGATTTCACCAAGAGAAGTACTTGTCCACAAAATATGACCAAGATAACATCAAATAGTAAGCATTACCCTCATAGAAGTGCTCAAAATCTGCAGATTTCAACTTGTTGTAATAAATGACAGCAGTATGTAAAACTATCCCAAAATGAAGCAATCACTGATACATATATCACTGCAATTGCCAGGTAGCAAGATACATCCAATAGTGAGTGTCCATGGGCAAGAAGGTACCAAGAACTATCAAACCAATCACCTGTCAGGCAAGAGACATCTCATAGGTCTAGAAGTCATGCATATAATGGGTCTCGGGGTAAGAAAAAAGGCCAAACACAAGCACAACTAATAGAAAAGAAGCTCAATACATAACCATCCAAGATGCATACAAAACTGACAAACTTGTGACAGAGATAGGTGCATGCCCCAATAGGCGTATCAAATCAGCCCACTACAGACTAACTGCAGACATAAAGCTCTCAAGAGAGCAAATGCATGTAACTGTCCCACAAGCTCAAGCTCAAGTGTAAATAAGACTCTGTGTACATCTGAATATACCAAGAGGCTCCCACTAGAAGTAAAGTCAGATGCAAAGAGAGCAAGCGATGTGCTAATACATTGAATACATAGCATCAAACATGCTAAATCCCAATAGGGTACATCAGGAGCACAAATCCCAAGCTATCTCAGACTCGTAAAGTATAAGCATGAAAGCATTCAAAGAGCATGTAACTCACAATCAAATGTAATGCCCAGTAGATCCAAAATTCTGAAATACATCTGAAAATGAAGCTCCAAGTAACTATCAAGCATGGGCAAACCAAGTGGCATCCATATTTGACCAAAGCATAAATGCAAGAAGCCTAAATGTCAAGCAGTGATAATAGGCATAGACCGGTCCAAAGCATGCCAATTGAAGCCCAATGCCAATGAAGAACGACCAAGTCGAAGCCTAATCCAAGCTCAAAGAAGAAGCATTTGACAACCTCCAAATACATTGGTATGATCATGCAAACCTCCAATGATGAGCACCCCGTATCCATGAACCAATACATACACCAAGTAAAAGAACTTCAGCCCACTATATTATAGAAAGCAATTTACTATTAAATGAAGCTCAAATGGTGCTCAAATCTACTCCAAATCAGTCCCAAAGCATAGACATAGCATCCCATAATATCCGGGCATCACCAGGCATCAATAGGCATCAAATAGGCAATGCCAAGAAGCATTAAACAGTAAATGTAAATGTCAAGTGCTACCCTATTTTGACAGTCTTGGGACTGTGTATATAGCAAGGGCTAAAGGGAAAAGCACTCGAATCGATCACCGAGAGCCAAGCACTAATGTCGAGGAGTCCAACAATGATTGGAAAGGTTGCTAAGAGTGCCGAAAAGCCGAGGAAGAGCAGGGAAATGCCAGGAGCAGTTCAACCTAGCCCCCTAAAAATGCACCGAAAATTGCGCTAGCTATTCCTGGGGCTGGGGGGTCTTCAATAGTCCTCAAGGGCACTTGGCAATGTCGAGGGGGCTCTAATGCAGCCCAGGAAGAATCCGATGAAGGTCCGAAAGCTCGGGGAGGAGGCGGGAAATCAAAACATACCTGTAAATGAAGGTGCCATGGCTGCCATTGAAGCTTGGGTTGAAGCTCTTCAAATCCGAGCTGAAGAGAATGCTAGGCAAGCTCCAATGCATTTGCTCTGATACCAATTGAAAGGGAAGTGGAACCTAGGAGAAGGAAGCTTGGCGATGAGAGCTATGGCAGATGGAGAGCAAGAGCCAAGAGAGTGAGAGACTCAAAAGTGGGAACTCCAACAACCACAATGTGTGGCCGAGCCTTCCTTTATTCAAACTGTCATTAAAATAATAAAGAATAAGTGACTATGACAGGCGCCCGCCAACACCTGCAATGTGCAGTCATGGGTACTGTCAGTATAGTAATACACGGGCGGCTAAGCAAAGGCACCTTTACCCCCAACAGGATTTGCATGCAATGTAGTTTCTCATATGCGTCATTTATTATTGTTTTTTACTTGAATATTACGTTCCTAAATTTAATACATAGTGCTTTATCGAGTTCGTGCACAACATGTATTCATTCAAATGCATGTAATGATAACTCAAAGACATAAATAAAACAAATAACAAGTGAATAAACAAAAATAAGATGCGCCAAAAAATTTGTATTCATATTCATAACATTTTACATGGGATCCATTACAACCAGGGTTTTACAAAATCTCTTTGGAAGCTACATTCCGTATATGTTTTGGTAGTACACCTCTATCGTTGTTGATCTCCGCAAGGACTATCCTTGCATTGCCAGAAGAACCTCACTATCCGCAAATCCTTATCGGTGACAATGACTCTCATTGCATGTACTGCTACATAGACTGAGTCTCCAAACAAGTCGATGACGTAAACTTCGGCAACTTTCTATAGTGCAAGGAGGGCTTGGGCAGTCCAACGATCGGTTTGGTGCAAGCATGTTCCATCTAGGAAGCGCCTCCTGCTGTTCTTAATGAGTATGTCGTCCATAATCTCACATACTAGCTTCTGGAATGGAGCCTTTGGTATCAGGAGGTGTGTGGTCTTCTAGTAATGGCGGATCTCACGAAGAGCCACTGTGCCTTGCTTCCATCGACGCTTGCGATGCTGGCGTGGTGGTGGTGGAGCTGGGGCAGGTGGCCTCTGCATAGGATTTCTAGGGGGTGTCTCCAAGCCGCTTGCTTGGTGCGTGCCATGTCTTCTAGGAGAGAAAACCCAAAACTAAAAAGTGAAATGTGTAAAATGAGGTGAAACTTTAAACTTATAGCAAAACTTTCAAAAAATCCTTAAAGCTGAATTAATGTAACCAGGCTTTGGAAAGATATGACCAATGATCCGATTGACGTGAAATTTTACTTGTGGGCTCCTCTACGGTACATCAACTACCCAAAAAAAAAGGCCTCATCAAAAGTCTCTGGAACACCTGTCCAGAGGCTGGCATCTGGGGCCCAGACGCGAGCCTTCGGACAGTTTCCTAGAGACTTTTGATGGGGCCAATTTTTTAATATCCATGAGTTTTTATGATGCCTAGCATGTGGGTGAAGTTTCACTATATTTTGATTTATAAAATTGACGATTCAATCATTTTTTGAAAATGCATTAACTAGATTATACTTCACTAATAACAGAAAAACTCAGCATCATACCGAGGGTCAAATGGAATATCGCATATCGGATATAGTGTTGCCAAATAGCTAAATACAGTAAAGATATGGTGTATCGGCCCATGTACAACTAATCATTGATGTGTGTGTGATTGCACATTGAATTTATCCTTAAGAAAACTACTTTCAGAATTAGAAACTTGGAAATATGCACAATGCAAATCATGGCAAAATAGAATATCAAATATCAAATTTGGCATTACGAAACCATCAAATTTGGCACCAAGTACAACTAGAGCTAGGTAAAATTTAGCTCCATTTTGTAGACCGCTACTATCAAATACTTGAAGGTCTACTGGAAAGATAAACCAAAACTAAGCTCCTTACAATCTACAACCAAACCTGAGCTAAAAACATAGATTTAATTACAAGGTGGCTTCTCAAAGCATATTGTTGACATTAAGATTAAATGCATCCTTGTTGTTGTAGATCCTACGAACAAGAACCATATCGATGGGCTTAATAGTGATACGTCAGGCATGAATGGCTAAAACTTGAGAATCACCCATTAGATCAATCAAGTAACTTTTAGTTGCTTCTTGGGGAGCAAGCAAGGTTTGGCTTGACCATTGCCCCACATTCCTTTCATGGTTCCTTGAAAAGAACTTGTGATGATGCCCTAATTGCAAATCTTGCAATATTTCTCACACCAACCTTGAAAATGGTGCCTTAGGAATAATCAAGTTGGCACTCTTTTGGAATTTCCCTATCTCACATAGCGCAGTTGTGCTTGGTCTCCATCTTCACTTCTTATGTGTTGGAGGACGTGTATTATGTAAGAAGCTGAGAATAAGGAATTAGTGTAAATAATATTGATATTATGCCATGTCACACTGACATTGGTATAAAAGGAGAGGACATGTAATTTTACACATCTTTTTGACACATTAATACAATTACAGACTTTCTCTCCCTTCTTGCTCACAGCTTCTATGGCTTCCCCTTCTTTCTTGTCTTTCTCTCTCTAAATCTAGTCTTTCTCTCTCCTCGTCACTCTTATTCTCTCTCTTCCTGCAGTATTTCTCTCTCCTCTTTCTCTCTCCCTGGTTCTCTCTCTGACAAGAGGAGAGTTTCTAAAGCATCTCTGGACCACAAGGACTGCATGCAGGAGCATTAATGGCAGCTTTTATAAAGACCACATAGACCATGGCAACCTTTCTTGGAGTCTTAAATGGAACTTGGACCAAAAATGGAGGCAGACAGACAAAGATGGCAGCTTGTTTTGCAAGCTCAAGCCAATTTTGAAGGTATTTTGGTAAAGGAGTGGTAACAGAGTGAGGGAAGCTTGTAAGAAGCTGAGAATAAGGAATTAGTGTAAATAATATTGATATTATGCCATGTCACACTGACATTGGTATAAAAGGAGAAGACATGTAATTTTACACATCTTTTTGACACATTAATACAATTACAGACTTTCTCTCCCTTCTTGCTCATAGCTTCTATGGCTTCCCCTTCTTTCTTGTCTTTCTCTCTCTAAATCTAGTCTTTCTCTCTCCTTGTCACTCTTATTCTCTCTCTTCCTGCAGTCTTTCTCTCTCCTCTGCAGTATTCTCTCTCCTCTTTCTCTCTCCCTGGTTCTCTCTTTGACATATTAACAGTTGGAGTTGTAGTGGGAGGTGGAGGAATTGGAGCACGTGGACTACCATTTCTAGACAATGGCAAACCATCATTATTGACCACACTAGGGCCATCATTGTTGGATATGGTAGCACCACCATTATTAGCTGTAGTAGGGCCACCATTGTTGGCCACCAAGGGACCTTTGTCACTCACAGTACGCTCACTAGATTCAGAAGAGTGTTGAGCTCTTGCTCTTGTAGGCGCCTTCTTGATAGAAATCTTGGAATGTGCCATGATTGTGATAATGAAGGATAAAAAGGTGGAGGGTAGAGTGAAGAGTAATGGGAAAAAATGAAAGGAGAGACTTGACTTAAGTATGAAACCTTTAAACTTACTATGGTGTAAATGACTTTTAAAATTAAAAAACATAGTTCAAAATCGACTTTGAAAAACATAGTGACAAACCTTTGAAATTTTAAACAACATTTGCAAGACATCTCATGTTAAAGATAGGAGCATTGATGTGTCATATCCTAGGTATCTATGCTCTCTCGTGGACTCTAAATGCATCAAAAGTATTATCTTTATCTAGGTCTCCATTTCTTGCCATCTCTCTCTTGGGTTGCCAACCATTCTGTGTGGCCTTGTCTAGCTGTGATATTTTCATATCTTGCTTTTCTCACTTCATATATTACCCTACTTATAAATTCTGCTTGAGAGGTTTTGGACTTTTTTTCTTTTTCCTCATATTGTATCTCTAATCTCCTATACCACCATTGTAATAATTGCCTCATAGAATTGGAATCATTGATGCCACCTCCATGATCAGTTGCCTTTTGAAAAGCACAGCGAGCTTGCCAATGAGATCGTTCCATGCCTTGAGTTGACCATACTGCCAAACTTCCTTGATCTGCAAAGTATGAACCATGTGCTTCAAGTATATGCTGCACAAGAAGAGAGATTAGAAACACAAACTAATTCGAAATGATGATTTTTTTTGTAATGGTGACAATACTGACCATGTAGTGTGTTATAGTGTTTGTAGTCCATGCCTCCACCATGGACTTATGAAATTTAGCAACTGTCTCTTTAAATGTATTCGCACCACTATCCTAAACCTCAACTTTTGTAAGAGAGCTGCTAATCTATCTAGGTGTATCCACACTTCTGCCTTTGCAATCCTCGTTCGTCCCATGATTGCTCCAATCCAGAACAGCAAGGTGCAACTTTTTCCATGCTTCATACTTCTCTGGTTGTTTTACAAATATATTACCTTCCTCATCTCCAGGTGGAGATATAAACTTCCTACCCTTGGGTCCACCAAAGTATGGTTTACAAAGGATATTTCCACTCTTTCTTGATTTTTTCTCGTCCTTTTTTATTTCTACTTGGTCCCCCGTGCAATCCAACTTCAGAGAGGACTCGTTCTATCTTCTTGCATGTAGCATCAGCTTCTGACACAGGCTGCATCTTGTATGCAAAGCATATATATTTATATACTAGCTTCTCAATTATTCTAACCAAACAATGCAATGTGCAAAAGTGAACCCTTGTTAGTGGTATTTCCAAAATAGGGCACCCGTTTGGATCCACTCGAACTAGCATTCCATTTCTCATGACTTCTTTATCACATGTTGGAGCACCTTGTTGTCTTGCCTTGGCAAGCCATTCTTTCTTTCCATCTTTCCCTTTCTTCCTAGTTTGCATGCAATATATGCACAGAAATTTTGCATTTGCTGCATTTGATAAACCAAACATACACTTCAATGTTTTTAAATCACCTGCAAGATGACTTTCAACTTGATAGTCCCCAAACCCCTTGATGTATAAAATTGCTCCATTATTTTGTTGTTGAATAACACTTGGTATATTAGTGAGGTTTTAAAAAACTTTAAGTACTTCATGGTCCTCCTTCGATACTTCAAATGCTACAAACCACTATATTTCATTCGCTGACTGTACACTGAAGTGTAAAGGATGGTTTTCATTGATGTTGGGATCCAATGCTCAATTCATAAGTGTTATACTCACACGTTCAAGTTTTTGCCCCTTAATAATCTCACTCTCATCAAGCTTGGGAGGACAAGCTTAAGCTTTGCCTCTACATTCTTCCATAAACATATTATAGAACTTGACCATAGCAATCTAAACCCTACATATATCCAATGCAAAGTTGTTGGATGCATTCAATACAAATGCAACTTCTTTGGAACCATACTTCAATATGTGTATATGTTCCAGATGCATTGGCTCACCTTGTCACATAATCCCTAAGCATTTGTAGCTTGTTGATAGAGCATACTATATGACTCAGAACTCATTCCCACCTTGCCACATAATCCCTGAGCATCTGTAGCAGTAAACAAGTTGCTCACATCCCTAAGACGTTCACTTGCGACACCATCTACAATATCCCTGAATTAACGATTTTCCAATGCATTTTTGACCATATCCTTGCTTAGGAATTTAGCAATAGTATCATTCTCTGCATGAGGGAACATATTTCTCATTGTAGCATATTGAGCATATATCCGTATGTGATATTGTCCACTTTCTTTGGTTAATTGGTGAATTGGTTTAACTAATCGAATGTGCCAACGTGCTTCTTCGGTTTTTAAAGTGGGCCCAATCTCCAAAGTTTTTGTGAGCTTCCTCTTTATGTTTCGATTCTCCTTCTCCAAGTCCATAGCTTTAGACTGTAACTCCATATTTTGCACATGTGTAGCCTGCATACATCTTCAATAACAAACATTGCTTGTTGTAGGCTCTGGTTCTCCCTATCCTTCTCAGCCAATAATCTATCCTTTTCCACCAAAGACTGCATATTCCCTTGTAATCTTGTTTGCATATTTGTCAAGGCTTGATGAACCCCTGTTAATCCTTGTGTGACAAGTCTACATGTGTATCCATACAATCCTTCATTGCCTTCACAATTGCCTTCACAAATGAACTTTACAAATGATGTAAGCCTTTCAAATTGTGGTGGCCTTTGAGTGACTGGATCGGGTGGATAAATGCACCCATCAACCCAAAGGTCCATGTTTTTTATCCCTGCATTTCTTTCTTTTTACATCATGTATCTTATTACATCATCCCTTTCTACAGTTCTTTTGAACATTGGTGCATATTCATCCTCCAATTGAAAGTGAATATCTCTCTTTCTCTTAGTACGTCCTGCACTTGCATCATCCTGTAAAGAAAAATATATGCCAATTTTAACATTACACAATTATACCCCTTTTGATTAATAGTAAGCTAAGGAGTCGATGCCAACTTTCTGATCAATAGTAAGAACGTCTAAATATCTAGGAGCTACAGGTCAACATCAATCCAGCAGCATGTAGCTAATTCTGGATTCGCTCAAATCACACAATTACACCCCTTTGATTCACTATATCTGTGTTCTTTTTTACCCAGTTGGATCCTGTCTCTTTCTCTTGATTTCAGTCATGATAGACCCTAATCAACCCCTAATCTGCTTGTAATCTTAGCTTTTAATCTACCTCTAATCAGCATCCAATTTTATCTTTTGTTCTATCCAAAATACTCTCTCTCTCTCTCTCTCTCTAAATACAGAATCTTGGCTAGTGGAGAACAATCTGTCATTCTATCACTTATTTTCTTAGTTTATCTCACAAAGTCCTCTCTCTCTCTCTCTCTCTCTCTCTCTCTCTCTCTCTCTCTCTCTCTCTCTCTCTCTCTCTCTCTCTCTATGAATTGACACTTAAGGATTAAACAACAACTATGAAGAATAATAACATCACAGAGATTTTTAAAAAAAAGATACCTCCATTATCACTTGATTGCTTGTAGTATAGAGTGTTGAAGAGGAATATATCTTATAGCACAATACTGAAGAGGGAGATTGCTTGTAGCAGGGTAGAGAGTGTTGTAGATAGAGATTATTTGATTTCAGCAAATGCTATCAAAACCACTCCTGAGATTTCTGGTAGCAAGGTGTAGAGAGTGTTGTAGATAGTATTGAGTATTGCTTCAAAAGAATTCGTATGCAAGAAACCATGTTCTGGAGGGAAGGAGAAGAGTACACAAAATTTCAGACAAAACTAGAGCTTTGAGAGGGAATGAAGAAATGCCCAGAAATAGCCATATACTTGTCCAAAAACAATAAAATTTTACAAGAAAACTCTCAAGTCAAAAGGTGTCTCTGGGTAAAAATAATCTTAAAATATTATGTGTACGTCATTTTATATCATTTTTTAACTTCCGCCCTTTTAAGAAGCAAGAATCAGAATGATTCTAATATATTTTCATGTTGAAAAGTCATGAGGGCATTAAAGAGTCACATATTAATGATTGGCTCCGTTTTTACAGAAAATAGAATTGTATTTTTTTAGTTATGAGGATTTTGAGAAAAAGTGACCTTATCCTACAATTTGAGAATAAAATAATAGGTGAAATCTATTGAAAATACAAATACGAGATTTGCTTGATTGTAGACGATCTCTTATTCTAATATTATTTTGGAATCTCTTTTTAGAGAGAGAGAGAGGTGAGAGAAATCCCTTAAGGGGCAAAAAAGAGAGTCCATATTTCTCCTAATGTAAATGGAGAACACCCCTAAAACTCTTGTAAAAGAGCACCAAGATCCCTCCTATGCAAGTTGTAAAGGTAGAAGGGCATAGGTAAAGAGAAATGGAAACTAGAAGAGAATGGGAAAAGAGGACCTTACCACAATGGTCAGTCATGTAAAAAAGGGATGGGTGCCCAAAGAGATAAGGACTTTGTATATAAACTCAAAAAGTGAATAAGAAGCTCATTCTTTGGTGTGTGGCTAAACTGGACTCTTCTTCTTCCCTTATTCTCTCATTCTTGCTTGCTTGTGTGTGCTTGAGAGAGGGAGTGTGAGAGTTTGAGGGAGTGAGTTTGTGAGGGTGAGGGATCTTGGAGAAGAAGCTCTCCATCATCTCTTCTCTTCTTCTTCTCTTCTCTTCTTTTCTCTTGTCTCGCCGCATGGCTATGGACGATGGAGCTTGGAGGTGGAGGCTTGAGGATGCTTGAGCTCACATCACGAATTGTGGAGCTACTGGCTTGCTTGAAGAAGAAGGCTATTCATTCGAGCATCAAGATAAGCTCACTACATCCCCTAGGATCGAAGGTACGTCAACTAGGTGAGAGATAGCCATTTGTGCTCACTTGAAACGCTTGAAGCAATAAGCGATCCATGGGTCTTGGCGGTTGAGCGTAAGCTCCCTCTACATTTTGGTTTCATTGCTACAGGGACCAACGAATTCAAGCTTGAGCACTTGTGTGCCTCAAATCGAGCAACGAATTAAGGGTTTCATCCCCGAACCGGAGCTTGAGATAGGTAGCAGATTTTGGGATTTTAATCTTCACAACAAGTAAGTATTTTGATTTTTTAATGATTAGGCAAGTAGGAGGAATCGTTTCAGTATTTGGATTTTAATTTTTTGTTGCATTTATACTAGGATAAGATCGAGAAATCAAAGCGAAAAGCTTTAGGGTTGCTATCATAAAACGAACCCAAACAAGGCACAAAACGAGGAAATTTTTTTTAAAAAATAGCACTTAGATGTGTTAATGTCACAAGGGGAGTGATTGGAGAGGTCTAGGCAAGGGTTTAAAACCCAAGAGATTAAGGAAGAAGCTCATTTGCAATAGTAGCATTCGCACACACACACACACACACACACACACAGAGCTTGGAGAGACCTATTTCTTGCAACTAATCAATCAGCCTCTACAAGTGTTTTTCGAGCACGTCAGGTATATACAGACCTTAACCTTTGTCCATTGATCTATTTTGGAAGTGCTTGCCACCTAGTATGCTATAGATCACGCAAATGAATCAAAAATCATCTTTGTTGTTGCCATGCACCATCACACTCAACCTATCCGAGTCACAGACTCAGATAGCCACTTCGGGCTGAACCCTGGTATTGGCCCTCAGTCCACGTACATTCAGCCCACTTGGCCCTACTACCACTCGGACAGCTGAAACTTGGCCCGGTCAAATTCGCCACTTGACCTTGCTACCACTCGGTCCTTGGCCATTTAGCCCAATCTCATTCGAACTCTTCATTCGACCATTCGGCTAGCCGATTTGGCCTAGTAATCACTCGGTCCACTCGGCCCCTCGGAGAGGCCAAATCTGACACTTGGACCCTGCAATTCGGACCAACCTAACCGAATGTAGATTTTGCCTGAATTAACACTTTTTGACCCTAACTAACCTAGCCAAACAAACCCCCAAATGCGATATAGACAAACAAAATACCTGAATTGACACTTTCTGACCCTAACTGTCCTGGACGAACCCCCAAGAGCAATATAAACAAACAAAATACCTTCTTGGTGTAATAAATGACAAAACCAGTGAATTGCAAATCTAGCAACGACGCTAGCCAACTGCCAGCTATCCACCCCGCTAAGAGCACCAAACTAAGCCGTAGACTCTCAATTAGACCTTGACTAAGCAGAAGGACACAATACAGATCCTAAAGACTAGCAAGAGTGGCCAGTGACCGAGATTAAATCCCTATTAGACCAAGAATGTAGACGGGAGTGTTGAAGTTGCATTTATTATTCTGCATTGCACTCCACATTATTTTTTAACACTTAAAGTGCACCTGAAGAAAAGCTAAAAGCCTGATTTTGCACTGTGCATGGAAAAGAGCACACACACATCACGCTGAGTGATGGTAAATTGAAGATTGTATGTAGATAACAAGGAACTCACTCAAACTCATTAGGGGAGTTTTGAGGTCTCAAAAATGCCCTGTAAGTGATCCTAGAGAGAGAAAATATTTTAAGAAATAAAATCATTTTTTAGATTTTTAAAACATTTTATGTTTTTGTAAGTAAATATATCAAAAATTGTTAATAAGTCATTGTCGTGATATTCTCGTGGTCACATCAAACCTAGAAATCTAGGCCGCCATAAAGGTGACAAAGATTGTCATAATGAAGATTTTACTCATCCTCATTAAAGTGAAAACTAATATTCAATTTGAACTTTGTTCGACATTTGATTACTTCCCTCCATTCTCACTCTCTTCTTTCTTTCCCATCCTTACTAGTTTCTTCTTTGTTTTCCTTCTTGTTTCTAATTCACATACTTTTTCAATCCAATCTTCTAATCACATCCTTAGCTATGGATCAGTCGTCCAATGATCTCTATAGCTCTAGGAAAAGGCCTCTTTATCATCTTCATATTGAGTTGGATAGTGAGTATGAACCAATAAAGAAGAGAACAAAACCCATTACTATTACAGAGTCTATGAAACATATACTCAAGTTTGAAGGAAAGAGGAACCTTGATCTTTGGTTGGATGGCAAGCTATATCCCAAAGATCCTAGCAAAAATAGCACTCCGCCTTTCTATAATAGCTCTTCATTGTTGAGGTTCATTGGTGATGGTTATAATGGGTTTCTAGGCTATACACTTAACTTGGTTGCAGAAAAGGATGTCCTCGAATTGGAGAAGCATCTTTTATCAAAACATAACAATGAGTTACTACAGAAGCTAGAAGGCTATCAACAAAGGATTCATTTGTTGGAGAAACACATCAAATCTTATCAACGAAAGCAAACTATTTTAGGACTTCGAAATCGACAAAAGACTCTTAAAAATATTGAAAGTCTTAGACGAGGAGGAGGTCGTTGTAGTAAAAGAATCCAAGCAGCAAGGTACATTTTTCTCCACTTTAAAAATATGAAATATGACTTTGTTTATAATTAATTATATTGATTTGTGATGTTGATTTTGTTTAGATCTCTTCTTCAACAGAATGCAAGTGAAAGAGATTCTTTGAAAGCATCTCAGTTTTATTATCATCTTCTTCCTTCAGTAGTTTCAAAAGATATTTTGGAGAAGAAGAAATTTAAAAAGGCAAAGAAACAATGCTTGGAGTTATTAATAAAGGATCTCTCTTTGGATACTAAGTTAGTACAGAAGACACTAGATAATATTGGTATCAGTCGAGATTCTTATATACAACTTTTCTAGCTTTTAGAGTCAAATATGAAGCAAGGACAAGTATGTAATTGCATATTCCAAGTATTAGAAGAGAGGGAGAGAGATAGAGTGGAGCAGAAGATAAGTCTCAGCTCATTGTTGTTCTTCTTTCATTATTCTTCCATCATACTCACAAAAGAGACTTACACACATAGGTATGACTAACCAACACTAACTGTGGTTTTTTTAAATCTACATCCGATATAGAGATCCTCCACTAGATGGGGGATTGGGTAATAACAAAGTCCCATAAGTTGAAAATGTCAAGTATACACTCCCCTTTGCAAGATCAAAGGGAGTAGTTCACACCATCAAGTTGATGTTCTTTGGAGAGAGAAGGAAACATTGGCACCTAAACAAAAGGAGCCATCATGGCTATGCGAGGACCTAGAGTATAAGCATTGCAAGAAGCATGTAGAGAAGCAAGGCTGAGAAGGGTGCTTTGATCAAGGTACTTGTCAAAGTAATTAGAGACATATTCTCCACCTCCATCTAATCTAAGACATGAAATTTTACAACTCAACTCATTTTCAGCATACTTTTTGAACTCCTTGAATGCATTAAACACATCATCCTTGTGTTTTAGTATGTAAATCCAAGTGTACCTGTGTTGAAATCATAAATGAAGGATAAATAGTAACAAGCACCACCAAACGAAGCATTATGAGATGGACCCCATACATCTGAATGTACCAGCTGCAAGGGTCGTGAGCTATTCTCATTAGGGGAGTTTTGAGGTCTCGAAAATGCCTTTTAGGATGTGGAGAGAGAGTGCTCTAGACCAATAAGAGCAAAGCCTCTGTAACGAAACTTCTATTTTAAAAAAATTTAAAAATTATTTTACAAAAACATATAAATATAATAATATTACAAATTTGTATTTTTATTATCTATTTTTAGTCTCTTATATTCATGATTATGACATCTTTTGCATTAATGGCATAGAGTCTCAACTACTTTTATTTAATGATGTATCTAGATTAATGATAATGACTGATGTAATCGAAATTCAAATTAGTGAAAAGCATGGCGGTCAGTTTTTTCCCTCCTTTCTTTTATTCCTCTATTGTTTTTCCCTCCATTATGGTAGCCTAGTACTCTCTCTCTCTCTCTCTCTCTGCATGTCTCTCTCTCTCCTACCATAGATACAAAAATTCGACCTTCAACAAGGCATCCAAGCTCCCAAATCACATCCATATCAGTGTTTAACTCATTCCAAAACTGATGGAAGATGGATTCCTACTATCATTAGCAAAGGTAGTTGGATCACCATGCAACAAGAAAAACGTGGAAAAAGGCAAAGACATGAGAGCTTATTTATCTCTGCTTGGAAGGACAGAATCCGAGATTTTAAGCTTGGAGCAAATAAGAATAGCATAAAAGAGGTACTAGTGCAACATGTGTTCATGCATAGAGAGCTGTGTTTGAAACCTGGATCTTCAAAGCTTCCAATGCATAGACCAAATTGTAAGAATTTGATTCTTAAAGTTTTTCATTTCTTAAACATGGTTTAGATTTTTCCATTATAATATTTGTTTGTCTTGTAGATGTCTATACCTCTAATCTTGAGGAATGGCAATCAGTGGAGTCTATTATTGATGTTATTGATGTTATACATGGTTCAATTGGAGAAGAAATGTGTAGAGGCAGAGAGCTTGCAGAGAATGGAATATTCTTTTATGACCATTCTTATGTTATTCCTATGCGGCATTGTCAATGGGGATCAATAAACCTCCTTCCTTTGCCAGATTTTTCAAGCTTTGAGTGGCCTTTGCCAAGTCCAGCTACTAGTGAGGGCTATAGATGTAAGATATTTTCTGAGATCCAGAAAGCACTAAAATCTAATATCTCAAGTAGGCTAAGCAAAGTTACTTTGTTTATGCCTATTAATATATTTATTGATTTCTTCTCTAATATGGAGATAAGAATAACAAAAACCATGCTTTCAGTGAAGAGACTAACATATAATCATATCATACAATTTGTTGATGAAGGATGGGATACAAGGACAGAAGGAAAATTTATATGTAAGATAGATCAAGACTCTATAGCTTGTAAATATATGATTGCTACTCAAAATTTTATTCTTAGCTTTTACTATAGTCGATGGCATTTTGTTGGTAGTAGTCTAGTTGCTTTAGACCAGAATCTTAATGATTTCAGCAAAGATCCTATAGTGGATCTTGATATTTGGTTCAACGAGGATATTATTGCAATCTTAAATATCATAAAATCATGTACGCTACATCAAGTGAGGATGGATTTACAAAATCAAGACATTGAACTACCATGTTCCTTTGTATTCCAACTTGACAAGAAACGAGTAAGTTTTCACATCATATTATATCTACTTAGATGTATATCAAGATCTCACTTCCTAACTAACAAACATTTGTAATTTATTTTTTGCTGATATCGAAAAGGAGAGAAAATAATATACACTGCAAGGACATTCAAGAAAAGATATCTTTACTATCAATATAAAATATATGTACAAATTTTGTAACAGATGTCTATCTGCCATCTCTATAGATATACAAGGACTGAAGGGAAAATTTCTATATATGAAGGCATCTTTCATATTACCTTTACATGTTTATCATTATTAAGATAAATAAAGTTAACCATTATTCTAGCATTTGCAATCACCCTCCAACCACAAGAATGACTATCATCCTGATGAGGACACTGCAACCACCAACACAAAGTAAAACTATAAAGAGGACAGATAGTAGTTCATAGAATAAACTTATGTTTCAATTATTTTAATCAATAACTTACCGCGACTTGTCTATATTTCATTGTTGCAAGCAAATCAGACAGCATAAGGGGCCTTTTCTCTAGCTCTTCAATTAATCTTTTTGCACCTCTATATATAAAATATATTGAAATTTAGAGTACTCACAAAAAAAAGAATTGAAATATCAAGGAGCCCTTGGATAATATAACCTACAATTTAGCATTTCCATGGCTTCCTTTCATAGAGTTGATTAAAAAACATTTCTTATCCGCACAGTCTATTGCAATCAAGCTCCAATGAGAATTGAAAGCAATCATATCTCAACAAATTAGTAGGATAAAATCTCAAAAACTCTAATAGAATATTGAATCACTTACTTTTCATTATATGGAATTATAAGGAGCTCCAAAGTATCGAAGTCAATCAGATTGATGAACCACTGCTCAACAAAACTTGTATCAAGCTCGTTCCTCATAAAGAATGAGATAGATGGATCAAGAACCTCAATTTTTTGTTGCATATCCAAAGGAAACTCATGCATTACACACCTAGAAAAGGCATAGAAATAGTGAGTATAAACAAGAAAAATCTTATTGTTAAAAAAATATCAAAAAGTAGAAGTAATTATGGGTGGATATACCTTAGGCTAATAAGAATAATACTGACATTTATTTCTCTTCTTTTATCCTTAAGAATCTGAACACATGCAGCATTAAAGGAGATAATCTCAGTTCTTTTGCCTAAGTCACCAGGTAAGAAACAAAACACATTGAATCCTTTTGGATCAGCTGCTTCAAGAAGGGTGGCCAGCTCATTTTCAAAGGACTCTAGTTGCTCTGCTTCCCTTTCTTCAGCCCTGTGCCTCCTATAGTCTCTCCATTTATCTACCTGTTCCTCTTTAGCTTTCTCCTCTTTTTCATGTTGCCTTGTATCCCTCTCATGGGTGAAATCCTCAACCTTGGGACTAGAATCAACTTTCTTTCTCCTAGCTAGGGGCACATTAAGGATATTAAATGTCTTCTCATTAATGAGGGGAATTGGCTCAAGGACCTTTGAAAATCTATATCTTAGCCTCCTAAGAATTACCATGTCCTTGTCCATGAGTATGAGCCTATGAGCATGAGCAGCACAAATATAGGCATCTTGAAAAAACTCAACTAAAAAAATCCTCTGTGGCTTTGAAGATTGATGAATCTTTGATGTTAAACCCCTAGGATTAATCTTCTCCTTCCTTGCTGTTGCTTTAGTCCTAGCCATCTGCCAAAAAAAGACATGTTACTTCTTGTCCAGTGTATCCAGTGAAACGTGAGTTTCAAATAAGAGACCTCCTTGCAGCATGTTGTTTTCACATTTCACCGAACAACACATAAATACCAAAAGAATCAACAAAACGAAGAAAAACAAAACGTTAATCTAAGGAATGCTATTAAAATTACCTAAAATCTCCACAACATTAAGGAAAAAGTTCGAAGGATTGCCTAAAATCTCCACAACATTACCTAGAATCTCCACAACATTACAATTACCTAAAATCTCCACAACATTAAGGAATGCTCACACTAAGGAAAAAGTTTGTTTATAGTGCTCATAAGCTCATAATAATATAAAACATTAAGGAAAAGTATCAAAAAAATGCATTGAATGGATGTATGGGCATTGAGAAGGACGGATGCAGAAAACCATACCTTCTTTGGCGCTTTGCTAGGAAAAATCCGTTTAGAACCAATTTTATCAATAGCTCTGGTGAAACGCGAATACATTCTTCACAACCACAGCATGACCACGAAAATGTGCTCGAAGACCCTACTGCATGACCACGAAAATGTGCTCCATGACCATAAAAATATGAAACAAATTTGGCCGTTGCTTCCCTTTATTGGGGGATTTTTTTAAAATCGATCGTACATGCATTACTTGGCAAAGTGTTAAGTAAAACACGTGCAACGTATTCTCAAAAAAAGGGAGTGCTCACGTCTTCTAAGAAATTTGATACGGTGTGTTAAGTGAGATACGTGCGCACGTATTCTGAGGTATTTCGTGCGTGCAAAAATATTGGAAATTTCGTCCAAATTTGCGGTCGCGTTTATTTTTCCATCATTACGCAAACTTTTTTGTTGGAACTATCAACACACATTTGACAATCAATATAAAAGCTTTTTGAAGCCATTCTCTCCGATATTTTCATTCTTTCTCTCGAAATTTTGTTTCGACTTCCCTTCAAGGTCCTTGCTTCCTATTTGAAGAGCAGTTCAACAATTTCTGATAGGTAACAAAATTTTGTTATTACAAGTATTTGAAAAAAATCTCGTTGATTAGTATAGAAAGAATTTTTAATAACACTTGAAAAATTACAGATGTCATGTGCTTTGTGTCTTTTAAAATGAGCATGGCACTTCCAGAAAGGATTTTATCATAATTTTTTATGTTTTAATAGAATTAATTCATAGTTCATATTTCTCTTCTTGTTCTGCATCTTTTGACCGGTGAAACACGAAATAATGTCTCTGATTAGTGGTATTTTGCTAACTATCGTGTTTCACTGGTGAAATCTTCAAATAACTTTTATTTTCAAGTAGTGTCCGGTGAAACGCGATTTCTTCACCGGCTTTTGCCTTGGACACCTTGTTTTCACGTTTCATCGGTCACTTAAAAAAAATTCTCATTTTTTGATTTTTTATCTTGAAAAATGCAATTTTAGGGCCTCTTTCCATGGTTCCATCTTGTTTTATTGGACATTGTTGCCATTCTACTTTGTTTTTAGGGATAAATCTTTTGTTGGTCAAGATGACAAAGAGAAAGCTATCTCTGGAAGGAATGAATGAGGAGGAGCTAATTGAGACTTCTGATGATAGGCTCTTTGATTTCTTACACACAACTGGAAATTCTTCCAAGCTTAGCTATATCAGGGAAATTTTCAATGTTCCTTTTGATTCGAAGGAGTTTTTGGAGGATCTTGAAGATAAACTTAAGGAGTACATATATTTTTATGATAGACATGTGCAAGGTTTAGAAGTCAATGGATTTGTTCATTATAGTGATGTCATGAGAGCCACCAGTACATCCAGGTCAACTTTGCTAGGCAGGTTCAACCTCATTGATGAGGAATTCAGGAAGAGAGAAACATGTTGCCCTTTCCACAGGTATCAACACCAATGCCTTCTAATCCACAAGGACATTGGATTTATTGTGTATCTTCAGTACATGGAAAACTCTTCTCCAGATATAGACCAACAGGGAAAGCTAGAGGATATTGCAAGTATGGATAAAGAGGTCGAAGCGAAGGAGGAGATGTTCCAAGAAGATATTGAGAATCAACTTGTCCAAGGTTTTGATGTAGGTTTGTTCAAGAGTGACAATATCACAATGGTGGAAGAAAAGGAGATCGAGCCAAGTGCACAGGTTGATGAAGAAGGTCCTTTGCATGTGTTCCAACATTTTCCACTTATCTTATCAACAAGAAGAGATATGTGTTGCTAAATGATATTCAACATCTTTTTGATCTTAGAGAAGATTATTGCTTAGCAATCCTTGCAGGTTGGGGCAAAAATGACATGAATTTTATAGGTTATGAACAAGAACCACTAGCAAGTCTTGATGTTGAGGGAGAGAATTTCCAAGACATCTCTATAGCCTTACATGCATGTATTAATCAGATTATAGAATACGAAAAGGGGGGGCTACAGAAGAAGAGTTCTTGCAGGTCCAGAAGAAACTTCATATTGATGATGTAGGGTATGAAGAGAGATTGAAGTCTCCATCAGATGAGAAACCCAAGAGTTCAATAAATTTTTATGATGATAGTCTTCTCGAAGAAGACGAACACCCTAAGGTATGAAATATAATTCGAAGTTACCCATTGAGTTTATGTTAGACTTTATTATGCATTATAGATAAATATCTTATATCTTATACTATTGTGGTTTGTTGTGTAGATTGAGATTGAAGATCTGAACAACTTTCTTGGAAGGGCCAAGGGCTCTAGGCCAATAAAGCTTGGGAAAAATCAAAGCCTTGGCCATTATATTGGAAACTTAAACAATCAAACAATTGTAATATATCATAGTAGATTGTCAAGCTCTCCAAGTCTACCAATGATGGCTTTGAGAGCTATCTCAAAGGTAATTGGATCTCAAGTTTTCAGCAGAGGTTTGGACAATATCATTTTAGTGGAGAAGGAAGAAGCCATAAGAGTTTTTGGCTTCATGCCTCGATACAGTGGATCTAGAGCTGGATATTTTGGAGTTCTTGGCTTCTATTTGCTCTCTTATGTAAGAGAAATTAAGAATTTGAAGCTTCTTCCAGGCTATCGAAAATAGAAGTTTTTGAAATACAGAGGTCTTATTGAGTGGGATGAAACAAAAGATTCCTCTAGAGGCCCTGTCGAGCTACCTGAAACCAAGGACTCCTCTGAAGGCCCTGTTGAGGTGCCTGAAACTAAGGACTCCTCTGGAGGCCCTGTCGAGGTGCCTGAAACTAAGGACTGTTCTGCAACACAATCAAACTACAAGATGCCAAAGATTAAGGATTTCTTGAAACCCATCTTTTCCCAACTCTTTGTTTGGTTTGTAACCATTCTGTAAATCTTTGCTTTGCGCAAGAATTTAAATACCTATCTTTTCTTCTTTGGGTAACAATTTTATAGTCCTCGCTAAAGATGATGTATTGCTTGATGTGGTTGGATCTTTAAGCTTGAATTTATGCCAGATTTTTCGATAGAACCATTGAAAGACCTCTAATAAACTGTTGGCTTTGTGTCTTCCACCTCCATGTCTTGTGTTTCTGAAATATTTTGTTCTTGCTTGATAATGTGATTTTTCCATACCTTGGGTTGACCACATAGATAGAGATCTATATTGTTTAATAAAGTATGGAGCATGGTTATATAGAATATGATGCATAGTCAACAAATAAAGAAAGTTATTAAAAACATTATATGAGTTCGACAATGAAGAAACAAATATATACAAACTTCTTACCATATAGTGAGTAAAGTGTTGATCACCCCAAGCTTCAGTCATCGCCTTTTTGAAAAGGTTCAATTGGTTTTTAAAGTCTTTGAGATCATCATCATTCCATTTAGTCTTATCACAATAAAAAAACACTTTGTCTAGTGTTTCCCAAACTTTAGCTTTTCTATTCCGAGCTTGTCCATTATCAGTGTGATCCTTAACTGCATTATTGATGCCAGGAGGCATATTTCACGGTGGATTCCGTGAGGTTTTATGGTGGATTCCATAAACTTTGATGACCGGGGCTCATACACAAAGTGGATTCTTTGTGCGAGAAGTTGATGGGGACGCCTATCCTTTTCGTGTGTTTCATTAATTTAGTGTGTACATGGGTGATTCCATAGCAGGTGATTCCGCAAAATGCATATTAAATTAATAAACGTTTATGAGTTTAGAGTGCGCACTCGTAATAAATTAAGGTTAGGATTGATTTCTAACCAGTTGATTTATTTATGTAGCTGAAGACTGCTAGGTATTCACTTTTGTCGATTTAATTGTATTATTTTACTAACGATTGTGAATGCTTCAGTTGATGTGTAGAGATAGCAGCAGTGGCGAAGGAAAGCATTGGAGGATAGCGAGTATTCGATTTATCACTTATATTTTGATGGACGCATACCTTAGGCATGGCGCCTATATTTTGTCGCGCCGATTTATTGAGGCGTTGGATATTTATTTATTATTTTGTATGCGCATGGGCGCACGATTATGTTATTTGTACTTGGACATTGTATTGGGTACGCCTGACTCTTTGGGCAACGCCCATTAGCTTTATTTCTATTTTGTGCTAAAGCAAACTCAAAAGCTAAAAGCTTGCTATTTTGTAATTTGGGCTATTTTTTGAGCTTGAAGATGATTAATACATAAAATACATGCTTTGTGGAGCGCTCACACAAGGCATGGGGGGAGATTGTACCCAATTGGTCTTTTTTTCATGTCGTGCATGCTTTTTACTTTGAGTTTTGTGCAAAAAGTGGAGTTCTTTTGTTCTTGGGGACCTTCCGGCATTCACTACGCAAGCGTATAGCATCCGATCTGTGCACCAATTATGTAGGGATTTCCACTGATTAAATTTAATAGTTGAGCCACCATTTCTCGAGTTTATATTGCCAAGTCTCCCATGAAAGCCTAGAAACCTTCTAGCCTTCACTCCACCAATAGATGGTTTTTTTGGGACACAATTACCATCCTTAGACTTCTAAAGATCTGGTTCAATAACAACATTGCCACCATGCAAACCAATTGCAGAGAGAACTTTTCCAACCTTTGTTATAACATCTGTTCTAGTTGATAATGGCTTCAGCTTCCATGCAAATCCTATATAGAGATGAACAAGCTTTTCAATTATCCTGCAAAGTGCATGAAGTGTACAAATATGGGCATTCGCTAAAGGAATGTCCAAGACTGGTTTAAACTGTGGATCCTTATTGTGCCTAGAGGGAGCTCTATTCAAATTGCTTGAATTTAACTCTGCAGCTGGTGACATGCAGTATAAGCAAGGAGATCTCGAGTTGGCTCCCTTTGATACATTATACATACATTTGAGTGTCTTTAGGTCACCAGCTATGTGCCACTCAATCCTGTAGTTCCCAAATCCTTCAACAAATAGCTCTTCTCCTGCTTGTTGCCTTTGAATAACATTAGGTATTGATGTTTGATGAAAAGCCCAATATAATATATCAAAATTCTCAGTATCTACCTCAAATGCTCCTAGCCACCAGATGTTATATTCAGATTGAACACTAAATGATGTTGAGTGATTGTAATGACCTGACGAAAGTGCTCTATTCATCAAGGTGATAGAGATTCTCTCCAATTTTTTACATTTCAGAATCTCACCTTCATCAAGTTTAATCACAAATCTAGCCACTCCCTGTGCATCTGCTACTACTGACAAGTCATAAAATTTTATCATTAAGCATTGTAGGGTGGGCAAGTCAAGGAAAATATTGTTAAATTCATTGAATGTAACCTCCTTTTTCTTGCCCTTGAAGGTAGCCTTGATATGAAAAGGCTCACCTAGAATCCCCATCACTTTGTTATTAACTCTCTGTCTGATAGTCCTAACCACAAATGGCTTCAAAAGTATGTAATTGCATACCTGTCCTTGCTTCATATTTGATTGTAAAAGCTGGAAAAGTTGCATATAAGCATCTCCACTGATACCAATACTATCCAGTGTCTTCTGTACTAACTCAGAATCCAAAGAATGATCCTTTACAAATGACTCCAAGCATTGTTTCTTTGCCTTTTTAAATTTCAGATCTTCATCAGCTGGGATCAAGAAATTACCTCGCAAATACGTGTAAGACTTAAGCATGGTGTATGGAGTTTGGGAATCTTCAAAAACCATTCTTACCACCTGAGTCAAGAAATTGGAAGACCAAGCTCCACTCCAGCTATTCTCTAGAGGAGAAAAATCCATCATGGAAAGCTTAATATGAAATTATGGCTTTTGCTTCTGTTGATAGTGCATAAAGAAGGGGTGATCTGGAGGAATAAAATCTTGAAACTACTAAAAAAAAGTCCATAACAAGACCATTTTTTATTGAAGCCTTTCCACCTTGGCTTGGAATAAAGTAATAATGTTGCATTTCTTTGAAGAACAGCTAAATTTGCATGGGATAAGGAAGGAGCTAGCTGCATAGAAGGACTTTGTGAAGTAGAGATTCTTTTACCACAGCCTCCTCCTCCTCATTTGAGATTCTCAATATTTTTAAGAGCTCTTTGTCAATTTCGAAGGCCTAATAAAGTTTGCTTTCGTTGATAAGCTTTGATACGCTTTTCCAATGAATGAATTTTTTGTTGACAATCCTCTAGCTTCTGCAACAACTCTATATTGTGTTTCATCAAAAGATGATTCTCTAGTCCAAGGATATCCTTTTCTGCAACAAGGTTAAGTGTATAACCTAAAAATCCATTGTAGCCATCAACAATAAACCTCATTAATGATGAGCTATTATAGAAAGGAGGAGTGCTATTTCTGCTAGGATCTTTGGGATATAGCTTTCCATCTAACCAAAGATCAATATTCTTCTTTCCTTCAAACCTCAGTATATGTTTCATAGACTCTGTAATCGTGATAGATTTTGTTCTCTTTCTTATTGGTTCATACTCACTATCCAACTCAATATGAAGATGATAGAGAGGTCTTTTATGAGAGCTACAAAGATCATTGGATGATTGATCCATAGCTGAGTTACAGAGATCATTGGGTGATTGATCCATAGCTAAGGATATGATTAGAAGCAAGAACGAAAATAAAGAAGAGACTACTAAGGAGGAGAAAAAAAGAAGAGAGAAACGATGGAGGGAGGCAATCGAGTATCCACCAAAATTCAAATTGAATATTACTTTTCACTTTAATAAGGAGAGGTAAGATCTTCATTATGACAACCTTGCCAACTTTATGGCGACCTAGATTTCTAGGTTTTATGTGACCACGAGAATATCATGACAATGACTTATTAACAAATTTTGATATTTTAACTTACCAAAATATAAACCTTTTAAAAATTCTATTAAATGATTTTATCTCTTAAATTGTTTTCTCTCTCTAGGATCTCTTACAGGGCATTTTCGAGACCTCAAAACTCCCCTAATGATACATGTCTCGTAAATGGAAAACTTGCATGCTTTCCAACCTAACATGCATCACATACATGTCCAAAGTCATGATACTTGAACTTAGACGGTCCAAGCACAATCTCCTTCTGCAGCATAGATTTCAGCTTTTGTACATTCACATGGCCAATCCACTTATGCCATATCTCAGCATCCCGTATAGCACCACCATCATGTGCAAACATGGCTGCTTTCAATTCTAGAATCGACGCATCAAGAGTAAACATTATGCCATCTCTTTGGCCTCTAGCAATCAATCTACAACCATTACCATATTCTTCAACAAAGCATCCATCTTTATTAAATCTCACTTGTAGATTATGTTCTGCCATTTTTTACCTGACAAAAGATTCTTGGTTATTGTAGGTACATGTAGTACATCATGCATGCGCTTTTTCTTTCCATCAAGCATCAACAAAGGTACAAATCCTTTATACTGAATAGTATACTTGGGAACCATCTCATCAAACCATTCTCCATGGGATGTCATATGATTTGAAGCCCTAGAGTCAATGTACCATCTATCATCTCTGTTCTGCCTAGATGCATTCTTAGACACATGCTACATGGCAAACAACCTGTTACTCTGATCATCAGGAACTCCGCTAGATGAAGCATAATTTTTGTGATGTCTACCCTTGGCTTTCATGTCAGCCTGCTTCTTATGACAATCTTTGGCTATATGCCCATATCTACCACAATAATGACAATCCTTGTCCCTGTTGGACTAATCATTTGGTTGTCAAGATCCTCCTCTGCCTCTAGGGAATCTCCCTCTGCCTCGAACACCACCAGATCCACGGTGCCCTGTGTATTCATGCCATGCCAGGCATTCTGCTACTACTATCTAGTGTCTCCTTGACCTCGAAAAGAGCCACGGCCTCTGCCGCCTCTGCCACATTGGCTAGAGTAAAGAATAATGTATTTGCTTTGAGACGTACTAGAACATGTATTCCGCCCAAGCTTAACTTTCTCATGTAGCAGTAAAGCAATCAGCTCATCTGAATCAGGGGATTCAGCTTTAAATTTTTTATACTCTTTGCCAAGGCCATTCAATGTCACTACAATCATATCATCCTCAGACAATGAAGATCCAATGGTCGCAAGTCGCTATATTCTTGATCTCTGTAGTGTAGGTCTGAATGCTTCTGCCATTCCTAAACATGTTATTGAACTGTTGCTTCAACTGAATCGTTCTTACATGTGTTACATTCCCATAATCCTTCATGAGTATGTCCCATGCATCCTTTGGAGAACTACATCCAATAATCTGTATAACCATAGCATCTGATATACATAAGGAAAATCAATGTAACACCTTGCATGCTCTCTCAGTCCATAGCTTATGAGCCCTTTTTTTATCATTTTTCAAATTCCTTTTAGGCATTTTGGGTTTAGCCTCATCATATGTACATAAGTCCCAATAACCTCTGCCAACCAAAAAATTCTTCATATGCAACTTCCATAAAAAGTAAAATTTTTGTTGTCCAGCTTTTCTCCCACAATTTGAGTGATATTGTCAGTGCCTTGAGCATTTGCCATAGTTGCAGCTTAGGTATTTAGTGATGTATATAACATATAAGTAGTTGACTCATTTTCCTACAGTTCGGAACCAGTTTCTTGCTATTCAGGACAGTTTCCTACAATTCAAGACAGTTTTCTACAAATCAGGACAGTTTCCTGCAATTCATGACAATTTTCTGCAATTCATGACAATTTCTTGCAATAATTTTTTGCACCAAAAAAAGGGTATTTCAGCCCTTTAAAACCTCAGAAACATCCACAATTATGTGGGATAACCCATAGGTATTTCAGTCAATACATAGACTCTGCAAGTACTATATCTCTGCCTCATGTATTCTTACTACAATAAAGAGAATATGCAGTCTAAAACCTGCAACCTGACATTCAGGCATCTTCCTAACATTCAGAAAATCAACTCCTTTGAGATCCTGAGTGATAAATGATGCTATTTTCTTCAGAACAGCACCAGATTTTGGTTGCTCATATCTAGTTTTATTTCTATGTATTCGTGTTTTGAATATTTACGATGTTTGTTTCAAGTTATCTAATTAGGAGTGTAGAGAGGCAATGTCATAAACTGCATTTACTATAAATAACCAACCACATAGATGTCAAGGCATTTGTTTCATCTCCAGATTTCAATCCTTAGTTGCATCCAATGCTCTCTTTAGTCTTCCAAGCATTCAACATACATATGTCAAGTCATACAAATTATAGGAGCTCTAAAATGACATGTAATGCTTCAATAAGAGACAATGCTTGTTGCCTACATTCAGTGACAATTTCCATCCATTGAAAAATTCCAGATCTGAATATTTTTCAGCATAAAATCCCAACTCCGATGCATGACATCAAGTCCATATGACTTTCCAGCATATACCTATACTTCAATGGTAATCCTGAACAAGTTTGAAAGCTCCAAGCTCATGTCAGAGATGCATCTGTAGGTTGTCTGTATATAGCACACCACTGTTATTTCAAATCTGCAATTAGTTCTTCAAGCTCCCAGATGAGCTCTCAGTCAAGCAATGATGCTATCACCTATTGTTTATTGCAGTAAACAGCCAGTCAGCATAGGTCTGTGTTGAATATCTCAAAATCTGTGAGGAATTTGAAAAAAATTTCTTCTGCAAAGTTGTAAACCACGTTGACACGGTTAGATTTCGTGGGCCATTTCTCCAAAATTCATTTTTGTAGCAAGATATAGCTTTTGCAAAAAAAAAACAGGCTACAGGCACAGTCTTCTTTGATGACATTTTCTTCAAGTCTGATGTCTTGATGTCAAATAGCCACTGCCAAGCCGCCAGGCTTTAGGCATTTAGGCTTTGATACCATGTTGGAAGAGAGGGAGAGAGATAGAATGGAGCAGAAGATAAGCCTCAGCTCATTGTTGTTCTTCTTCCATTATTCTTCCATCATAATCACTGAAAGAGACTTACTCACATAGGTATGACTAACCAAGACTAACTGTGGTTAAGTCACTAACTACACCAACTTATTGAATGTCACACATGTGTGCAACTGTATCCAGCTAATGTCAGTCACACACATAAAGATAGATTGATTGAAGAGTAATGGGAGCTTGATATTCTAACACCAAGGCCACCTGTGATTAGAACTATTAGACAGAGAGTGAATAACAAAGTGATGGAGATTCTAGGTGAGCCTTTCCATATCAAGGCTAGCTTCAAGGGCAAGAAAAAGGAAGTTGTATTCAATGAATTTAACAATATTTTCCTTGACTTTCCCACCCTACAATGCTTAATGATTAGTTTCTATGACTTGTCACTAGAAGAGACACAAGGAGTGGCTAGATTTGTGGTTAAACTTCATGAAAGTGAGATTCTAAAATGTACAAAACTAGAGAGGGTCTCTATTACCTTGATGAATAGAGCAGTTTCATCAAATCATTACAATCGCTCAATGTCATTTAGTGTTCAATCGGAATGCAACATCTGGTGGCTGGGAGCATTCGAAGTAGATACAGAGGATTTTGATATATTGTATTGGATTTTTCATTGAACACCAATACCTGATGTTATTAAGAGACAACAAGCAGGAGAAGAGCTATTTGTTGAAGGATTTGGGAACTATAAGATTGAGTGGCATATAGCTGGTGACTTAAAGACACTTAAATGTATGTACAATGTATCAAAGGGAGTCAACTCTAGATCTCCTTGCCTATATTGTATGTCCCCAGCCATAGAGTTGAACTCAAGAAATTGGAATAGAGCACCCTCTGGTCACAAGAAGGATCCACATTTTAAGCCAGTCCTAGATATTCCTTTAGTGAATGCCCATATCTATACACTTCATGCACTTTGTAGGATAATTGAAAATCTTGTTCATCTTTATATAAGATTTGCATGTAAGCTGAATCCATTATTAGCTAGACTAGATGTTATAATAAAGATTGAAAAAGTCTTATCTACAATTGGTTTGCATGGTGGTAATGTTGTTATTAAACCGAATCTTCAAAATTCTAAGGATGGAAATTGTGTCCCCAAAAAGGCATCTATTGGTGGAGTGAAGGCTAGAAGGTTCCTAGACTTTCATGGGAGACTTGGTAAGGTAAACTCTAGGAATGGTGGCTCAACTATTAGATACAATCAATGGAAGTGCCTACATAATGTAGTTAAGGATCATGCTAATAATGGAAAAGCTCGAAATAGAAAAGCCAATGTTTGGGAAACACTAGACAAAGTATTCTTTTATTGTGATAAAACAGAGTGGAATGATGATGATCTTAAAGACTTCAAAAACCAATTGAACATTTATTTAAAAGCAATGACATAAGCTTGGGGTAATCAACACTTCACTCACTATATGGTAAGAAGTTTGCATATGTATGTCTCTTTATTGTTTGAATCATATAGGGTTTTCTTATTGAATTTATTTATTTGTTATCCATGCAGCATATTTTATATAACCATGCTGCTCCATATTTTATCAAGAAATATGGATCTCTATCTATTTGGTCAACCCAAGGTATGGAAAAATCACATTATCAAGCAAGAACAAAACACTTTAGACACACAAGACATGGAGGTGGAAGATACAAAGAAAACAGTTTATTAGATGTCTTTCAATGGTTCTGCAGACAAATTTGGCACAAATTCAAGCTTTGAAGGCAAAATCGCATCATGTAATACATCATCTTTGGCAAGGACTATATCCACTATTACCCAAAGAAGAAAAGATGGATATTTGAACTCTTATACAAAGCAAAGATATTCTGAATGGTTACAAACTAAACAAAGAGATGGAAATAATGGGTTTCAAGAAACCCTAAACATCTTTTAGTCTAACTCTGTTGCAGAAGAGTCTTTAGTTTCAAGGAATTCACTAGGTCCTCTAAAGGAATCTTTTGTTTCATCTCACTCGATGAGACCTCTACATTTCAAGAACTCTTGTTTCCTATAGCCAGAAAGAGCTTCAAATTCTTGGCAACTCTTACATGGGAGAGAAAATAAGAGTCAAGAACTCCAAAGTATCCTGCCCTAGATCCACTGTATCCTGGCATGAAGCCAAAAACTCTTACAGCCTCTTCCTTCTCCACCAAAATTATCTTCTCTAAACCTCTATTGAAAGCTTGGGATCCAATCACCTTGGAGATATCTTTCAAAGCCATTATTGGTAAGCTTGGAGAGTTTGATAACTTGCTATGATAAATTGTACTTTTTTTATTATTTAAGCTTCTAATATAACAACCAAGGCATTGAATTTTGTCAAGATTCAATGGCCTTAAGCCCTTGGCTCTTCCAAGAAAGTTGTCTACATCTTCAATTTCTATATGCACAATAAACCACAATAGTATAAGATGTCAATAGATATGCATAACATACTCTAATATAAATCACAATGGATATCTTAGAATTATCTTTCATACCTTAGGGTTTTCATCTTCTTCAAGAAGACTATCATCATATAGATTTATTGAACTTTTGGGTTTCTCCTCTAATGGAGACTTCAGTTTTTCTTCATACCCCATGTTATCAATACCAAGAATCTGTTGAATTTGTAAGTAATCTTCCTCTATACGTATCCCCCCTTTTCATATTCCACGATCTGATTAATACAAGAATGCAAGGCTACAGAACTATCTTGAAAATTCTCTCCCTCAACATCAAGAGTTGCTAGAAATTCCTCTTCATAACCTATAAAAATCTTATCATTTTGATCCCATGCAGCAAGGATTGCCAAGCAGTAATCTTCTCTAAGATCAAAAATATGTTGAATATCATTGAGCAATACATATCTCTTTTTGTTGATGAGATAACTAGGAAATGTTGGGACACAATCAAGAGGACCTGTTTCAATCTCTGCACTCAACTCTATCTCCTTTTCTTCCACTTTTGTAATGTTCTCACTTTTAAACAAAGCAACATCAAATCCCTACACTAACTGGTTCTCAATATCCTCTTGAAACATTTCACCCTTCTCCTCTACTTTGTCTTTGCATGCAATAACCTCCATCTTCTTCTCTTGTATTGTATCTGAAGAACAACTATCCATATATTGAAGATATACAAGAAATCCAACATCCTTCTATACAAGAAGGCATTGTTGTTGATTCTGATGAAACTGACAATCTGCTTTCCACTTCTTGAATTCTTCATCAATAAGGCTAAACCTTGGTTGCAAAGTTGTTCTAGTAACATTGGAAGCTTCCATTGCATCACTATAATGGACAAATCCCTCAATCTATAGACCTTCCACATGTATATCATAAAAATCCCTGAAATCCTTCACTTTATCTTCAAGATCCTTCAAAAGCTCTTGCAAATCAAAGGGAACATTGAGCATATCTTTGATGTAAATAAATCTAGATGAATTTCCAGTTGAATGAAGAAAATTAAACAACTTTTCATCACGTGTATCCTCCAGATCCTCCTCCTCCATTCCCTCTAAAGACAACTTCCTTTTAGTCATCATGATTACTCACAAAACAAAATCCAAAAAATAAAAAATTGAATTTGGGGGATAATTTTCCCATCAACATTTTCTCATATCTAGTAGATTAAAGAAAGATTGCTAAAAAAATTTGGCATGAATTGAAATGAATTGAAAATTTTTGCAGCCTTACCAACAGAGAAAGCATGAAATATTCACGACTCATGAAATGTGAAAATAATGATTCAGACAGCCTCACAACTCACAAAATCGTGTTTCATACGTCACTTTGACAAAAAAATTGATGAATTCGTGTTTTATACAACCAAAAATTTTGAACAAAACAATGCATCAATAATATCAAAACCCCATCGTTTAACATGTGTACTAGACTAATCTTGATAGAAAAACAAAGTAAAACCCTTACATAATTTCTAAGCTCCTGATGATGTAACATTGTCCTCTTAAACCAACTAACATCTTCAATGCCATGAAATTCAGGATTGCAAAGAAAAATATTAAGAAAACTATGATACCTAATATTTGCAAGCCTTTCTCCTAAGAATAAATGGTTTTTAATAAGAATGTGCTTGGTATGGCTTGTGATGCTTACAAGATAAATAGTTGGTCAAAGACAAGACAAGATACGTGAAAGAAATAGTAATCAAAACCCGAACGTGAGTGTTCATATACATATGCCAAGAGTCATCGAACGTTTGATCAAAAAGTACATTGCACTAATTCGAAGGAGGTGCACTTTAAAAAATGGTAAACACTTAAAAATCGGAGCAATAAAAGCATTATCATGCCGAAAGAGTAAGTGACATGTGACACAACTTCCCAAGCAAAAACAATTTATAATCGCACATGTGAAAATAACTACACATTACAACAACCACACATGTAAACAAACATTCTTATAAACCCGATTTCTAAACCTTAAAAGAGTTTTTTCGAAGACAAAGCTCTCTCTCTGCTCAAGCACACCAACACAACGCTAATTTGATCGTAGTACAAAATTATTCTTCTGCACAAGGCTACTAAAGAAGGTTTCATCGCCCAGCATATGCATCGAACACTCCAGAATGTAAGTTTTTTGCTCAAATATAAGTTACCTCTGAGTCACTTGAGAATTCCTACTAGACCATCCCCAAAAATGCCAAAAGTATGAAACGCGACGAGCCATGGCTCTTTACATCGACAAGAGTTATTTCACGATTCATACGTATTAAACGCAAGATTGTGTTGGTTTCTCTTCTCCATGTAAGGCCTCCTCATGTTTCATGTGGCTTAGGCATGCATTTATCCTTTTGTGACGTATGAAACGTGATGCCTCGCGTTTCATATGTCTTGTGCACTATTTTATTGAAATTGGATTTAGACTATGTAATTAGTGTTTGCTTTCTTTTTACTGATTGCGTATCTTTCCTAATTTGTTTTTTTTCTTTTTAGACGTTTCACATGGCTAGAACTAAGGCCACTGCAAGGAAGCAAAAAGTTGATCCTAGAGGTCTTGCTTCAAAGATCCATCAGTCCTCCAAGCCTTTCAAGCTTGCAAGGAAATCAAAGCCAAGAAGAAGGTTCTCACAACATGTGAGAGGCCTTAAGGAGATTAGAAGTGCAATATGAAGGCTTTGAATAATGCAATTCCAAAGCTGTCTTTTCAAAGGCTTGTCAAAGAAATTTTTGACAAGCATAGTCTACACAATTTTAGATGGACTAGGGCAGCTCTCAACTGCATTCAGGAGGCTACAAAAGATTTTTTGATTGAGTTTTTCCAAGATTCTTATATCGGTGATGCTCATGCATATAGGCTTACGCTTATGGATAAAGACATGATAATTCTTAGGAGATTGAGATACAGGTTTTCAAAGGTCCTTGAGCCAGTCCCTCTTTCTGATGTGAGGGCTTTCAATATTTTAAATGTGCCTCCATATAGAAAGAAAAAAAATGATCCTGGTCTGAAGGTTGAAGATGTTATATGTAAATGACACAAGACAACATGAGAAAGAGGAAAAGGCCATAGAAGAGCACTCAAATAAATGGAGAGAGTATAAAAGAAAGAATGAAGAAGAAAAGGAAGCAGAACAACTCCCATGTTTTGAAGAGGAGTTATCTACCCTTCTTGAAAGGGCTAACCCTAAGGGATTCAATGTTTGTTACTTTTTGCTTGGTGATATTAACAAAAGATCTGATATGGTATTTTTGGACTCTAATTGTGTTCAAATTCTCAAGAATAAAGTGAGAGAAGTAAATGACTCGATTCTTCTTGCTGGGATGAGGTATAGTATACCAAAATTTGTTTTTACTCACCATATTTTTCTAGCAATAGACTTTCATGTCGATGCTTACTATCTCCATTCCTTTGCTAAATGTGTAACGCATGAGCTCCCCTTTGATATACAACAAAAGATTGAGGTTCTTGATCCATCCATCTCATACTATATGAGGAGTGAGCTTGATATAAGTGCTTTTGACCATTGGTTCAATTCAATGGACTTTGAATCTTTGGAACTTCTTCAAATCCCATGCAATGAAAAGTAAGTGATTTGATATTTTGTTAGATTTTATGAGATATTGTTTTGCTCGATTAATGAATTTTATTTTTTTCAATTCTCATTAGAGCCTAATTGGAATAGATTGTGTGGAGAGGCAATGTTTCTTCATCAATTCTATAAAAGGAATCCATGGAAATGCCAAATTATGAGTTATATAATCTAGGGTCTTCTTGATATTTTGAGCTTTTTGTTGCAAGTACTCTAAATATTTTGATATTTCTTTTATACAGAGTTGTAAAAATATTAATTGAATTGCTAGAGAAAAGGCCTCCCATGCCTTCTGACTTACTTGCAACAATGTAATATAGACAAGTTGTGGTATATGGTTGGAACATACTAAGAAATTTTATTCTAAAAACTACCATAAAAAAGTTTCGTAGTTTTACTTCATATTGTTGATTGCAATGTCCTCATCAGGATGATAGTTACTCTTCTAGCTGGAGAGTAATTGTAAATGCTAGAAGATTGGTTCAGTTTATTTATCTCAATGATGATAAACTTATAAAGGTAATGTGAAACATACTAAACTTTAAGATAGAGTTTTATTGCAAAATAATCCATTGTAAAAAATAACAATGAACTAAAAATATTTTCTTACAAATGTATGATAGTTTACAATGGATTGCTATACAAGTGAGCACATTTGGTATATAAGAGCAAAGCTCATGAAGTACATAATGGCCAATTGTATACAACCAACAAGAATGGACAATAGTGGGGGCTTGGACATTGGAGGAGAGAAGGTGCATGTAACTACAACGGGTGAAGCTATGCCTTCAACACCCAAGGTAACCAAAGCATCAAAGATAGGCAAAAGGACTCCTAGAAAGGATGCCCCTTCTCCTAAGAAAAGTTCTCAAAAAAAGTAGCTTTGCCTCAAATTATAAGCCCTTGTGTATAAGCCATGGAGATGATTGACAAAAATTTGTACATGTATTTTATATTGATAGTAAAGATAACTTTTCTTCAATATCCTTGCATTGTATATTCTTCTCTCTCCTCGTTGATATCTGCAAAAAAAATTATGTTACAAATGTCTATTAATCAATAAGTGAAATTAGATATGCACCTAAGTGGATATAATATGATATAAAAACTTACTCGTTTGTTATTAAGTTGGAACATAAATGAGTATGGTAGTTCAATATGTTCATTCTGTAAATCCATCCTCACTTGATGTAGCATACATGATGATCTAACTTTTAGGATTGTAATAATGTCCTCATTGTACCAAACATCAAGATCCACTATAGGATCTTTGCTAAAATTATCAAGATTTTGGTCTAAAGCAACCAGACTACCACCAACGTAATGCCATCTACTATAATAAAAGCTAAGGATGAAATTTTGAGTAGCAATCCTATATTTACAAGCTATAGAGTCTTGATCTATCTTACATATAATTTTTCCTTTTGTCCTAGTGTCCCATCCCTCATCAACAAATTGTATAACATGATCATATGTTAATCTCTTCATTGAAAGCATAGCCTTTGATTTCCTTATCTCAACATTAGAAAAGAAGTCAACAAATATATTAATAGAAGAATATTCCATTCGCTGCAAGTTATGTCTTCTTTCTACCTTTATACATCTCTTCTCCAATCAAGCCATGCATCACATCAATCACATCAACAATAGACTCGATCGGTTGCCATTCCTCAAGATTAGAGGGATAGACATCTACAAGACAAATGAACAAATGTTATAATGGAAAACCTTAAACCAAGTTCAAGAAAAGAAAGACTTTAAGAATCAAATCCTTACAATTTGGTTTATGCATTGGAAGTTTTGAACTTCCAGGTTCCAAATATAGAATTCTATGCATAAACACATGTTACACCAAAATCTCTTTTATGTTATTCTTATTTACTCCAAGCTTGAAATCTCAGATTCTGCCCTTCCAAGCAGAGATGAATGAGCTCTCATGTCTTCGCCTTTTCCCACGTTTTGCCTGTTGCATGGTGATCCAACTAGCTTTGCTAACGATTGTATGAATCCATCTTCCATCTTTTTGGAATGAGTTAAACACTTATATGGATGTGATTTGGGAGCTTGGACGCCTTGTTGAAGGTCGAATTTCTATATCCATGGCATAGAGAGAGAGAGAGAGAGAGAGAGAGAGAGAGAGAGAGAGAGAGAGAGAGAGAGAGAGATGGCTAATCTACCACAAGAAAGGAGGGAAAAACACAAGAGGGATAAAAGAAAGGAGAGAAAAAAATAAGTGCCAAGATCTTTATTAATTTGAATTTAGATTAAACATTTCATTATCATTTATCTAGACATATCATTAAATAAAAGTGGCGGGGACTGCATATCATTCATGCAAAGAATGTCATAATCACAAGTATAAGAGGCTAAAAATAGATATTGATAATAAAAGTCGTAATATTATTTTATATATATCTTTTTGTAAAATGATTTTTGGTCTTTTTCAAAATAAAACTTCCATTATGGAGGCTCTACTCCTATTGGTCTAGAGCACTCTCTCTCTCTCTATCTCCTAAAATGCATTTTTGAGACCTCAAAACTCCCCTAATGTAAAAAACTAAACAAACCCACTAGTAGGAGAAGACCTTGAGACTTAGATGAGTATTCGAGAACCCCAAGTTGTAGGATCAAGAGGAAGACACGACAAGGTGTCAGATGCATCAAGGACCGACATCATTGGGGAAGTGAATCTACCCGACTTGATCAACCTCATCGACAACCTAGTGGAATAAGAGATTGTAGACATGGCAGAGACCAGCTCAAACCACAAACGCAATGAAGAGCTCAATTTGGGGGATTTCTTGAATGAAATCCAAGAAATAGTAACCAATTATGATTTACAAATGCGAATGGACCACCATGGTAGGCCATCCGAGGACATCTTAGTGGACCTTGAAGAGGAGAGGAAACTAGCACGAAAAGCTTTGCAAGGCATAGTGGCATACAATCAGGAATAGCAAACTAGAAACTTACGACAAAATATAGAAATGCGGAAGATCCATCGATTGTTAGCCTTAGCAAACATAAATTGAACAAGACCTAACGCAAAGAGAGAGCGTGCCAGAAGGAGACCTTATGCTGAGCAAGCTTCTCATGAAGCAACTCTTAGATAACATGTCAACAGAGTAGAGTGCAATAGCACTGGCAAACTCATTGCTCCCAGGATTAGGAGTCAACTAGGACTCCAAGAACCAGTCAAAAATCCCTGTTGTTGCTAAGCAGTTAGACAAGTACCATCTAAACGACAATCCCTACAGCTTCGTAGAGTAGTTCGAGCAGGTCTATGAGGCCAATAGCCTCACTAATCTCATCCAATGCTCGCAAGCATTTGGCCTATGCTTAGGCAATAAAGGAAGGACTTGGTATACCAGCTTAGATACCACAAAACATAAGAAATTCAACCATCTCAAGGACCTCTTCATTAAGAGATTCTCGGAGGCTAGATACTCAGACAATCTGATCATACGGCTCATGAATATGAAGCAGAGAGATAAGGAAGATATCAGGGATTATGTGACCCATGTGAGGAGTTTCTTTAAGAGAATCTTGAAAAATGAATGACCCATGGAAAGAGCTGTGCCCGTGATCTTTATCAACGATGTCGCATGGAATTCGCACAGAAGTTCATGATTATCGCTCATCACAGGGATGCTTAACAAGATGGAAGTGAAGAATTCTCAATTCAAGGATTTCATGGAACAAAAAGAATATTCGGATTTCTTATTTGATCGATTACATGTGTTGGCATAACATAGAAGTATATTTATCAATTATCATAAAACAGAACAAACTTCCCATATGCTACTCCTCACAAGAATCGATCTTGCAAAAAGTAGATTGTTTTTGCGATGACTTCAACTATTTTAGTATCTTATTTGGTTCCCACTAAGAGTGAATAGCCAAACTCCTTTTTCAAAGATTCTGTCATAGTACTTCCGTTTAAGAATGCTCCATCTTCTTTTACAACAGTTTTTTTTTTAACTCATCAAGCAAGAACTGTTGCAATTCCTATTCACAAAATCACATTGCTTCATTCAAAATGATAATATATTCAGTTTATTGTCTCCTTCAACGTGCAAGAAATAGGAAGAAGTTAATGAGTTCTTCCGAAAGGCCTCTGGCAGCAGCTTGCATCTTGTACGACGAAGAGGACAATCCAATCCTCATGGATTATTGACCAGTATCAATGATGGCTTGAGGAAGAGGGAGAGGTATAGGCTTAGGGGGGCAAACCCAAGAGTCACGATCACTTGTTAGACTTGCAATCACCCAGGACACATCTATTCATGCTACCCAAAGAGGGAGCAAGTGAATCGAGATAAGGCTGATCTTAGATGCGCTGAGTGTGGAATCACTCATCTCTTTGCAGATTGCCCTAGACGAAAACCATCCTTTAGTTTGGCAATCGTGCCATCAATCCCATTGGGACTGTTCAGCGTTGAGATACTTGATGAGGAGGCCACATCCATCCCATTACATGTCATGACCCGAGGCAAATGAAGCAAACCAGCATATCGCTACTAGGGCCTAGCAACTTAGATGCCGCCTCCATCGAAAAGAAAAGTCATAATTGAAGGAAAAATAAAACCAAGCAAGGGTCATGCTCAAAACGGAGAGTGCCATAACACTGCCTGGTGGAAAGAAGGTCACAGACACAGAGACAGAGACATCCACTCCAAAGACTGCTGAGAAAGGGAGTGCTAAGGTAGGTGAGTACCCTAACCCAAAGTGCCAACTAGAAGCCATAGAAAAAGTCAAGGAGTGGGTGAAGGAAGCCCAAGAGCACCTTAAGGACGTTGAGCCCATATTGGAGGACAAGATTGATGATCTCTCAAGAGTAAGCATACAAGTTTTGCCTCCATGACCAAAGTCAAGAGATGCATCTGCACCTCAAGGAGTACCACTTAGACAGAGCTCAAGTGCTACAGGCCAGCAAACCAGTCAAGGCCATTCGCCAAGGAGCACAAGACTAGGAGAAACGTAAGAAGCTAGCAATCTTCTTACAATGCTAGTGACCACCCCAGTGACTCTAAGCTTAGGATATCTCCTTAGGTAGCATCCAATGCTATGGCAAGAACTAAAGCAATGGATAGAATGATTGATAAAGCAAGCTACAACTGACTTACACGAGCATGATGTAGTAACATAGATACCAAGTTAGACGTTGCACTTATTTAGTGCCCAAGTCCTTGCACATTAATGCTTTTTGGGAAGGCACATAGATGCATGCAATCTTACTAGTCCTAGCTCTAAGTGATACCATGAGAAAGGAAATTGTAGACACGATGGTAGGAGTCTGTGTGTTGAGCCACGTAGTATCTAGGCTTAGTAGCCTGCTTGTCGAGAATGCTAGGTTCAATGTCACACTGGCTAACGGAATGAAAGTGAAGTCATTTGGAGTGCTAAAGAATTGGCCAGTGAAGATTGTGGGAGTCCAATTCTCTGTAGACTTCATAGTCATGAAGGGAGTGGACTACAACATTCTGCTAGGCCAACCCTAGATGCACAATGCATGAGTCATAGAGGATTGGAGCAATGGTCTGATCTTCCTAGGCAATCGTAGGGAAGAAGTGAGTAGAGATGGATACTTGGAAGACAACACCAGTCAACCTAGATGCCATCTCATTCATACCAAAGGGAGATGCGCAAGTTAGAAATCTTACGGGTCACTGATGAAATATGTCCCTTGTCCTTAGGATGTAGATAAGGATAGACTCCAAACTACATAAGAAGAACATCTTCAGAATAGAGAGAGGATTCATGCATATGTATTGCGATCGCACATGGTTGGAACACATAGGTGCAATTGACTATGAGCAAGCAGGCCTAGTCCAATCCCATCTCATTATTGAGGATAGAGTCACCATCTAAGCTACAACCACCAAGAGAGACTCCCTCTTCTAGTGAAGACAAAGAGTTTGATTCCGAGTCGAAAGTAAGCTCAAAAAATTATCCTAAGATACCTCACCCACCTAAGACCAAACGTACCAAGGGAGACCTACCAATCCACCTAAGCATTGAAGGTTGAAGGAGGAACGAAGGAAACAACCCAAGGAACTGCAAGCTGAGGAGCAAAGGAAACCGAAAAATTTGCTGAAATGATTTACAAAGTTTAAGAAAGGCGATGATGTAGTGATCTTGTTAGGAGCCAAACAACAAGGGCAAGTGAATGAACCAATAGAAGGACCCAAGGAGGTTAAGCTAGTCACCAACAACTTGACCGAGGAAGAGGAAGCAAGTCTCATTTCTCTCTTACGGGAGTACATAGACGTCTTTGTTTGGTCCCTCGATGAGCTAAAAGGGGTAGATCTAAGTGTAGTGACTTATAATATCCCCATGATACCTGAGGTGACACCGGTCAAGTAGCAACTGTATCCTATGAATCCTAGACACACCCACGCTGTTAAGAGGAAATTGATAAATTGTTGAGAGTAGGATTCATCTACGATATTGAGCACATAGTCTGGGTCTCGTCCATAGTCATCGTACTGAAAAATAATGGAAAAATCAGAGTGTGCGTCAACTATAAGAAGGTTAACGCTACTACCAAGAGAGACAATTATCCATTGTCGTACACAGAGCACATGCTCGAGAGAGTTGCTAGTAAAGAGGCCTACAGTTTTCTAGACAGCTTCTTAGGATACAAGCATGTGTAAGTGCATCATCCTAACAATAGGCACAAGACTGCATTTGCTACCGAGTGGGGTATCTTTGCCTACATAGTCATGCCCTTTGGCTTGACAAACACACCAGGCACATTCCAGAGACTCATGTGTGCCATCTTCAAGGACATGCTTAGGTGAGAGCTAGAAGTATTTGTTGATGACCTGTGTGTCCATTTGAGCTTGAAGAAACACCTAGATAAGCTCTATGCGGGTCTTTGAATAGTACAGATTATATCATCTCTCGTTGAACCCCTTGAAGTGCCAGTTCTAGGTAAAGCATGGATGCATCTTAGGGCACGTGGTATCAAAGAACGACATTGTCATAGACTTCTCAAAAGTCAAATTCATTGTCGATCTACCACCACCAAGCTGATTACAAGGGAGTTCAGTGCTTCCTAGGCCACACGAGTTACTATCAATGATTTGTGTTGAACTATGCATTAATTACTAAACCCCTATACAAATTGTTGATCATATTCGAATGGGCACACACATATGAAGAGTTGAAAAGACTCTAACCACTGCACCAATTCTAAGAACCCCTGGTTGGACCATAACCTTCCAGGTTCACATTGACACCCCAAAGTTTGCCATGGGAGCTATGCTATGCCAGTCTGGTGAATACAATCTCGACTATCTAGCGAGCTTTGCTAGTAGATGTTACAATGTAGGCATGAGAATTCACCTTAAGCAAGGGTATATGAGGGCAAATGGGTGTGAATAGTCTGAAGGACAAGGGAAACCCTAACCCTAGCCAGGTAGAGGCTATATAAATAGCCTATGGGTCACTATCAAGTGTGAGAGTGTACTCAAGTTGTACTTGTAAGCAGCTTAGTAAACAAGATTTTGTTCTTGTACTTTGAGCTCTCTTCTCCTTCTTGTGCAGACATTCCAATGCTTGCCTCTCTAATATTTTCACATGGTATCAAAAGCATCTCTGAGATCTACTCAGCTTCCCACAGCTCTATCTTAGTTAAGTGCACAAGAAAAACTCCATTTTTCATCCATCTTCTTCACCTCCATAGCCTGTTTTGGACCCCCTGACCTTGCTGGACTTACTATATGCATAGGAGGGCATTTCAGCTCCTACTATCTTCTAGAAACCTTCGCTTCACCTGAGGATGTAGCTGCGTGGCATGTTAGAGCTCAACATTGGGTAGCTAGGAGCATGACATTGCGGGTTTCCTTAGAACGGTGCAGTTTTGAATAGTCGAGTAGTTCATACAGCGGCGCGACCTATAGCAGGTGCAATAATGGTGATAACCATGGAGCTTTGATAGTCCTTCAAGTGGGTTGTCTCCACCCAAGAGGGTTTCCTGAAATTCTTCTTCTGCTACTCCAACAGAGTCAAACCCCCTAACTGTGGGTTTCATGGCAGCCATAGCCACAAGCTTGAAAGCTTAACCTTCTTGTTTTTTTCATCTTCTGTTGTCACTAATAGTGATTTTTACCACTAAGTTATCTTTTCTAGAGTCAGTTACTAATTTGGAAACTCCATTGTAGAGGTTCTTTCACTTGGTAGGGCATCACTAAGCTCATCAAGACCGACATCTACCATCTCTAGTAGCATAAACTAGAGATGAGTACTTGTAAGCACTAAAGCACATTGCTTAATCATTTTTGTTGCTGGTATTTACTCAATCTAAGTTTTTTATCAAAAAATTAAAACCATTAAGTGCTTTACTTTATTTTGTAAGGCTATTGTTGGGGGTAAAGGCACCTCTGCCTAGCTGCCCGTGTATTACTACACTGACAGTCACTACCACTGCACACTGCAGACTTTATTCTTTATTCTTTTAGTGACAGTTTGAATAAAGGAAGGCCCATTCACACATTGTGACTGTTGGAGTTCCCATTTCTAGTCTCTTCCTTTCTTACTCTTGCTCTCCTGCCATAGCTCTCGAGTCCAACCTTTGATCCATCGCTCCCTTTATACTGGTATCAGAGCTTTGCTTTCCGACTCTTGAGCTTGGTTCGTGGCATTCTTAGCATCCCATCGACTCCCTACTTGCATTGGGTCTCCTTCCCAGCAGCCATACCTGACTCCTTCGAGCTCCCGTCACTCCCCGGCTTCTCGAGCACCTTCCCAGCATTGTTGCGCACCTTCAAGGCATTAGATCAGAGGTATTTGATCATTTTCTTCAAGGTTTACTTCAGTTCTCAGGTCTCACAGGCTGTAAACAAGATTGGGGCAGCCACCATTGAAGCTCCCTTGCTTCATATCTCACTTGCCTTTGAACAAGACTTACTGGAGCTTGTTTGAGGCCTTCCTTGGCTTTAACTGGACCCCTCCGAAGCTTGGCCACCATTTTTTCCAGCCCCAGGACTAGCATTTATAGTTGGTGGAATCACGCAGCCCTCCCATATGTGTCTTCAGCATTGATAGTCACAACAGCAACTCTCCCCCTCCATTGGCACTTGGAAAGGCTCCATTTCGGGCATATGTGTCTTCAGCATTAACAATCACAACAGCAGCTCTCCCCCTCCATTGGCACTTGGAAAGGCTCCATTTCGGGCATATGAACATGCTTTGATGCTTGGATTTGATGGTTGATGTGTTGGCATAGCATTTGAACTAATTTATAGTGTTTTGGGACTGTCATAACAATCCACATGCAGTTTATGACATTGTTACACTAACATTTGATGTTACAGCTTGTTTGGCATTGTCATTTGATGCCCGGTTGGTCCCATTTGATGCCCGGATGTTAGAGGAATGTATGCCTATTGTTTGGAAACCATTTGGAACTGATTTTGTGCTGAAATTCTCAATTTTGAACAGTAATTCACTGATGTACACAGTTGGGCTGAAGTCATTTTACTCATGTATACTTATGCCTATGCTTTTTGGGCTATGTTTCGGACATATATGGTGATGTATTGACACTTGGGGCTCGACATAGAGCTTGGTTTTGATTCAAGATCATTGGTTGAGCTTGAGCTTGCTTTGCAAAGCATTTGGATGCTCCGTCTTGAATATACATATGGCATGTATGTTGCTTATGTCTGACTGGTCTTGACATGCTTAGCCTATGCCATTACTACATGCTAGTTACATTGTTTGGAGCCTATTGCTACTGGAGCTCGGTCTTGGCTTGACCTTGGATTCTCAGAGCTTACTTGAGCTATTTATTGGCTTGCCAGAGTTGTATCTTGGAATGTACTTGATGTCTTACATGCTTATGGATGCTACATACGGATGCTCTACCACCTACATGTTCGGGATGTACTATTGATGCATTGTCTTGGACTTATGTCATTGGCATTGTGTCTTGCCTTGGCTTGAGCTCTTGAGCTCATACATACGGTTTTTGTGCCAGTGGGAGCATTCTTGAATGCTTATCAGACATTGAGCAGGTGGTACTTTTATACATTGAGCCGTTACATGCTATTGAGCAATTACAAACACTTGAGACTTTGGGACTTCTTACCTTTTGGGATGATACATCATATGTCTTGGTTCACTGTATGATTATGAGCTAAGTCTTAGTTTTGGATCCGTATCTTTGTGAACTGACACCTACTTGTGTCAAGTTTTGGTAGTGGCAGGAACACTTTGCCCCATTGCCTGGGGGGTGTGCCTACTCACTGGCAGATGTTTGTATGACATACTTGGGTGTTGGATTCATGCTTATCGACCCTCATATGCTTATGCTATGCCCGCATGATGCCGGCTTTGCTCTTGGCAGTATCTGATTGCCTTGGGATCCGATTTTGGCACTATTAGCTCTCTTTTACTGAAATTTGAAATTTATTACAGCAAGCATATACGTATGGACTGACATGGATTTTTCATGCTGAATCACTCTGAAATGATGTACTTTCACTAGTACTTGGTGGGCAGTAGCTTTGGGCAGTATGCTTAGCCATGCAGGCCTACCACAGAGCTTTTGGGCTGAGGCAGTTAGTACAGTTGTGCATGTCATAAACAGATCACCCTCTAGTGGTTTGGATTTCCAGGTTGCAGAGGAGGTATGGACTGGAAAACCTCCCTCTTATGCACATCTCCGTGTCTTTGGATGTGAGGCATTTTGCCATGTGTCCAGGGACAAGAGAAGTAAGTTGGATCCCAAGAGTGTCAAATGCATTTTTCTTGGTTATGGGGATGCAGGCGAGATGGGTTACCGTCTCTGGGATCTGCAGGCGCAGAAAGTCATCCGCAGTCATGATGTAGTCTTCCATGAAGACAAAATGCATAGGCAGCCTAAGAGAGTTGTTGAGATCTGCAGGGTCATATTTTAGGAGGAGCTGAGAGCTCCTGCACAGCCAGTTGGATAGCCTACAGCTGCAGCAGATGCTCATAGTCAAGGTGTTGGACAAGCAGTTGGGCAGGCAGCAGAGCCTGCCGTGAGACGGTCTACTAGAGATAGATGTCCACCTGAAAGATTTCAGCCATCGATGCATTATGTCTTGGTTACAGATGCAGGAGAGCCTTTCACCTATGATGAGGCTATGCACAGGGGTGACAATCACTCTTGGGAGAGGGCTATGCAGTATGAGATAGACTCCCTGCATAAGAATGACACTTGGGATTTGGTTTCCTTGCCTATGAGCAAGAAGGCTTTGCCATGCAAGTGGGTGTATAAGCTAAAAAGTATCCCTGGACACCCCAAGCCGGCATACAAGGCTAGATTGGTAGCAAAGGGTTTTAAGTAGGAGCATGGTGTGGAGTTTGACAAGGTCTTTTCTCCTGTGGTTAAGATGACCACCCTCCACTTAGTCTTGGCTTTGGTTGCTCAGCTTGACCTGGATTTATACCAGATGGATGTCAAGATGGCTTTCTTACATGGGGACTTGCATGATGAGATTTATATGAAGCAGCCTAAGGGCTTTGCAAAACCTGGCAGGCAGCACCTAGTGTGCAAATAGAAGAAAAGTCTTTATGGCTTGAAACAGGCACCTAGGAAGTGGTATCATAAGTTTGATGCCTTTATGTAGTCACAGGGCTATAGCCGGAGTGCTATGGATCTGTGTCTTTACATGAAGAAAGCCCGTGATGGTTCTTTATTAATTTTGGTACTCTATGTGGATGATATGCTAATAGCAAGAAAAGCTCATGATGAGCTAGATGCTCTTAAGGCTCAGCTCAAGAAGAGCTTTGAGATGAAAGATCTGGGACATGCCACTCACATACTTGGTATGCGCATTAGACGCCACAGGCATCAGGGACTCCTCTACTTGTCACAGAGGGAGTACATTCATAAAGTCCTTGAGCGCTTCTGCATGCAGGACGTAAAGCCTATTGGCTGTCCATTGCCTTCTTATGTGAAGGTATCACAGGCTGATTGTCCGCAGACAGATGAGCAGAGGGCCGAGATAGCCAAGATTCCCTATGCATCCGCAGTGGTGGGCAATCTTATGTATGCCATGATAGCCACTCGTCCAGATATTGCCTTTGCAGTTGGTGTTGTGGCACGCTATATGGCTACACCTGGCAAGAAGCATTGGGATGCCGTGAAGGGTATCATGAGGTACCTGAAGGGCACTGCAGATATATGTATATGCTATGGAAGCCAGGATACATGAGTCATGGGGTACACTGACTCTGATTATATAGGACATGTAGATAGTAGGAAGTCCACTTCCACCTATGTATTCACCCATGCTAGAGGTGTTGTTTCTTGGATGTCCAGGGTGCAGAAATGCACGGCTCTTTCTGCTACAGAGGCCGAGTATGTTGCAGCCACTGAGGCTTGCAAGGAGGCCATTTGGTTGGGTCGTTTAGTTACTGACCTTGGTATTGATGCTACCCCTACACTGCATTCGGATTCTATGAGTTCTATTCAGTTAGCCGAGAATCCGAGCCAAGAATCCGGTCTTCCATGCAAAGACGAAACACATTGAGGTGAGGTATCACTTCATACGTGGGGTCGTTGAGGACAAGTCTGTTGATCTTGTCAAGATCTCGACTGACCAAAATCTTGCAGATCTGCTCACGAAAAGCCTCTCTCCAGAGCGCTTTGCCTTCCTCAGGAGGTTGATGGGCATGGGATGAGATGACATCTTTCCTCATCCTGTTGTACATGTGTACATGTTGTACTATCTTTTTTCTTTTTATTTTCACTCCTCACTGGGGTAGATTCACCTTTAAGTGGGAGGTTGTTAGGGGTAAAGGCGCCTCTGCCTAGTGGCCCGTGTATTACTACACTGACAGTCACCGCCACTACACACTGGAGGTGGCGGGCGCCCGTCACCATCACTTTATTCTTTATTCTTTTAGTGACAGTTTGAATAAAGGAAGTCCCGGTCACACATTGTGACTGTTGGAGTTCCCATTTCTAGTCTCTCCCTTTCTTGCTCTTGCTCTCCCGCCATAGCTCTCGAGTCCAACCTTCGATCCGTCGCTCCCTTTCAGCTATGTGTGCAACTATAAATACATAGACCATCATATTCTAAACTTGTGTTGCTTGCTACATATCATGTGTGGTTTCTTTCAAATAGCTTGGTCAATGAAATCAGAGAGATTAATGTCATTATACTCTCCTTGGAGTCATCAACAAAGCATTGAAATCATAAACCATCCTTGTCCAACACAAGGTGCATCTACTAAACCATACCACAAGGAGGAGCTAGAATTCCAATCTAGGTTCACATCATTGAAGCCTAAAAAGACCATTAAACCTCGGAAGAAGATTGCACATAAGAAAGGACCACCAAAGTCATATTTTGAAGTACTACATATGTGTGATTTTCAGTCTTTCTCTTCATTGCAATTTTGAATATCAATTGTTTGTAAGGGTGTCCTTGATTTGCTTCTGCATTCATTGGCAAGTTTGTAAGGGACTAGATGCTACCCTTGACTTAGCAAGTGGTAAGACCTTCCCAATGGCCACAACCTATGCTTATGTTTGCCCTCAAATTCGTAAATTTGATGGCAAATATTTCCACCCATGGCATATACTTATCAAGTACAAAATTATGGAGAGAGGGTATTAGCCTCTCATTCAAGGCACTAGAGTTGTAAACTCTGTAAATCTGGTTGATGTAGAGGATGACCAATGTACCCAAGCAATCATCATGTTACACTTAGATGAGTCCTTAATTCATCATATTGATCAACTAAATATTGCTAAAGAAAAATGCGATGAGCTTGAAAAGCTCTATGGAGCCACTGGTAAAAATACTAAAATCTTCCTTAAAATTGAATTCTTTAGCTTGGAATATAGATCAGGAGAAGACTTGGGAAAATTCATTTCTCACATGAAGAATCTCATGGCACAGCTTGCCTCAGTACAAGCTCCATGAAGAGGATGCTATTGGTATTCTCCTAAAGCTGTGAAAAAGGTGTTTCCTACCCTTGTTACAACTCTTACCAACATTCCAAATCCAACTTTGGCAAGTACCATCCATCTTGCCTGGATGAAGAGAAGAGAAACCATACTGAAGGAACGTCAGCAGTCACTTCATGTGAGCAAGTATTAGTCCATATTGCTTCTACTAAGTGCTCCTTTTGTCACAAAAAAGGGCATATTGTAAGAAATTGCTGGAAGAAATACCCTTACAAAATTAAGTGCAACAAATGCAAAAAGACAAGGCATATCACCAGTAAGTGTCCCGATGTTCCACCAATATCTAAGGAGTTAAAGGCCAACTTTGCCTCCCAATCCACTGATGATCGACTTTTTTGAGTCTTGTAACATCCTCTACCTATGAATATCCTTGTAGCCTAATTTATAAAGGCATCCTAGTTGATTGAGGGGGGGAACTTTAACATGTCTTGTGATGCAATGCCACCCTAACCTTGAGGGGGGATGTTACAATATAGGCATGGGAATTCACCTTAAGCAAGGGTATATGAGGGCAGATGGGTGTGAATAGCCTGAAGGACAAGGGGAAACCCTAACCCTAGCCAGGTAGAGGCTATATAAACAGCCTATGGGTCATTATCAAGTGTGAGAGATTGTACTCAAGTTGTACTTGTAAGAAACTTGGTAAACAAAATTTTGTTATTATACTTTGAGCTCTCTTCTCCCTCTTGTGCACACATTCCAATTCTTATCTCTCTGATATTTTCACAGTACTCAGGGATATGGAAATGAACTACTCAACAACAAAGAGAGAGGGTTTAGCCATGGTATTTGCTATAAAGAAATTTTGGCATTATCTTTTGGCCATGCCTTTTACCTTCTTTGTTGACCATCAAGCCTTGTTGTATCTCGTTAACAAACCTTGTGCTACAGGACGCATTGCTCCATGGTTACTTCTGCTTTTAGAATTCGACTTCTCTGTGGTTGTATGCAAAGGGAAGCAACATTACATGGCTGACCATATGTCTCGCATACCCAAATGAGAAGCCATTGGACAGGGCATTATGAACGAATTTCCAGACACACATCCATTTAGCCTGTCTAGCAAACGAGATTTTTTTAGAGCTAACTTGACGCCATATTGGTTGGGCAGATGACATAGTCTAACTGCTTAAACAATAGTCTACTTGAGCAACCCATCGAAAATGCCTAACTTAGGCAACTCTTTCTTAAAGTCCAACCCTATCAATTGATAGCAAGCTTACTTTATAGGCTAGGGCAAGATGGATTGTTGCAAAGATGCATGTGTGAGCATGAAATGCATGATGCACTTGTAGAGGCACACGATGGAACTGTAGGAGGACACTTCAATGGAGATACGACAGCCCGCAAAGTGTTGTGGTCTCTCAATTGTGTGGTGGCCTACTCTTTTTTGAGATGCAGCACAATTCTAAAGCACTGCAACAAGTGCTAATGGACCAAGATACCTATTTGCAAGGACAAAATGGAGTTAAGCCCAATCATTGCAAGACAACCATTTGAGAAATGGGAAATTGAATTTATTGGGCCGATTAGTCCTGCAACACAATACTCACACGCCAAGTACATTATCATTGTCACAAATTATCTCACAAAATGGGCAGAGGCACAAGCAACGAGAAAAATGACGCTAGGACCACTGTTAAGTTCCTATGGAAGCAAGTAATCTCACGATTCGGCTATCCCATTGAGCCAGTTAGTGATCAAGCCACACACTTCATCAATGAAGTGATCACTTGCCTCTTGTCCACCTTTTTGATCATACATCAAAAATCCTCACCATACTACCCTCAAGCAAATGGCCATGCTGAGTCCACAAACAAGATTTTAGTAAATGTCCTGACCAAAGTAGTCTATGCTTTGTGCAGTGACTGGGATAACAAACTAATGGTAGCTTTATGGGCCTACCAAACAGCCTATAAAACGGCTATAGGACACACTCCTTTTAGGTTGACCTACGAAACTGAAGCAATTCTACTAGTAGAGTTCTTGGTTCCTAGCTTGAGAATAGCTCTTCAAGAGAGATGGGACGAAAAGGAAGCATGGACAGAGTGACTAATTGAGCTAGAACGCTTATCGGAGACTCGACTTCTAGCCACCCATATGCTGATATGCGAGACGGCACGATGCAAGATTTTGTTTGACAAGCACATCAAGCAATGAGATTTCGAATAGGACGACTTAAAATGTTGTACTCAGTCAAAGGCCATAAGCAAAAAATGAAGCTTCGGGGGCTAGGACCTTTCAGAATTTGCACCATCAGCCAAACTAATAATGTAGAACTTGAAACCCTAGAGGGTGAGGGCATAGGCTTCTTCAACGGTAGTCGCATAAAGAAGTACTACCCTCCCACACACCCATTACATGAGCCTCCATTGCTAGAATTCCCTGTCAAGGTACAAGTGGCCACTATCACAAAAATTGAAAATGCAAATGTGTCGTAGCTCCGACTTACCTGCACATGATTGTCACTTCCAAGAAAACACATACATTTGATGCATTGATCAATGAGGATGCTGATTTTGATATCTTGACTCACGATCATTGGGTTCAAATTTGCAGACCACACTTACAGCTCAGTAACGCCAAACTCGGCCCATATGGGAACCGATCATACACTCTTCTGGGAAAGTTCAAGGTTGCTATCTCTATCGAGTCTAAAAGCTTGCCCATGATCTTTTATGTGTTGCCAAATACAAAGGATGTGGGTACGGAATCGATGTTAGGACATACGTTTAAGAAGCATGCATTGTGCAATGTCGACTTACCAGTCATAGCGCATTCACTTAGCCATCGGCAACATACGTATAGTCACAGTTTTCAGCAAGGTTTGTGTCACTCCATCAAAGTCCGCCAAGCCATTGGTAGAGAAACCCACCATAAATCCTAAAGAGGGGGGTCGTGACTTGTCACAACCCGTCAAACCTCAATGCCAACAAACCGTAGAAATTAGAGCTAAGGCCCAGGAACCACAACTCAAATAGATGCCTAAACATCAAGGGTTGTCACCTAGAAGCACACAATCACGACCTCGCAAGGCTAGGAACTTGTATTCAAAATCTAGGAGACACAAAAGAACCTATAGGTATCGACGAATAGTCAAGCCATGATGGGCCCCCAAGACCTTATTGCAAGTGCAAGGCTACTACGAGGGTAATACCTGGATTTGGGTACCTAAAGCCAAGATGGCCAAGGGCACTACTCAAACACTGCCTTGAAACTTGACCACACCAAGCCATGTGATAGAAAAAGCACCAATGCCACAAATGACTCAGGCTGCGAAATCCATAGACCCGCAAATGCATAGGCCAGTAGATCCTAAACAGATCCATCGACCGAAACCACAGTGTGCTACTAACAAACTGCCTCAACCTAGTCCTACTAGTGCCCCTAAGACCTCACAAGCATCTAGTAGTTAACCTACAGCTCCAGCCAAGCCCATCACACAAGGGGCCCAACCACACCCTCACAAGCAACCAAAGTCACAACAATCAGTTGCCAAATTATCTAGTTCAATCAAACCCCAACCACCTGTGTAGGCCTTAACCCTCTTGCAAGCAAAGATCTATTCTCAATTTGGTCACAGATTTAGCAGAGAACACAGGGGATGACTTGGCTGCATGCCTTCGATGATTGGATGCCACATTTACCACACTAGCTAAAAGTTATGATCAACTAGACCTAGGTCTTTTAGACGAGCCTTTAGCAACAGAGGTATGTACATTGCCTTGCTCATGGGAAGAATCTGAATTTGTATTCGTTAAAGCTCCCCATGCAGCTAAGGAACTAATTGCCACTGAGATTTCCTGAGACCAAGCATGCAAATGTCTCATTACGTATTACGACAAGAATACTGTCCTTCCTCCCGACCACAAAATTGAGGAGTTGAAGCAGCTTGCTAACAACAACTCCTCTTTCTTGAGGAAATGGTATGCTCTCTGACTTCAATGGGAGCAAGAGGGCTACCAAATCATGACCAACGCTAAGCAACTACATGCAATCAAAACCTCAGAGTATGACCCCACCTAGGTAGCTCCAACCTTCCTATAGGGTGTTGACCACCATTTGTAACCAACCCCTAGAAGAGCACATCATGACCCATCCATATTTACATCAAATTTTGATTGAGGAGGAGCTACACATTCCCAACAAAATAGACTCCAGTGACTTTCTAACGGATGTTCTCACCTACATCACTCAAGTAGGCATCCACCCTTTCGACATGGACCACTATGCTAATTTGAATACAATCTGACTTCTATGCTTGGCTCATGCAAAAGTAAAGCACCACGAGCACGAGAGCCAAATGCCCTTGACCTCTCAACCCTTAATCCTAGGAAGGATTCTTCCCAGTTCCAAGGGGGAGGGGGTAAGATAAATCAAACATGTAAGGTGAATGAAATATGAAAGGAAAAAACAAAGCCTCAATCAATGTCCAAAAGAAAATAATGATTAAAAATCAACTTGTGATTGAGGAAAAGTGTCATAAAATTTTGGAAATGGATGGAACTGCTTGAAGGAAAAGTCTCTTTCTATACTTAAGCATTTCAATCGTCCATAAGTACATAATCTTTTTCTTTCCACAAGAAATTGTTTTAAGATAACTAATCATGAGCATGGCTTAATGACACGCACCCACTATGGCAAGACAGGAAAAGACCCAGCAAATTGCCATTCTCGGAGGAAGAGTAGGCAAAGTATGGCCTCTCAATTGAAATGAGGGCCTTTAATCAATTCAAGTTCAGGCATGTCTTGAACTTGGATGATATAGCCATGGAGGAGCAAGCCATAAAATAGATTGTGGAGCAATGCAATTTGCAAAAGTACGTTGAGATAGTTGGCCAAATGGTGGACTATAAGCAGTGTGCAGAGTTTTCAGACTTTTAATAGGAATCGTGGCACTATGAATGTGTGAAAAGGAGAGGAAACCCACTACGTACAGATTGAGTTGACACCCGTGGAGTTGGTAGAGAAGGCATTGGGCCTAGCCAACAAGGTGGAAAGACGGCCAAAGAGAGACATGAATGCCATGCTAGGAATGGACAAAGTGATGGTCCACACTAACAATGGTATCAACTTGGCTAGTATTCCTGATCCAGAAATCCAGTTGTAGGCCAAAATGGTGCATGCACTATTCTCTAGCCAAAGGTACAACTTGATAATGAGACAAATCAATGTGCCTATCCTGGAGAGCATTGCTGCCAAATCTCTAGATGAATAAACTTGAACAATTTCATGCGGAAGACCATTGAGTCTTAAGAAAATGCATTGGCAATAGGAGGAAGACCCATAGGAGGATAGTCCCTCTTGCTTCTAAGGCAACAAGAAAGGCATCATCCTCAAAGGTCTCGACCATCGCGTTTGGTGGTGTCTTAACCGCTATCATCAGGAAAGCCTTGGGGAAAGGAACAAGGAGAAGGAGAAGGAGTTGATGAAATACCTAGCAGGTCGCCTCCCTACCAGGAACGAGAACAATCCAGTGAGAGAATAGTAAGTGATGAAGAGGAGGAAAAGGAAACACAATCTAGCTGTGGAGGGGCTAAGAAAGCAAAGAAAAAGACTGCACAAGAGAAGCAAGAGGAAGAAAGGAGGAAAAAGGAGAAAGCAGATTTGCAAAAGGCTCGAAGAGGGTCTAAAAAACAAAAGAAAGAAAGGAAGAAAAAAGAAAAGGAAGAGTCTAAGAGATTAAATGAAGAATCAAGAAGAGCCGAAGAGAGAGGAGGAGGAAAGTAGCCGAAAAAGAGGAAGAATTGAAGAGGAATGAATAAGAGGACATTGCACTAGCAATGCGCATGTCAATAGAACAGCAATGCAAACAGGACGAGCTGGGTGTTATGAGCCTACCATGAGAAGAAGACCCAGGCTCAAGTGCCCAAGTTCCAGAGATCATGCCCCCTCTAGTGAAAGAAGGCAAGAGCAAGGGCCTAACTGAACCCATCCCTATTCTCCTAGTGCCCACTACCCCAATAACCACAACCACCCAAGGATCCATGCCTAAAGTTGATGCTAGCAACATGTTGGCTTGGGTGCAATTCTTGGTTAATAAAGAAATGTCCCAAGGGACAAGTGAAGGTACACATGTGGCAGGAACCAAGCGACCGGCAACAATAGATGCCGAGTCGAAACAGGACCCTAAGAGGTGAAAGGGAGCGATGGATCGAAGGTTGGACTCGAGAGCTGACGGGAGAGCAAGAGCAAGAAAGGGAGAGACTAGAAATGGAAACTCCAACAGTCACAATGTGTGACCGGACCTTCCTTTATTCAAACTGTCACTAAAAGAATAAAGAATAAAGTGATGGTGATGGGCGCCCACCACCTACAGTGTGCAGTGGCAGTGACTGTCAATGTAGTAATACAAGGGCGGCTAGGCAGAGGCGCCTTTACCCCCAACAACCTCCCACTTAAAGGCGAATCTGCCCCAGTGAGGAGTGAAAATAAAAAGAAAAAAGACATTACAACATGTACACATGTACAACAGGATGAGGAAAGATGTCATCTCATCCCATGCCCATCAACCTCCTGAGGAAGGCAAAGCGCTCTGTAGAGAGGCTTTTCGTGAGCAGATCTACAAGATTTTGGTCAGTCGAGATCTTGACAAGATCAATAGACTTGTCCTCAATGACCCCACGTATGAAGTGATAACTCACCTCAATGTGTTTCATCTTCGCATGGAAGACCGGATTCTTGGCTAACTGAATAGCACTCATAGAATCCGAATGCAATGTAGGGATAGCATCAATACCAAGGTCAGCAACTAAACGACCCAACCAAATGGCCTCCTTGCAAGCCTCAGTGACTGCAACATACTCGGCCTCTGTAGTAGAAAGGGCCGTGCATTTCTGCACCTTGGACATCCAAGAAACAGCACCTCCAACATAGGTGAATACATAGCCGGAAGTGGACTTCCTACAATCTGCATGTCCTATATAATCAGAGTCAGTGTACCCCACGACTCCTATATCATGGGTGCTATAGCATATGCACATATCTGCAGTGCCTTTCAGGTAGCTCATGATACCCTTCACGACATCCTAATGCTTCTTGCCAGGTGTAGCCATATAGCGTGCCACAACACCAACTACAAAGGCAATATCTGGACGAGTGGCTATCATGGCATACATAAGACTGCCCACTGCGGATGCATAGGGAATCTTGGCCATCTCGGACCTCTGCTCATCTGTCTGCGGACAATCAACCTGTGATACCTTCACATAAGAAGGCAATGGACAACCAATAGGCTTTGCGTCCTACATGTGGAAGCGCTCAAGGACTTTATGAATGTATTCCCTCTGTGACAAGTAGAGGAGTCCCTGATGCTTATGGCATCTAATGCGCATACCAAGTATATGAGCGTCCTGTCCCAGATCTTTCATCTCAAAGCTCTTCTTGAGCTGAGCCTTAAGAGCATCTAGCTCATCATGAGGTTTCCCTACTATCAGCATATCATCCACATAGAGTACCAAAATCAATAAAGAACCATCACGGGCTTTCTTTGTGTAAAGACACGGATCCATAGCACTCCGACTATAGCCCTATGACTGCATAAAGGCATCAAACTTATGATACCACTCCCTAGGTGCCTGTTTCAAGCCATAAAGACTTTTCTTCAATTTGCACACTAGATGCTGCCTGTCAGGTTCTGCAAAGCCCTTAGGCTGCTCCATATAAATCTCATCATGCAAGTCCCCATGTAAGAAAGCCATCTTAACATCCATCTGATATAAATCCAAGTCAAGCTGAGCAACCAAATCCAAGACTAAGTGTAGGGTGGTCGTCTTAACCACAAGAGAAAAGACCTCGTCAAAGTCCACACCATGCTCCTGCTTAAAACCCTTTGCTACCAATCTAGCCTTGTATGCCGGCTTGGAGTGTCCAGCGGTATGTTTTAGCTTGTACACCCACTTGCATGGCAAAGCTTTCTTGCCCGTAGGCAAGGAAACCAAATCCCAATTGTCATTCTTATGTAGGGAGTCTATCTGAGACTACATAGCCCTCTCCCAGGAGTGACTGTCACCCCTGCGCATAGCCTCAACATAGGTGAAAGGCTCACCTACATCTGTAACCAAGACATAATGCATCGAGGGCTGAAATCTATCAGATGGACGTTTGTCTCTAGTAGACCGTCTCACGGTAGGCTCTACTACCTGCCAACTGCCTGTCCAACACCCTGACCATGAGCATCTGCTGCAACTGTAGGCTGTCCAACTGGCTGTGCGGGAGCTCTCGACTCCTCTTGAAATATGACCCTGCGGATCTCAACAACTCTCTCAGGCTGCCTATGCATTTTGTCTTCATGGAAGACTACATCATGACTGTGGATGATTTTTCGCGCCTGCGAATCCTAGAGACGGTAACCCATCTCGCCTGCATCCCCATAACCTAGGAAAATGCATTTGACACTCTTGGGATCCAGCTTACTTCTCTTGTCCCTGGGCACATGGCAAAATGCCTCACATCCAAAGACACGGAGATGCATATAAGAGGGAGGTTTTCTTGTCCATACCTCCTCTGCAACCTGGAAATCCAAACCACTAGAGGGTGATCTATTTATGACATGCACAGTTGTACTAATTGCCTCAGTCCAAAAGCTCTGTGGTGGGCCTGCATGGCTAAGCATACTGCATACACGCTCCTGGATGGTTCTATTCATCCGCTCAGCCAAACCATTGTGGAAAGGGTATAGGGAGCGGTCAACGGACGCTTAATACCCCTCTCATCACATAACTGCTCAAAAGCATGTGCGACATACTCACCCCCATTATCTGTCCTTAGGCATTTTAGCCTATACCCCGACTGATTCTCAACCAATGCAAGCCATCTCTGAAACACAACCAAGACATCGGATTTCGGCTTAATGGGATAAGCCCAAACTTTTCGTGAAAAATCATCTATGAACGTGACAAAATACTTTGCACCACCCATAGGCTGACAAGGCATGGGCCCATAGACATCTGAATGTACTAATGCCAAGGGCTCACTCATGCATGGCCTACCAAACTTCTTATGCATAGACCTAGTCTTCCTGCCATAAAGGCAATGCTCACATGAATCAAAACATGTATAATCAAGGGGCGGTAAGTACTACAAACCAGAAAGCATTTTCATTCCCTTCAAAGACATATGGCCCAAACGGGCATGCCAAAGAGATACATGTGGGATAGAACCCACACACAAAACATGATCAAGGGAAGAAGCTGATACAATCAAGGGTTAGAGACTGCCAGCCTTGGCACCTCTCGCAATCACAAGTCTGCCACGAGTGATCTTCCATGCAAAGTCTCCAAAACATACATGATATCCTGTGTCATCAAGTTGTCCAGCTGACATGAGACTGCATGTCAAAGCAAGTATATGACGTACATCTTGCATAGCAAAACTGCTACCAGAAGGAAACTGCAGCCTATCATCACCAACGCCCACAATGTCAAGAGAGCTGTCATCACCCAAGCGCACAGAACTCGAAACAGTACGGTATGAATGAAACCACTCTCGGCAAGGTGTCACATGAAAGGATGCACCTCAGTCCAAGAGCCAACACTGTGCATACATAGAGTGTATCTCTGTCATCTACGAAGCACTAGAAGAAGCTGCTAGGATATAATCATCATCATCAACATTCTCAGGCTGCATAACATTGATCTCTTCAATTTTAACACTAGACTTTGCATGTACTATGCTGTGATGAGAAGACTTATCCTGCACTTTGTCTTTCCCCTTATCTTTGCTCCTTTCATTGTGCAATTCATGGCATTGTGGCCTAATATGGCCCTTTTTCCCACAATGGTGACAAGTAACATCTGCATTCCTGCCACGAGATTTGCTACGTGACTTCCCACGAGACTTGGTCCGAGATTTTTGAGAATCCTATTCACGGCCACTACCACTGCCATGCTTTCCATATCCATCATTCTTGCCTCTAACTATCATAGCATGAGACACATGAGAGGCATCCAAGTTCTTACGGTTAACCTCTTCCTGCAGAAGAGCACTCTCAACATCAGATAATTTCAAGGTAGCAGTAGAGGCACATAATACAGTGCGGAATACATCCCATGACTCATTAAGAGTACCAAGCAAGAAAAGAGGAGTGACATCCTCTACAAAAGTGATGTCCTGCAAAATCAAGTTCTTGAGTATAGCATGGAACTGGCTCAAGTGAGCAGACATAGTCACATTCTTCTTCATGCGGCGCAGATCCATAAGCTGCTTCAACCAATACATCTGACCCGCTCAACTTTTCTTGTCATAGAGATTTTTTATCTTTTCCCACAACTGCCATACACTCTATTCTTCCTCGAAGACATTATAGTGAACCTGTTTTGTGAGAGACAATACAATAGTGGACTTGCATAACTCATCAAGCTCAAGCCATTCCTCATCTGGAATAGTTGCAGGCAGATGCCTGCTTAACCTCAAAGATTTGATCTATGATTTCTGCACCAACACCTGCCAAATCTGGCTCTTCCAATAAGAGTAATTCATACCATCAAGCTTAGTGATGTTGAAAATAGCATGATCAGTGGACGAACTCGCCATAATGCAGGCTGGAAGACTGTAGACAGTTCAAAACTACTTGCTGTTTACTGCAGAAAATGACCAAAAAATGACCAAAATCGAGGAAAAATGACAAAGAAAGTGGAATCAAAGCTACTGCCCACCAAGTACTAGTGAAAGTACATCATTTCAGAGTGTTTCAACATGAAAAATCCATGTCAGGCCATACGTATCTGCTTGCTGTAATAAATTTCAGATTTCAGTAAAAGAGAGCTAACAGTGCCAAAATCGAATCCCAAGGCAATCAGATACTGCCAAGAGCAAAGCCGGCATCATGCGGGCATAGCATAAGCATATGACGGTCGATAAGCATGAATCCAACACCCAAGTATGTCATACAAACATCTGCCAGCAGTGAGTAGGCACACCCCCCACGCAACGAGGCAAAGTGTTCCTGCCACTACCAAAACTTGACACAAGTAGGTGTCAGTTCACAAAGATACGGATCCAAAACTGAGACTTAGCTCATAAGCATACAGTGAACCAAGACATATGATGTATCATCCCAAAAGATAAGAAGTCCCAAAGTCTCAAGTGTCTGTAATTGCTCAATAGCATGTAAAGGCTCAATGCATAAAAGTACCACATGCTCAATGTCTGATAAGCATTCAAGAATGCTCCCACTGGCAAAAAGCCATATGTACAGGCTCAAGAGCTCAAGCCAAGGCAAGACACAATGCCAATGGCATAAGTCCAAGACAATACATCAATAGTGCATCCCGAACATGTAGGCGGTAGAGCATTCGTATGTAGCATCCATAAGCATGTAACACATCAAGTACATCCCAAGATACAACTCTGGCAAGCCAATAAATAGCTCAAGTGAGCTCTGAGAATCCAAGGTCAAGCCAAGACCGAGCTCCAGTAGCAATAGGCTCCAAACAATGTAACTAGCATGTAGTAATGGCATAGGCTGAGCATGTCAAGACCGGTCAGACATAAGCAACATACATGCCATAAGTACATCCAAGATGGAGCATCCAAATGCTTTGCAAAGCGAGCTCAAGCTCAACCAATGATCCCGAATCAAAACCAAGCTCTATGTCGAGCCCCAAGTGTCAATACATCACCATATATGTCCGAAACATAGCCCGAAAAGCATAGGCATAAGTATACATGAGTAAAATGACTTCAGCCCAACTGTGTACAGTAGTGATTTACTGTTCAAAACTGATAATTTCAGCACCAAAATCAGCTCCAAATGGTTGCCAAACAATAGGCATACATTTCCCTAACATCCGGGCATCAAATGGGACCAATCGGGCATCAAATGACAATGCCAAACAAGCTGTAGCATCAAATGTCAATGTAACAATGTCATAAACTACTTGTGGACTGTTCTGACATTCCCAAAACAGTGTTAAATTAGTCCAAATTCTATGCCAACACATCAACCATCAAAACCAAGCATCAAAGCATGTTCATATGCCCGAAATGGAGCCTTTCCAAGTGCCAATGGAGGGGGAGAGCTGTTGTTGTGACTGTCAATGCTGAAGATACATATGGGAGGGTTGCCTGATTTTGCCAACTATAAATGCTGGTCCTGGGGCTGCAAAAAATGGTGGCCAAGCTTCCGAGGGGTCCGGTTAAAGCCAAGGAAGGCCTCAAACAAGCTCCAACAAGTCTTGTTCAAAGGCAAGTGAGATATGAAGCAAGGGAGCTTCAATGGTGGCTGCCCCAATCTTGTTTACAGCCTGTGAGACCTAAGAACTGAAGTAAACCCTGAAGAAAATGATCAAACACCTCTGATGTAATACCCTGAAGGTGCCCAACAATGCCGGGATGGTGCTCGGGAAGCCGGGGAGTGATGGGAACTCGAAGGAGTCGGATATGGCTACTGAGAAGGAGACCCAATGCAAGTAGGGAGTAGATGGGATGTTGAGAATGCCACAAACCAAGCTCAAGAGTCGGAAAGCAAAGCTCTGATACCATTGAAAGGGAGCGACGGATCGAAGGTTGGACTCGAGAGCTATGGCGAGAGAGCAAGAGCAAGAAAGGGAGAGACTAGAAATGGGAACTCCAACAGTCACAATGTGTGACCAGGCCTTCCTTTATTCAAACTGTCACTAAAAGAATAAAGAATAAAGTGACGGTGACGGGCGCCTGCCACCTACAGTGTGCAATGGCGGTGACTGTTAGTGTAGTAATACACAGGCGGCTAGGCAGAGGCGCCTTGACCCCCAACAAGAGGCAGAGGTTGGAAACCTCCACGACCTCCATTCCCACAACAATGACGCCACCTGCAAACTAGGATGAGTATGTCAAAGAGCTTTTCTTGTAGTTAGAGAAAGCAAAGGAGGATAAGGAAGTGGCAGTGGTGGCTGAGTTAGAAGCCGAAAAGGAGTTCATGGCAGCATTCCAATTAGAGAAGACCCGCCAAGTAGCTACGTGCCAAAAAGAAATACATGAGCTAAAGGTAAAGCTTGCAGATAAGGAAGGAGAAGAAGGAAAGTGGAAGGCAAGGCTAGCTGAGGAGAAACAGGGCCTAATGAGAGGATGTAGCAATGCATCGAGGAGCTGGTATGGTTGTATGAAGAGCTTCAAGAAGAAATGAAGAATGTCCAAGATGCCACAGAAATGCTAGAAGTAGCATGAGAGAAAAGGGCACGCAAGTATCAAGAGGAGATAGAAAATTTGAAAAAGGAGGAAACCTTGGGACAAGAGGAGCAAAAGAGATCAAAAAGAGAGATTGAAGAGCAAGAGCAACGGCTCATAGACGTGATGCAAAGGCAAGGGGAGAGCCTTAAAGAAATGAAAAAGAGAGCAGAAGATTGGACTAACCATAATGAAAGAAGAGTCAGGGACTTGGCATGCCATCTGGCCCACGTAGAAGCAAACAAGGTGCTAGTACAGGGGAGGGTAGAGGTCGCTCAAGTGAGCCTAGAGACCCAAAAATACGCTTTCCTTAACACAATCCTGGATATCACTCAAACAAAAGAAGGGGAGGCTGTTGAACCATTCAAGAGGAAGCTGGGTATTGCTCGCACGGCCCTAAGAGCAGGATTGCATATGCCGAGTGCAGGCAGTTGGGTGTCAGCCTTAGCCTCAAAGAATAGACGAGTTATCCACTAAGGGCAGGCTTGACCCCACAAGAAGTGGATGCCCTAGGGTTTGTCAAGGAAGCACAATAGCAGGACAAGCAAGAGGGCAAGGTAGGAATAAGTTTTGAGATGGGACCTCAAGAGGAAGAACTCACCCCACTGCCCCCTTCCCCTTGACCAAAAGAGTAGCAGCATGTGGACACCTCTATATAAAGGAAACCTACACTTAAAAGGAAGAGAGAACATATGGTAGAATAAGCACGCATAAAAGGCTGAATGCTCAACCAACAGAGCAGTGCCAGTAGCACCTATCTCGCCAGGTGAAGAAGACCTCCTAGTAAACTTCCATGCTGAAGTCATAATATGGGAGTGGCAAGAGAATGCTCACAAGCCTTTCGACTTTAATTTCCAATTCCTCGCCAATTTGAACAGAGTACTCAATCAAGGTGGTGGAAGAGGTAATTAACATTAGAAGAAGGCTAGGAGACAGATGGACATCAGATAGACCCTACCTTATGGGGGATAGAGGATGCAGATTATTGGCAAAATAAAGTTTTTGAAGTGCTTAGGTTAGTGAAGGGCTATGAATGCCAACCAAAGTGGAGAGGGCGCAATTTTTAGGGAAACATGGACATATGGATGGCATTTTGCAACACCTTGCCCTTCGAAAGCAATAACCCGACTTTCATGCCATATCCAAGAAGGGTAAGAGTGGATTTTAATCCAAGCATCCATGACAGATATGAATTTCCATGGATCTACAATGCAAATGCTACTAAACCTGAAGAATCCCTCGTCTTCACACTACACGACCTATACAACTCTATAGTCCACTTCATTAAATGAGTTCTCTTCATGCCCCGATCCTACCTTCATCACCACTTATAACTATCTTAGATTGCTTAGGATACTACTAAGGCAGATCCCAACACCACAAGAGCACCACCTCCCAACACTCTTCTTTGATCCCAATGGCATAAACAGTTGTGTTATGGTTAGATTAATTATGCGAGCTGCTCTACTTCCCTCTTTTTGCTTATACCTCCTAGAAGATATGAATGATAGTCACTTCACCCGCTGCAATCATCCTTTTCTTTCCACCACCACTCTCTAGGTGCAAATGAACCTCAAGGGATACATGCAAAGTTGGAAATTCCTTGAAAAATCCCTTAAGCCCCCAACTTCACCTTCTCATGACTCTGATGAAGACTAGCTTCTCGTCATACTCGTTATTCAAAAAAAAAGGGGGAAAAGAAAAAGAAAAAGAAAAGCAAAGCAAAGGTAAAAGAAAAGAACGAAGAGAATAAGAGGAAAAGAGAAGGAAATCACCAAAAAATCAATCAAATCACCTCGCTGCATGTAGATCAGAGTCACTATACCTAGGGGTCCTCAAGTTAGGTGTGGTCGGTGGCTTCAGTCGGCCGGCTCCGTCCCTACTAACCCCCTAGTCCATTTTGATTCCCCGCATCACGCTAAGGCACATCAAGGGCAGGACATACCTAGGAAGGTCACACTCGCCTATGGTTGGACTTGTCTCCCTAAGCCGCACCCATCGCACCTCCCTTACCCCTGAACTAGGTCCTCAAGTGTGGGACACTATCCACGCTTGCCTATGGTCTTGTCTATGGTCAGAGACCCAGCTCCCAGTTCCACTAGCACAAGCACAATGCCACATGCATTAAGGTAGACACTCCCCCTAGGTAGTGGACTTCTTTTCTTTTAAGATACATATACAAGGGCTACAAACCACCCACTTCAAAGGCCCCGTCATCCACTCCAACCATTCTTGGCCTCCACCACCTCAACATTTTGATCAACTTCTCTCCAACAACCAATCCCCAAGAGGCCCCATCATCATCCACTCTCCTACCACCCTTCAAATCACCGAACCCTCATCAAAATAGACTCACAAGTGCCATGGGACTGGCACTCATCTAGGAGGGGGGTAATGTTAACCCTAGTTCAAGACAGAGAAAAAGAAGTCCAAGAAAACTCCAAATGCAGACACAGCAGAAGAAGCAGGAAGGGAAACCTCAAAAGCAAGGGTAGCCTCTAAAGGAAAAGGCACATTTTTAAATGCAAGATGCCCCTAAAACTCTTGTAAAAGAGTGCCATAATCCCTCCCGTGCAAATTGTTAAAGGTAGAAGGGCATAGGTAAAGAGAAAGGACAACTAGAAGGGAATGGAAAAAGAGGACCTTGCCACAATGTTCGATCATGTAAAAAAGGAGATGGGTGCCCAAAGGGATAAGGGCTTTGTATATAAACTCAAAAAGTGAATGAGAAGCTCATTCTTTGGTGTGTGGCTAAAGTGGACACTTCTTCTTTCCTTTTTCTCTCCTTCGTGCTTGCTTGTGTCTGCTTGAGAGAGGAAGTGTGAGAGCGTGAGGGAGTGTGTGTGTGAGGGTGAGGGATCTTGGAGAAGAAGCTCTCCATCATCTCCTCTCTTCTTCTTCTCTTCTCTTCTCTTCTCGTGTCTCGCATGCGGCTATGGAGGATGGAGCTTGGAGCTAGAGGCTTGAGGAGGGAGCTATTGGCTTGCTTGAAGGAGGAGGCTACTCATTCGGGCATCAAGGTAATCTCACTACACCCTAGTAGGATCAAAGGCACATCGGCTAGGTGAGAGATAGCCATTTGTGCTCGCTTGAAACACTTGAAGCAATAAGCAGTCCATAGGTCTTGGCGGTTGAGCATGAGCTCCCTCTACATCTGTCTCTATCTCTCATGCTCCTATCATCATCAATCTAATCCATTTCCCTCACTTATGCTTTGGGCTATGTGCACGAGTATTTATGTATCCATCATTGTATTCAACATTCATTTCACAATCACTGTAAATTTCTATTTTTTTCCTACTATCTTTTCTCTTCTCTTTTCTCTTGATTTAATGTTTCTCTTCCATAGTATACTCTCACATAATGTGTACTTCCTTTGGAGATTGAGTAGCCCAATGTGAGGTTTTCATTGAATCATTCTTTAGGTCATGAGGGGGCATCATAAGAAAGGCTCATTTCTTTAGTGCATCTCAATGAAATTAGATACAGGTGCTCAATAATATGAAGGATACCAAGACTACTAAATGGGATATTTAATTTCATATTTAGAGCAATACTACCACCAAAGGAAGGATTATCTAGTGGAGCAAAGGTTATAAAACTACTGAGTGGCTAGATGGCACCTTTATGTGGGATATCAAGGTCTATTAAAGCCATTATCATAGGATTATTTTAATGCCCCTATTGAATTTAATGAGGAAGGGATCATTGTGCTAGAAAAGAATCCCTTATACCTGTTAAAATTGAAAGCAAAGGTTCTTCATTGTATGTCAAAGGTTATAAAGTGCATTGCACTGCAATGGACACTATGAAAATGCTAAGCACTTGGCATCACTAATTTCTCTCCCCCCTCATCTTTCTAGCTAATTGCACATCTCTTTGCATGATAATGACTTGCTTGGCATGTATTACACACAAGCACGCATCCTTAGGAAGGCCGACAACATAAGCTTTTGAGACCTCCTAGATAACTTGTAGTGCTAGTCCTTACATGTGAAATTGATTTCCCTGAAGCCAAAGGATCTCGTTCATTATATGTATAAAGGGCACTTTCGTACTTGCATATTTCCCTAAGACTACTAATTAATACTTATTTCTCCTCTTCAGCCTTTGCCCTAGGATTGGTCCAAATGTTTGTTAGCCATAACCAATGAGAGCAAGTGGTAATCCTTAGTCTTGGTTCTTATTTTTTTACAAATAATCTTTTGATAAATACATCATTTTTCTCTAGTTTAATCGATGATTTTAGGAGAATTGTCAAGTTTGTTCTCAAGAGCAGTTGAATACTTGACATTGATCAGGCTTAGATGTCATGCATGCTAAACCTACCTGTAGAGATATAGTTTAGCATCCACTTTTATACTTTGGAGTCCTTACTTCAAAACAAAGGTGTTGTGATAGAGGCATTCTCATGCATGGACATGTATGATTGGGAAGTTGAGAAAAGTGTGTGAATTAGGGATAAGGCTACCGATTTGTGTTCTAATTGGCTAACAAGGACAAGTGGTGGCAATCTATGTTTAATGCATATCATGTAATGATACCCATCATGTATGCCATGTGTAGCATGGATTAAGCGATGGAAAACATGGGAAAAGTATGGATGACATGGTGTACAATGCAAGAGCTTAGAGTTTCCTAAGGAGATTAAAGACTCCATTTCAAAGCCTTGATAAAAACCATTTAAAGCATCTCAAAGAAAGGTGCTGCTAGAATATGTTCAAAGGAGGTAGGTTGTATCCCAAATGCCATTGCATAGTGTTGCACACCTATTAGATCTTTACTATTGGGGCCTAGATTTATGGAGCAACAATGAGATAGTTGCAGACTTCTATATTGTGATCAACACATCCTATGCAAACAATGAGGCATTAAGCAAAGAATGTATCAAGAATATCTCTAGTTTTAAGCTAAGCAAATGTTCATTTTCTAATCCCTTTGTGCAGGGATGGACAAGCATTAAAACAATGGAATTATGTGACATCAAATTTTATTAAAATATGTGTTTCCTACAATATTTCATAGTTATTTCTACTTCAACAATTTCCTTTCTTTTGAATGCATTTCTTTATTCAATTATATAATTTATCAATCATTTGTACCCAATTATAGGTTACACATTTATAAAATTTCTTTACATATACTTATTCATCATGTGTATGACTTAATCAAAGTCAAGGCAATTTTTTTATGCATGCATGTGTGCACACAAACATATACACATGAACAAAACACAAACATCTAGGGAGACACACACACCCTCCCCCCAAGGAGGTCAGTCATCATAAATAAATGTATGTATCACGTGGGTTCAACTTAAGGGATTTTTTAATTACTATTTTTACACATTTTTTACATACAAAAGGGTCCCATATAAAGGGGTTACTTACTAATTAGATAGAAAAGAGTTATGTTTTATTAAGAAAAAATTCACAGGTTAGGATATTTATAAATAGGCCTTGAACACACATGATATAGAGGGTATACACATAGTGAATTCCCTGGGCACTCCCTCTCCCCCACACACAAACACATAATGAGAGAGAGAGATTCTTGTGTGCATTCACTAGAAGTAGAGAGTGGTCATTTGATATCTAACCTATTTTTCAAATTATAGTTCTTTTAGGAGGTTTGGGAGTATTCTATGGATGTGATACAATTTCACAAATGCATGTTCATACATACAAAAAATAATCCCTATGCCATTATTCCCATCATAGTATGCCCATAAAAATGTTATCATGCACTATTCTTATGTGTGAAAACAATTGTGCACAGAAATACAAAAAGCCCTTAAATATGACACACACACACACACATCTCTCTCTCTCTCTCTCTCTCTCTCTCTCTCTCTCTCTCTCTCTCTCTCTCTCTCTCTCTCTCTCTCTCTCTCTCTCTCTCTCTTCATGCAAGCCTATGTTAGAAGTAGATGGATCCAAGCCAAGATGAGTAGAGAAGCCTACATCATACTACCTCTCTCTTTATATCTTTCCCCCATCTCTCTCCTTCTTCTCACTTTACGTCTCTCCTCATCTTGGAGACAAACCTGACATGATTTCCCCATCCTTCATCTATAGCTTCATATACTCATGAATACAAATAGTTCTAGCATTATTTTTCATAGAGCACATGGGAGATAATAGGTTACCAAATAGAGATGCATACATATGGAATGAGAAGGTAAGTATTCAAAGCAAGGTAGTCAGTAAGCCTACACTAATTTGCACGCAAACATGATGCCATTGTAGATAGGAAAGAGGTTGCCTATCTTTTAAGCATTATTTATCTACATGCATTGAGCACATTGATAGTAGGAGTTGCTTCTTATCATCAAGTAACACCACATTCTTCCTCAATCCCATTAGTAGCCACATTACAAGAAGAGTTAGTTAATCATGGTGAGGGCTGAAATGATGAACGGGTTGCCTCTTACCCATCCAACCTCCAATCCTCACTAAGAGAACTAAAGAGGGGCACCACCTAGCCAAAGGGAGGATGGGCTAGGACATCCATTTTCTCAAAGAGAATCAAGAGAACCAAGACACAAATTTACAAGAGAGAATATATGTACTAGACACCATATTGAAATATAAGAGAGAGAGATGAGAGGAGAGGGAGACACGAGGAGAAGAGGTAGAAGAAGCTTTCCATTATGCTACATGGAATGAGAAGATGAGAAGAGAGGGAGATAATAGGAGAAGAGGTAGAAGAAGCTTACCATTATGCTACATGGAATGAGAAGATGAGAAGAGATGGAGATAATAGGAGAAGAGGTAGAAGAAGCTTACCATTATGCTACATAATAAAAGAACTCACTCATAGCTTCCCTCAAAGAGATGAGGGTATTCTAGAATGCTCTCATGGACTTGTCATTCTCCCACCTCCCCTCCCTCCATGGGCTCTTTATATAGCCTCCATGAGGGATTAGATTAAGCTAATCTTCTTGATTAACATAATCCTAGATGATGTATGGCATCTTTGAAAATATGGAGCATAGTGGCTGGGACAAGTCCCCACCTTGGTCATCATGCAAGAAGCCAAGGGTGGTGGTAGACAACATAGATAAATGGAGCTAGATTACAAGAGGTGGGTGGCCAAAGCACATTATTATAATATATTTACAAGAAGGATAGAGTGGAAAGTTGGTGTGGTGAAAGAGAGAAGAAAATTGCATGTAGCCAGCAGTCTGCGCCTTCGTAACTTCAAATCCGTGAGGAATTTGAAAAAAGTTTCTTCTGCAACTTTGTAGACCAGGTCGAAACCGATCGGCCTTCGCGAGAATTTTCTTGAAATTAGCTTTTTCTTGGGAGTTATTGAGATTATAAAAAAGGCTTCCAAAAGCTGCTTTGACTTTAGTATCCCATATGTATATAAATACATATAAGCATGTGACAAAAGGGGTCCATGCTTGTAAGCTTTTGTGCAAGATCCAAATGACACCATGATGTGGATATTGACTTGTGTGCAAGGGTGAGGTGTCCTCTAATGATGGTGATAGATTCCAAATCTTAGTGATGCAGACGGGGCCCATGTGTAGTTGGAGGCTAGTCCTTTGAAAAAATCTATGCATTCACTCAACTCCTAGGTGTAATCCATTTTCATCTTCACTAAGATAACCATCCCTTTTACCCTTTAAATTGACATGCCTTCTAAGAACTTGTTCCTCCCATTTGCTAGAGTTATCATAATCGAGAAGCAATGTAGCATACCTAGTGCTTGAAGAGTAAACCCAAAGTGATATGGTAAGCTCTTGATAGGGGCTTTGGCCAAAATTTTGTGGTAATAATCCGGGTTGTAAAAAACCCGGATCATTAGCCCTCCCCTTAGGCTAGAGGTATTCATGCCTCTAGCTTGATAATGATGGTCCAATAGAGCAAGGAGGACTGCACCCCCTCATTGGTGGCTCTTCATTGAATGATTGCTCCAAAGTGTTCATATTTCTTTGAAAATAAGGCTTCAGTCGCCATCCATTTACCCTTGTCTTGTGAACCTTCCCATCCATGTCACCTAGCTTATAGCTGCCATTTGGATATCTCCTTATGACCATGAATGGCCCTTCCCACTTGAACACAAGTTTAGCATCCTTTCTGTTATCAAAGCGATTATCATAACGTAGCACAAGTGATCCTTCCCTTATGTGTTTGCTAGCCAGCTTCTTATTAAAGGTCTTCCTCCTCTCTTCAGCCTGCATGGAATAGTGTTGGACTGCTGCTTCTCTATCTAACTCCAGCCTCTCTAGATCCAAGATCCTTTCCTCTAACTTCTTATCTTGATTCTTCTCTTGATTGGCTACTAAAACACGCAAACTGGCCAGTTCCACCTCTATAGGAAGCAAAGCTTCTTGGCCATAGACGAGGTGAAATGGAGTATAGCCAAGTGAGGTTCTGAATGAAGTCCTGTAGGCCCAAGGAGCTGCATTCAATTTTTTATCCCAGTGCTTGGGGTGCATGTGTACCTGCTTGGTAATTATCTTACAAATAAGCCCATTCACTTTTTCGACCAAACCATTACACTGTGGATAGTAGGGAGTAGAATTCCTGTGCTTGATTTTTAGCCTTTCCATTAGCTCCCCTACTAGGTTTGCCCTAAAACCAGGACCCCGATCAGAGATAATTTCCAAAGGTGTGCCAAACCTGCAACAAATATTTTCAAACACAAATTTTCCCACTTCTTGGGCTGTGATCCTACTAGTTGCTGAAGCCTCTGCCCACCTCGTCATGTAGTCCACTCCCATTATGATGTATTCCTTGCCAGATTGAGTTCGTGGGAGTGGCCCTATTGCATCAATCCCCCATTTCTCAAATGGGCCATATGTAGTTATGGGATTTTGTTCCTCATGCACTAGCTTCCTTGGTCCGGCCTTTTGGCAATCGTCACAAGTGCGGCACCAATGTTGCACATCTCGATGTAGACTAGGCCACACAAAACCGGCTTGGAGAATCTTTCTGCTGGTTATTTCTTGAGCAAAATGTCCGCCACAAACCCCTTCATGGCAGCTCTTAATCACATCTATAATCTCCTTTGCTGTTGGCACCCTTCTAAGCACTGCATCCTTTCCTTTGCAATACAACACATCATTTATCAAGCGGTATTTAGTGGCCTTAGTAGCCAGCCACCTTTTCTCACTTTTACTCATATGTGTAGGTGCCTCACCTTGCTCGAGAAAATAAAGCACATCTTGTAGTTGAAACTTGCCTTGAAACAAGGGAAGCTTTACGGCAATGATGCCCACCATTGCCTCTTTCAATTTTTCAGCTGCTAGAGCATCTGCGTCGCCATTTGTGCGCCTTGGCACAAAATAGATTTGGGCTTTCTGTAGCTTTCTCATGAGAGTTTTAGCTTCCCTCATTTTCACTGCTAAGTTATCATTTTTACAAGCCCAGATTCCTTTCATTTGCTTAACAATGAGCATAGAATCCCCAAAAACATTAAGCCGAGTGATACCATGTGAGAGACACCACTTCAAACCTAAAAGCAAGGCTTGATATTCTGCCTCATTGTTAGAATGGACATCCTCCAAGCTGATACCTTCTCCATAAAGTTTGTCACCTATGGGACTGAACACCACTATTCCTGCTGCCGCTCTGTCTTTAATACGCTTGTAGGCTCCATCAAAGTAGAGGGCATGGGCATTCTCCACCCGTGGCGGCTCCTCAAGAGGAGGTGTCTCCTCTTTTACCTTTCCCTTCTCATTTTCCTTCTTTTGATGGCATCTATGGGTCAACAAATCAGCTAGGCAAGCTCGAGTAGAATCCTCCACTTTGAAGGTGTAGTCAAACTCTTGGAGTTGTATCACCCACTTAGCGATTCTAGCTGAAACATCCATGTGCTGTAAGGCATAGGGAAAATGCTCTTCTGTCGTGATCACTGTGAATGGCCTAGGGAGAAGATAAGGACGAAACTTCCTTACAGCAAACATTAGAGACAAAACCATCACCTCGACCATCTTGTACCCTCGTTCTGATGCTGTCATTACTCTACTAGAAAAGTAAACTGGTCTCATTAGGCCAGTTTTAGCATCCTTTTGTATTAGTGCTGCCCCTAGAGCATTGTCCCCAAAACTCGGGTTGACAAAAAACTCTTGATCCCAGCAAGGCTGTAAAATTATAGGAAGGGTGCTAAGAGCCTTCTTCACCTCGTGAAAGCACCTTTCGCTTTCGTCACTCCACAGGAGCTCCTCGGAGTGGGTTAACTGTTGCAGTGGAAATATTAATTGGGAGAGGAGATGAATGAACCGCCCCATATATCACACCTTCTGAATGAAAGAGGTTAGTTGCTTCACAGAAGATGGTGATGGCACTGCCAATAGGGCCTTAACTTTGTTTGGATCTGCTTCAATGCCCCTCTCACTTACGACATGCCCTAACAAAGTTACACTGCTTTCGCCAATGCGACACTTCTCATGGTTTAACTGCCCCCCCATTTGTGCGAGTCGGTTGAAAGCTTCATCCACCTTCCCTAAATGTAGAGCCTTAGAACTATAAATACAAAAATCATCAATAAAGACCCTGATGGATTTCCCAAAATATGGCTGGAAGACATAATTCATGAATCGCTGGAAGGTAGCTGGGGCATTTGTTAATCCAAATGGCATTACTTTGTAAGCAAAACAACCCCAAGGTGTAATGAAGGTGGTCTTCTGTTGATCCTCCTCAGCTATTCGGATCTGGAAATAACCTGAATACCCATCACAAACAGTGTATCTCTCATGCCCAGCCACCTCGTTGAGTATTTCATCCTGAAAGGGAAGAGGAAAGTGATCTCTCTTAGTTGCGGCATTTAGCGGCTTGTAATCCACACAAATCCTCCATTTTCCATTCTTCTTGGGTATCACCACCACAGGTGAAACCCACTCTGAATCCCCTATTGGATAGATAAAGCCTGCCTTTAAAAGTCGTTGCACCTCAGTGAGTAGAGCGTTTTGTTGAACTACTCCCAATCGTCGTAGTCGCTGCACCACTGGCCGTGCTCCCTCTTTTAGATTAATGTGATGTTGTACTGCTGTCACACTTGTGATGTGTTCATAATCAGAAATAAAAAGTGCAGAGTGTTTTATCACCACTTCCATGTAGGCTGCCTTCTCCTCAACTGATAGATCCTTAGCCAACATTTTTTCTAACCCCTCCTTCTCGACCTTTGGAAGCTGCTGCGGAATTTCACTACTAGAAGGCCCTTTTAATGTAATCCCCATCACTTCTAGAGAGCTTTCTTCCTCCTCATTAGAAGACTCTCCCTCTGTCATAGATGACCAACCCTCGCTGGAACTCCATTCATCAGCGGTGGTTTCTAACACAAGATCCTCCTGTCGGCCCTCCTTCATGTTGTAGATAGTGCTCTTCCATTTTTTATGCAGCCCCTTTTGTGGCCTGAGCTCTAGAGCCCCTGTCTCCCAATCTTGTCTGGCTTTCATTCCCATTAGCCATGGTCGCCCAAGAATGAGCGGATAGCCATCCCCCTTCACTGGCATCACATACATGTCAAGCTCCAATTGCACTCCACACACCTTTACCTTGACTTTCTTTATAACTCCCAAACAATTTACTACCACATTGTTAGCCATTTTGGCCCCAAATTTAGTAGTTTCATTTACCTCTAATCCCAAACGATGCATCAACTTTTCCGTCATGACACAAATCTCTGCACCTCCATCCACATATGTCTTTGACACTCTCTGCCCATTGATTTCGGCTTCCACTAGAGGTACAATATCTTTCATCTTTCTAGCCTGGATTGCATTCACATGTCTATTCTTCATGGGTCTAATGCTTACCATCTTTGACCATTGTCGCCGCACTGTTGGAGATAGATGTAGTAATTGTGGCCATGAAATTTTTGGCCCTTGATTCCTCACATCAGCAAGCAAATCATAAGCTCTAGTACCTTTACCCAAGGGAAAATCATCTGGCTCAATGTGTCGGCGTGAGCGAGCCCTCCTCTTTTTACTGGTGCGTGTCTTTGCAGCCACTGATGACTCTGCCTCCTCTTCCATATTTTCAACCTCCTTTGGTAGTGTAGGCTCCATCTTCTCAATTCTCCGGGCTTTCTTCACCGGCATTGCTTCAACCTCTACTACTTTGGCCTTCCCTTTGACATCACTCTCATCTAAACTAATTATCCTAACATCATGATTCTCTGGCGGTTGAACAGGCAAGGGCGGCACCTCTGCAAGTGGTCGAGGATGCTGGAGAACTTGAACCGGTGGTGGAGGCCTTGGATTCAGTGGAACAAACCTTTCCCTAGGTGGTGTCACTTGTTGTCCCCTCCTTCTTGATTGGAACCCATTTCCTGGAAAACGCCTGGGATGAGGGCAAAAGTACATACCATGGCCAGTCTCCCCACAATTATAGCAAACATACTCTCTTTCTTGTCTTCTTGGATCTCGATTGCCTTCATTTATGAGGGGAGGGGGCCGCACTCCTTGCACCAAATTTAATGAAAGGCTTTCGAGTTGATTAGTAATGTGTTGTAGGAGTTCTTGCTGTGGTATCTCTGGTTCAGGTGGGGCCTCTGCTATTTCTCTAGGCCTTTGCATGGTTGGTAAAACCTGTATGGGCTCAACTCCCCCCTTTAACTGGGCTTGATACTTCAATTTTCTATCTTTCTCTCTCGCATAAGTGACTGATTCTTCATAGGATGTGGGAAACTTTCCTTTGACCTTCTCCCTTAGTAGAGGATGGAGTCCGGCTAGAAAACAATCTTTCTTAAGGCAATCAGGTACTCTTTCTCCCTCGGCTAAAGATGTTGTCCATTTATCCCACAATTTTATAAACATGCCTTCATAGGTTTGGTACTCCCCTGCTATGGTTTGGCGAAGATCTAAGAGTTGTCTCCAAATATCTTCAGGTGGCTCTGTATCTTGGTACTTGTGCATGAATGCGGTCTTGAGATTCTCCCAATTACCCCTTGTAGCCTCTGGGAGAGCTTGATACCACACTCGAGCATCACCCTTTAGAACTAAAGGGAAGGCCCGTACTTTGGTTGCTTCATCATCCCGGCCTGTGACTAGAAAGGCCATTTCTAAGTCATCCAAAAAGTCCAGAGATTTCTCCCCTTTGTGCCCAAAAAAACTTGGAAAAGCCATGATAGGAAGATGTTGATCTAGCTCAATACAAAATAAAGATGAACACGTCTAGGCCCAAGTCATATCTTATTAAGGGTAGAATAAATGGATTTACAGATGCATTAATCTCAGCAAGACGACGAGGGCCCAATAAGACCCTTATAACATTTTGAAACCTGAGCTTTGTGCTAACGATTATATGCACGGTTTGCCTAGCAAGTGGACGGATAGGTCCATACAAGTCCCTATGGTTCATGGGATACACTTAGAGTAGAATGAATATGTGCACATTAAAGGAGATGTTATAATCCAAAATAGGGAGTATTATGGGATCAGGAGACAACAAGATCTCTCTCAACCTCTCAGCTCCAAAATAGAAGACCAACCTTTGCTGAAAATGTATCTTTCTACTAATGCACACATCCACCCGAATGTTTTGAACCGATCGAAAGTTGTAGAAAGTAGGAGTAGTCATTTATGCATTAACTACAAATTTACACTACAAACTTTCATGAAGCGTGTCGTTGAAGCTATGGCCTCTTAGATCCCACCATTCGAGAGAAGCGAAGAATTTGCTCACCACTAATTAGCATAGCTTTTGTGTGACCATCATCAGCCTTGTAAAGTTCATAGGCTTCGATAGCTATCTTTTCAATTACTTTGAGTCTTCTTGCTAGTAGTAGTTGAAGCGCATCACCATATGTAGCCTCTCGCCAATACCGCACACCATTGATGTGTAACTCACCCTCCAAAAACTTGTTAATCCCCGAATTTGAAAGCGCCTTCACCACTTGAAGACGAAGCTCCGTAGGGAGTGTCTTTACACTAGACACCAAGCACTCAACACAATGCCTTGACGTAGAGACTTGATGAGAGCAAGATTTCTCATGAAGCAAAGAAGGATGTGTGTAATTAACTTGCTTTACCCGCATACGTGCCGTTTGTCGATAAAGATCCTTCTTCTCTTGAGCTTCTTTTGGAGACCATTGCGGTACTCTTGAGCGGCGAATCCCTTGAATAGGGTTTGATGAAGATTCCTCCTTAATGATTTCTTGACAAACACTCGTTGAAGAAGAGGACAACTCCTTAGATGTTTCTTTCTTCATGGAAGTTGTAGAGCATAGCTTGAGAACTCCTCAGCGGGGGCACCAATAATGAGGGCTGAAATGATGAACGGGTTACCTCTTACCCATCCAACCTCCAATCCTCACTAAGAGAACTAAAGAGGGGCACCACCTAGCCAAAGGGAGGATGGGCTAGGACATCCATTTTCTCAAAGAGAATCAAGAGAACCAAGACACAAATTTACAAGAGAGAATATATGTACTAGACACCATATTGAAATATAAGAGAGAGAGAGGAGAGGAGAGGGAGACACGAGGAGAAGAGGTAGAAGAAGCTTTCCATTATGCTACATGGAATGAGAAGATGAGAAGAGAGGGAGATAATAGGAGAAGAGGTAGAAGAAGCTTACCATTATGCTACATGGAATGAGAAGATGAGAAGAGATGGAGATAATAGGAGAAGAGGTAGAAGAAGCTTACCATTATGCTACATAATAAAAGAACTCACTCATAGCTTCCCTCAAAGAGATGAGGGTATTCTAGAATGCTCTCATGGACTTGTCATTCTCCCACCTCCCCTCCCTCCATGGGCTCTTTATATAGCCTCCATGAGGGATTAGATTAAGCTAATCTTCTTGATTAACATAATCCTAGATGATGTATGGCATCTTTGAAAATATGGAGCATAGTGGATGGGACAAGTCCCCACCTTGGTCATCATGCAAGAAGCCAAGGGTGGTGGTAGACAACATAGATAAATGGAGCTAGATTACAAGAGGTGGGTGGCCAAAGCACATTATTATAATATATTTACAAGAAGGATAGAGTGGAAAGTTGGTGTGGTGAAAGAGAGAAGAAAATTGCATGTAGCCAGCAGTCTGCGCCTTCGTAACTTCAAATCCGTGAGGAATTTGAAAAAAGTTTCTTCTGCAACTTTGTAGACCAGGTCGAAACCGATCGGCCTTCGCGGGAATTTTCTTGAAATTAGCTTTTTCTTGGGAGTTATTGAGATTATAAAAAAGGCTTCCAAAAGCTGCTTTGACTTTAGTATCCCATATGTATATAAATACATATAAGCATGTGACAAAAGGGGTCCATGCTTGTAAGCTTTTGTGCAAGATCCAAATGACACCATGATGTGGATATTGACTTGTGTGCAAGGGTGAGGTGTCCTCTAATGATGGTGATAGATTCCAAATCTTAGTGATGCAGACGGGGCCCATGTGTAGTTGGAGGCTAGTCCTTTGAAAAAATCTATGCATTCACTCAACTCCTAGGTGTAATCCATTTTCATCTTCACTAAGATAACCATCCCTTTGACCCTTTACATTGACATGCCTTCTAAGAACTTGTTCCTCCCATTTGCTAGAGTTATCATAATCGAGAAGCAATGTAGCATACCTAGTGCTTGAAGAGTAAACCCAAAGTGATATGGTAAGCTCTTGATAGGGGCTTTGGCCAAAATTTTGTGGTAATAATCCGGGTTGTAAAAAACCCGGATCAATGGTATACCATTGATTGGTAGAAAAGCTAAATGGGTCTCCCTTTGCTTTGCATGCAGTTACAAGAGAAGTGCAAGTAACAAAATGTATTAATTGAGCTCATCAATTAATCAAGAATATATATATATATATATATATATATATATATATATATATATAGTACTATTACATATGACAAGGTTGATACATAAGGGGTTGAATGGGCAACCGGGAGAGAGAGAGAGAGAGAGAGGTGTAGTTATACTTGCTATATCTAATGAACCTTGACATCTACAACAGGCTAGGTGCACATCTCATAACCACCAAGTGTGTTTTTCATGTTCCACCTCATTGTTTGTAGGTGGCTCTATTGTCTTACTACTATAGTTTTGGAAATGTTTACCAACACTAAGAAAGGTGAGCCAAACCTCTCTCCTCACATGTATGCAATTGGACCCATCAACAATAAACCTTTTTAAAAATTGGGAGCATTGATTGCAATGAAAAATGAAGCATATATCATTTTGTCCAACTCTGTGTGTGTGTGTGTGTGTGTGTGTGATGAACATTGGGATAAGCCAAACTAGGACACTTCACCTCTCCAAGCACACTACTAGAACACTTTTCATAGACTAGCACTCCACATGGAGCTGCAATAGAAGAGGACAATATCCTAGTCTTGCTACCAGAGCGGATCAACTCAATTGTCGTGCGCATGCGTGTGTGCGTGCGTGCGTGCGTGCATGCACGCGCACGCACTTGTGTGTGTGTGTGTGTGTGTGTGTGTGTGTGGTAAATGAAAGTCGTGATAAGACAAACTAGGACACTTCACCTCTCCCCAAGCACACTACTAGAACACTTTTCACATGCTAGCACTCCACATGGAACTAGAATAGAAGAGGACAATGTCCTAGTCGCTACGATGGATCATTTCACTAACAATTGACTAGCACTACCCAGCCGCATAGTCACACATTAAGGTTGTGGAAGACTGTTTAAACATGTTGCCAAGGTCACTTATCCTTCATGCAAGCATGTTTACCTTCCCTATGAGTATAGAGAAAGGGGAAGGGGGAGGGGCAGGGGAGGAAGTTCACACTTCTACACGAAACACACACAGACACAGATGAACCTTCCATCTGGCCTCTTCATCCCTCCTGCAAACCTAGAGAGAGAGAGAGATAGAGAGAGAGAGAGAGACTATGTAAAACCCTAGATATCCTTTGCCAACGGAAATTCAACAAATTTACATGTCATTTATTAAGTAGAGCCCACCAAACTGACTCAAATGAAGGCATTCACACCACCACATTGCATATATGGGCTTTCAAAGCAATCAAAATATATTTTTCTCCTTTTTTACAAAAATATTTAGAGGTTTGGGAGCATTCTAAGATTGCCATGTAGAATCAAGGCAAGTTTGGTATTTCTTTCAATTATAAGATAGTATAAATCGCTCTCATTTTTTCATAAATTATCTAGAGGTTTGAGAGCATTCTAAGATTTTCGTGTAGAATTTGGGCAAGTTTGGTATTTCTTTCAATTATAAGATAGTTTACATATAGATAGATGTACTATGCATATAGACTAGGTACTTTGCAACTAGCTCCTCCCGATGCTTCACACTAGGGTTCTTCTAGTGCTTCACACCAATATTCACTTGATGCTTCACATGGAAGTTTGAAGCACCAATAGTTGTAATACTTATGATACTATATGGAGCCCCAAGAGGAACACCAAGGAAACGAGATTTCTACTACAAGAAAATCTATCTTGTACTATCAACAAACATCTTTTTCATATTTGATATGATCACCACAAAGAAAAGAACACCACGAATAAGAAATCTTCACATAATTTCATAGAAACAATCCTCCCACGGCTTTATCTTTAACAAAATCCATCATTCTCTTCATATTCTTCATAGAATTATTTGATAGACCACAAAAACACAAAAGGATATACCAATTTCAATTGAAAGATATCACATATTATTCATCTTCAAAGTTTCATAGCTTTCTCTCACAATCTCTCATAGGTAGATACATTGTTTGGTATAGAGTTGGCTCTCTCTCTCTCTCTCTCTCTCTCTCTCTCTCTCTCTCTCTCTCTCTCTCTCTCTCTCAATAGTACATCATATCCTCACTACAATACTCAATAATCACTCACAATAATCCTTCTTTGGTTGTGATTACCCCTCCCAAGAGGTGTGTCTGATATGAAAGGTCACCAGAGCCATTACAATAACTCTTCATAGCTCACTACTGTCACTTCACTCCTCTGCTCTTACATCTTTAGCAACTGCTTCTTCCACTTCATTGAGGTCTTTTGAACTTGCATTCACCTCTTTCCAAGGCTAGAAAACTTTCCCATACCACCCTCATCTAATAGAACACTTACAGAGGCATACAGAACATAAGAGAACAGGAACAGAAGCTCTACAAAAGATCAACAGAGGGTTATAGAAGGTCAACAGAAAGCATCCAACTTAACAAAAAGCATCCAACTCAACTAAAACCAATAAAAATGATCAAAAACCATTCAATGAACTTTGAAACAACCTCAAACTTTATCAATCCTTACTCCATCTGTCACAACTCTATAGAAACAGAATTTGTATCCTTTTTCATTAATTTGTCTATATAATGATTTATTAAATTTATTTCCTTTGCACTAATTAGATATAAAGAAAAGTGCATTGGAGCTGGCCACTGATGAGTGGTCACAGGTGATGGTGGACCCACGCGGTGGGTTAGAGAAAAGATAGTTCACACTTCCACCTATATGGCCCGATTGGGCGCCTGTGACCAGAACTCACGCATATCAAGGTTGGACTCGCACACAGAAAAGATTGATGCCTTGAAGTGTGGGCTAGATCCACCAGAACAGACAGTTACAATCAACAAGATGGCATGATCATGAAATGCTTGTATAATGTGCATGTGTGGGCTGAAAGCTTGAAATGCACATTTCTTTGCATAGGAAAGTCACATGAAGATTCGGATACCGTTTTTGCGATGTACAAGGAAAAAGCTTTCATATGACACCCATATTGGGGGTCCCTAAATTTTAGGAGATCCCTAAATTTTAGGAGCCTCGAATTAGCCTAAAAATGCTAGTCCTAAAAAATAGGGATATCATTCTAATAATAGTAAGTTCTGTACTCTGATTGTGCTTACTAAATTTGGTTGTTTCTATTCTTGACAGTATTCAACCCAAAAAGGAAGGCCATAGAGAAGAGACAAGTGTCAAGACACTTGTCACACAAGTTCCCAAGTGTCCCACCACTTGTCACATCTCATGACATGTGGCTGGACACTTGTCTTGTGCTACTCCACTTTCCCCTTTTGTACTAGCTCTTCCCTCTCTATAAATAAGAGCTCGTTTTTCTTCATTCAACATCATTTTTCTTTGTTGTAAACTCATGTACAGCACCCACAGATAGCCAGAAACTGGCCCCATCCATCCCCATCATCATCCCCCACTTCTCCATTATCAAATTCCTCCATATTCCCTCTTCTATCACTGCTATTTTACAGAACAGCAAGCGTGTAAATTCATTACAGCACCTCCTTCTCAAGCTCTTTCTTCCATTTTAGCAAAAAGAAGCAAGCCCTATCCATGTACTACTGTTCAACGATGGAGAAAGGCTGATTTCCCCTCTTTCTTCTCTTATACTGTAAAGAAATTAGTTCTTATCATTGCATAATAGATAATGCATGTGTGTTTGTACATCTTTTCATGATCTTGTGAGAGTGAGAATTACTTCTTCTCACTCTCAGGTTGATTGTAACTGAGCTCTTCCCTAAGGGACTTGGGTTGAGCAGAAATACATTCCTTCGGGGGGGTTGCCCATCTTCAACCCTCAATCTTGTCTCCATTACTTTTACATTTTCATGGCTGTAATTTTGTGAGTAATTTTCATTTTCAACTTTAAGTGTTCATTCTCTTTTATATTAAATCTCGAAAACAAGCGAATATCATAATTGTTAAGTATAGTACGTTGTTCGGGGCGTTTACAGTGGTATCAGAGCTTTGGCTCGGTCCTCACCACAACACTGGTAGTGCTTACAATTATAAGTTTGTTTGTTTTCAGCCCTTGCATTGAGTGCTTGAGCATATTTTTTTCTTAAGAGTCTCAATGGATCAGTCAAGTGCTATCGTTCAAGCCATTCAAAGTCTTAGAGAGGAGAATCAACAAATTCGTGACCAACTTCTCAAACTAGAAAAAGTTGAGAATCCCAAAGAATTCAAGGAAAAAAGCCCATCTGCTTCAAGGAGACAAAGCCATACCAATGAAAGGAGCCGATCAAGAAGTCCAACTACTTCTAAGAGGCAGTCCCATTCTACTTCAAGACAAAGAAAGAGATCGCGTCGAAGCTCATCCTCTTCTTCAAAGTCATCTGGCGCCTACTCTAATGGACCCTCTTCTAGTGACGAAGAGTCACACCCTTCTCGTGGAAGACCTCATCATCGTCAAAGGCGTCGACATTCTTCACCCTCGTCTCCATCTTCATCCCCATCAAGCAGTTTATCATCTTCAACCTCAAGATCCGGGCATGGACGAAGGCATAAGAAGAAGAAGAAGACTAAGTCACTATCTCAACTTGAAAAGAAGATCAAGTTCAGTATGTATGATAGTTCCCGAAATCCTAATCTTCTTCTGAAGTTTATTTGTCAATTTCAAATTTTGTATGGTCGTGACAAGTATAAAGAAAAGAAAAGATTAAGTTTGCAGCTTTACATTTAACCGACTTAGCCCATACTTGGTGGACGGGGTTGGAATATGATCATGCTACCCCAAAATCATGGCGGTCCTTTGTTCGCATGATACAAAGCCAATTTCTTCCTGTTCATTTCAAAAGAGATGTAAAAATGGAATGGGATCGGCTTTGGCAAAGGAAAAATGAGTCACTTGGTGACTATACCAAGAGATTTTGGGAGCTACTTTTGAAGGTCCAACATTTCAAGAAGATCAGCAGTTCGGAAAAGCTTAGGAAGTTTCAAGGAGGTTTGCATTTTAAACTTCGTACTGCTCTTAATCATTATCATTGTTCTAGTCTCAGGGAACTCATTGACCATGCTGAGACATGGGAAATGGAGCACACTGGCAACAAATCATTCCAAAAGAATGATAAGAAGAGAGTAGCTGATGATGAGGAGTATTCAACCCCAAATGAAGGACAAAAACAGCGGCAAAAGTAGCCATCAAATCAAAAGAAGATGAAGCCCTATGCACCTCCTAATGCTCCTCAATTTCGCTCCAATCTATACCCACAAGCAAAGCAACTTTCCGAAGAAGAAAAGCAACGCTTCATGAAATAAAGAAAGTGCTTTAAATGTGGACAAACAGGCCACATAGCGAAGCAATGTCCAAACAAGGGACAAAGCAAGGTTTCTGACAACAAGCCTAAGTCGCCAGTGAAAATCAATGCTATCAATGATGTAGCAAACACACCTCACACTCCAGAGACACGCAAATTTTTAAAAGCTTGGGGACAGTTGCAAGGCAAGCAAGCACTATTCTTGATAGATCTTGGGGCAAATGAAAATATCATTTTCTTGCAATTAGCTAAAGAGCTTGGATTAAAGAATGAAGAGATGGACACTCCGGCAGGAGTTCGCCAAGCTTTAAATGCTTATGAAGGTGACACAGTGAAGACTGTGACACCCTACATTGGCAAGCTCAAGTTTCAAATTCAAGACTACAGTGACGAAGATACCTTCTGTATCGAAGATCTTGATGGTTGCGATGTGATTCTTGGCATGCCCTGGAATCATAGAGTAGATTCCACCATCTTCTCTCAAAAAAAGAAGGTAGAACTCACCAACAAAGGCAAGAAGTACGAGATCCAAGCTGGAGTTTCTGGAGACACCATACCTATGGTAAGCCATATGCAAGTCTCTAGAGCAATTAAGGATTGTGTTCAATGTTGTTTGCTTTATGTCACTGACGTAAAAGATAATATGAATGCTGAAAACCAAGAGCGACTTCAGCTCTTGGAAAAGTATAAAGATTATTTTTCGGAAGATCTTCCTTATCAGCTTCCCCCAGAAAGGCCAGAAGACCATCATATTGATATTATCCCGGGCAGTTCTCCTCCTAATATAGCACCATACCGTGTGAGCCGTCCTCAACAAGAAGAAATCAGAAAGCAAGTCAAAGACCTACTCAACCGTGGGCTAATTAGGCCAAATAGCTCACCATTTTGTTCACCGGTTCTTCTTGTTCAAAAGAAAGATGGCACATTCAGGATGTGCATTGATTATCGAGCCCTCAACAAAATCACTGTGAAGAATCGGTTTCCTATTCCCAGAATTGATGACATTTTGGATCGTCTAGGAGGCTCAAAGGTTTTCATCCGCATTGATCTAAAGAGTGGTTATCATCAAATTAGGGTAATACCACAAGATGTACACAAAACTGCTTTCCGCACTTCATACGGTCTTTATGAATTCTTGGTGGTTCCTTTCGGATTAACCAATGGACTAGCCACCTTTAATTGAATGATGGAGCGCATCTTTAGAGAGCATCGACAATATGTCGGTACTTTCTTTGATGATATTCTTGTCTTTAGCAAGAATGAAGAGGAGCATCATCAACACTTGGAAATTGTTCTACAATTACTTCAACAAAATCAACTCTTGGTAAATGGTAAAAAGAGTGAATTTTTCATGCATAAAATAAATTACCTTGGGCATGTCATCTCTTTTGAAGGGATTCAGATGGATCCTGAAAAGATCAGGATAATCCAAGAATGGCCTCATCTTCATGATGTACATGAGGTGTGATCGTTTCTTGGCTTATGCTCTTATTATCGCCGCTTCATCAAGCATTTTGCACATATGGCTTCTCCACTTCATGACCTTACAAAGAAGAAGATCTCTTTCCAATGGAAGGAAAAAGAGAAGGAAACCTTCACAAGGCTGAAAACAGCTCTTACTTCTGGACCTGTTCTTATCATTCCAGATTTGGTAAAACCATTTACGGTGGAAGCAAATGCTTGCGGTGATTGTATTAGTGCAGTGCTAAATCAAGAAGGCCATGCCGTAGCCTTTGAAAGCCGCCGTCTAAATGATGTGGAGAAAAGGTATGACATTTATGAAAAGGAGCTCTTAGCAGTGGTTCATGCTTTAAAGATATGGAAATATTATCTTTTAGGCAATGAATTCCTTATTAAAACTGATCATCAAAGCTTGAAGTATTTCAAGACTCAAAAGCATTTGCAGGAGAAACATGCAAGATGGAAAAATTTCTTGTCTATGTTTCATTTTCAAATTATGTACACTTTGTAAACGCCCCGAACAACGTAGTATGCTTAACAATTATGATGTTCGCTTGTTTTCGAGATTTAATATAAAAGAGAATGAACACTTAAAGCTGAAAATAAAAATTACTCACAAAATTACAGCCATGAAAATGTAAAAGTAATGGAGACAAGATTGAGGATTGAAGATGGGCAACTCCCCCCCTCCCCGAAGGAATGTATTTCTGCTCAACACAAGTCCCTTAGGGAAGAGCTCAGTTACAATCAACCTGAGAGTGAGAAGAAGTAATTCTCACTCTCACAAGATCATGCAAAGATTGTACAAACACACATGCATTATCTATTATGCAATGATAATAACTGATTTCTTTACAGTATGAGAGAAAAAAAAGGGGAATTCAGCCTTTCTCCATCGTTGATCAGCACTACATGAATAGGGCTTGCTTCTTGTAGCTAAAATGGAAGAAAGAGCTCGAGAAGGAGGTGATGTAATGAAATTACAGGCTTGCTGTCCTGTAAAACAGCAGTGATAGAAGAGGAAATATGGAGGAATTTGATAATGGAGAAGTGGGGGATGATGATGGGGATGGATGGGGCTAGTTTCTGGCTATTTGTGGGTGTTGTACATGAGTTTACAGCAAAGAAAAATGATGTTGAATGAAAAAAAACGAGCTCTTATTTATAGGAGAGGGGAGAGCTAGTACAAAAAGGGAAAGTGGAGTAGCACAAGACAAGTGTCCAGCCACATGTCATGAGATGTGACAAGTGGTGGGACACTTGGGAACTTGTGTGACAAGTGTCTTGACACTTGTCTCTTCTCTATGGCCTTCCTTTTTGGGTTGAATACTGTCAAGAATAGAAACAACAAAATTTAGTAAGCACAGTCAGAGTACATAACTTACTATTTTTAGAATGACATCCCTATTTTTTAGGACTAGCATTTTTAGGCTAATTCGAGGCTCCTAAATTTTAGGAGGTCCCTAAAATTTAGGGATCTCCTAAAATTTAGGGACCCCCCCCCCCAATATGGGTGTCATATGAAATCTTTTTCCGTGTACATCGCAAAAATGGTATCCGAATCTTCATGTGACTTTCCTATGCAAAGAAATGTGCATTTCAAGCTTTCAGCCCACACATGCACATTATACAAGCATTTCATTTTCATGATCATGACATCTTGTTGATTGTAACTGTCTGTTCTGGTGGATCTAGCCCACAATTCAAGGCATCAATCCTTTCGGTGTGCGAGGCTAACCCTGATATTCGTGAGTTCTAGTCACAGGCGCCCAATCGGGCCATATAGATGGAAGTGTGAACTATCTTTTCTCTAACCCATCGCGTGGGTCCACCATAACCTGTGACCACTCATCAGTGGCCAGCTCCAATGCACTTTTCTTTATATCTAATTAGTGCAAAGGAAATAAATTTAATAAATCATTATATAGACAAATTAATAAAAAAGGATACAAATTCTGTTTCTATAGAGTTGTGACAGCCCTCTGGCTTTTATTCAGCTATCCTCAGCTAAAAAGCTTCTTGATATTGCTGTAGAATATTTGGGTAATCCTTCATGAGTTTTTCATCTACCCACTTTGCATCTGTTGTGGGTAGATTCTTGAATTTTAGTAAGAATTTTCGTGTCACAAGGCCACTTCTCGTGGTTCGATCCTTGAGAAACAAAATCTTTTCAGGTTCCAAGAGTTGCTCTGTTTCTTCAACTTCTGGGGGATCTTCAGTAATGGGTTCCTTTGGTTCTGGTCCTATGTAAGGTTTTAGCAAACTTACATGAAAAGCGTTGTGTATTTTCCAATGAGCAGGAAGCTCAAGTCGATAAGAAACTTCATTTATTTTCTCAATCACTTTGAAGGGTCCAAAGTATCTACTCGAGAGCTTTGGAAAAGATGAATTTTGACCAGAACCTTGTTTGAGCCTGCTTTTATCAAACTTTAGCAAGACATATTGACCTTTTTCAAAAGCCAAAGGTCTTCTTCGTTTATCTGCTTGCTTCTTTTGTCGCTCTTGGGCAACTTTGATAGTGGCTCGAACTTGATCCATTGCGGTTTTTAAATTTGAAGCAAACTCATCAGCAGCAAAAATCTTATCTTTAGTGCGAATAATTGGAGGAGGAATCACTTTACCCTGTACTATTTCATTTGGAGCTTTCCCTGTGGATGAGTGCACTGTATTGTCGTAAGCAAACTCCAATAATGGAAGATATTTCTCCCATTGTGACTTATGTTCACTAACATAAGCTTTCAACATATCCAAAAGAGTGAGATTCATCACCTCTATTTGGCCGTCAGTTTGAGGATGAAAAGCTGAGGAGAACTTTAAAGTGGTTCCCAAATTCTCAAATAAAGCACGCCAAAAGTTACTTGTGAATTTGGAGTCTCTATCTGAAATGATCTCAGAAGGCATATCATGTAATCTGAAGATATGTTGAATGAAAAGTCTTGCAGCTTGTGCAGATTTCAATGTTTTATGGCATGGAATAAAATGTGATTGTTTGATGAATCTATCAACTATGACCCAAATCATATCGTGACCTTGAGGTGTTCTTGGAATACCTGAGATGAAATCCATTGTGATAGATTCCCATGGATCTTTGGGCACTGGAAGAGGTTGCAACAATCCTGGAATCTTCTGCCTATCATATTTGGATTTTTGGCATACCAGACAAGCCTCAATGAAGTTATGTGTATCTCTTCGTAATGTTGGCCAATAAAAGTAGCGCTCAATTGCACTTAGAGTGGCTGCCCTCCCTCTATGCCCTGCATAAGGGGATTCATGACTTTCTTTAAGCACCTTTTGTCGAACAGGAAGAGTGACACAAAGGCGATTGTTCACGAGAAGGTAACCGTCTTTGATGGAATAATCTGGATGAGAACCTCCTTGCTGTAAATTTGACCAAATTGCTGCAAAATCAGTATCTTCATCATAAGTATTCTTCATCATTTGAAAATCTTCATGATGAGCGACTGTAATAGTTGCAATGCGAGGCACTCTAGAAAGTGCATCAGCAACTACATTTTGTTTCCCTAGAGTGTACATAATTTGAAAATGAAACATAGACAAGAAATTTTCCCATCTTGCATGTTTCTCCTGCAAATGCTTTTGAGTCTTGAAATGCTTCAAGCTTTGATGATTTGTTTTAATAAGGAATTCATTGCCTAAAAGATAATGTTTCCATATCTTTAAAGCATGAACCACTGCTAAGAGCTCCTTTTCATAAATGGCATACCTTTTCTCCACATCATTTAGACGGCGGCTTTCAAAGGCTATGGCATGGCCTTCTTGATTTAACACTGCACCAATACAATCACCGCAAGCATCTGCTTCCACCACAAATGGTTTTACCAGATCTGGAATGATAAGAACAGGTCCAGAAGTAAGATCTGTTTTCAGCCTTGTGAAGGATGCCTTCTCTTTTTCCTTCCATTGGAAAGAGATCTTCTTCTTTGTAAGGTCATGAAGTGGAGAAGTCATATGTGCAAAATGCTTGATGAAGCGGCGGTAATAAGAACATAAGCCAAGAAACGATCGCACCTCATGTACATCACGAAGATGAGGCCATTCTTGGATTATCCAGATCTTTTCAGGATCCATGTGAATCCCTTCAAAAGAGATGACATGCCCAAGGTAATTTATTTTATGCATGAAAAATTCACTCTTTTTACCATTTACCAAGAGTTGATTTTGTTGTAGTAATTGTAGAACAATTTCCAAGTGTTGATGATGCTCCTCTTCATTCTTGCTAAAGACAAGAGTATCATCAAAGAAAGTACCGACATATTGTCGATGCTCTCTAAAGATGCGCTCCATCATTCAATTAAAGGTGGCTAGTCCATTGGTTAATCCGAAAGGAACCACCAAGAATTCATAAAGACCGTATGAAGTGCAGAAAGCAGTTTTGTGTACATCTTGTGGTATTACCCTAATTTGATGATAACCACTCTTTAGATCAATGCGGCTGAAAACCTTTGAGCCTCCTAGACAATCCAAAATGTCGTCAATTCTGGGAATAGGAAACCGATTCTTCACAGTGATTTTGTTGAGGGCTTGATAATCAATGCACATCCTGAATGTGCCATCTTTCTTTTGAACAAGAAGAACCGGTGAACAAAATGGTGAGCTACTTGGCCTAATTAGCCCACGGTTGAGTAGGTCTTCGACTTGCTTTCTGATTTCTTCTTGTTGAGGACGGCTCACACGGTATGGTGCTATATTAGGAGGAGAACTGCCCGGGATAATATCAATATGATGGTCTTCTGGCCTTTCTGGGGGAAGCTAATAAGGAAGATCTTCCGAAAAACAATCTTTATACTTTTCCAAGAGCTGAAGTTGCTCTTGGTTTTCAGCATTCATATTATCTTTTACATCAATGACATAAAGCAGACAACATTGAACACAATCCTTAATTGCTCTAGAGACTTGCATATGGCGTACCATAGGTATGGTGTCTCCAGAAACTCCAGCTTGGATCTCGTACTTCTTGCCTTTGTTGGTGAGTTCTACCTTATTTTTCTGAGAGAAGATGGTTGAATCTACTTTATGATTCTAGGGCATGCCAAGAATCACATCGCAACCATCAAGGTCTCCGATACAGAAGGTATCTTCGTCACTGTAGCCTTGAATTTGAAACTTAAGCTTGCCAATGTAGGGTATCATAGTCTTCACTGTGTCACCTTCATCAGCATTTAAAGCTTGGCGAACTTCTGCCGGAGTGTCCATCTCTTCATTCTTTAATCCAAGCTCTTTAGCTAATTGCAAGGAAATTATATTTTCATTCGTCCCAAGATCTATCAAGAATAGTGCTTGCTTACCTTGCAACTGTCCCCAAGCTTTTAATAATTTGCGCGTCTCTGGAGTGTGAGTTGTGTTTGCAACTACATCACTGATAGCATTGATTTTCACTGGCGACTTAGGCTTGTTGTCAGAAACCTTGCTTTGTCCCTTGTTTGGACATTGCTTCGCTATGTGGCCTGTTTGTCCACATTTAAAGCACTTCCCTTCTTTCATGAAGCGTTGCTTTTCTTCTTCAGAAAATTTCTTTGCTTGTGGGTATAGATTGGAGCGAAATTGAGGAGCATTAGGAGGTGCATAGGGCTTCATCTTCTTTTGATTTGATCGCTGCTTTTGTCGCTGTTTTTGTCCTTCATTTGGGGCTGAATACTCCTCATCGTCAGCTACTCTCTTGTTATCATTCTTTTGGAATGATTTATTGCCATTGTGCTCCATTTCCCATGTCTCAGCATGGTCAATGAGTTCCCTGAGACTAGAACAATGATAATGATTAAGAGCAGTACGAAGTTTAAAATGCAAACCTCCTTCAAACTTCCTAAGCTTTTCCGAACTGCTGATCTTCTTGAAATGTTGGACCTTCAAAAGTAGCTCCCAAAATCTCTTGGTATAGTCACCAAGTGACTCATTTTTCCTTTGCCAAAGCCGATCTCATTCCATTTTTACATCTCTTTTGAAATGAATAGGAAGAAATTGGCTTTGTATTATGCAAACAAAGGACCGCCATGATTTTGGGGCAGCATGATCATATTCCAACCCCGTCCACCAAGTATGGGCTAAGTCGGTTAAATGTAAAGCTGCAAACTTAATCTTTTCTTTTTCTTTATACTTGTCACGACCATACAAAATTTGAAATTGACGAATAAACTTCAGAAGAAGATCAGGATTTCGGGAACCATCATACATACTGAACTTGATCTTCTTTTCAAGTTGAGATAGTGACTTAGTCTTCTTCTTCTTCTTATGCCTTCGTCCATGCTCGGATCTTGAGGTTGAAGATGATGAAGTGCTTGATGGGGATGAAGATGGAGACGAGCTGGGTGAAGAATGTCGATGCCTTTGACGATGATGAGGTCTTCCACGAGAAGGGTGTGACTCTTCATTACTAGAAGAGGATCCATCAGAATAGGTGCCAGATGACTTTGAAGAAGAGGATGAGCTTCGACGCGATCTCTTTCTTTGTCTTGAAGTAGAATGGGACTGCCTCTTAGAAGTAGTTGGACTTCTTGATCGGCTCCTTTCATTGGTATGGCTTTGTCTCCTTGAAGTAGATGGGCTTCTTTCCTTGAATTCTTTGGGATTCTCAACTTTTTCTAGTTTGAGAAGTTGCTCACGAATTTGCTGATTCTCCTCTCTAAGACTTTGAATGGCTTGAAGGATAGCACTCGATTGATCCATTGAGACTAAAGAAAAAAAATATGCTTAAGCACTCAATGCAAGGGCTGAAAACAAACAAACTTATAGTTGTAAGCACTACCAGTGTTGGGGGTGAGGACCGAGCCAAAGCTCTGATACCACTGTAAACGCCCCGAACAACGTAGTATGCTTAACAATTATGATGTTCGCTTGTTTTCGAGATTTAATATAAAAGAGAATGAACACTTAAAGCTGAAAATGAAAATTACTCACAAAATTACAGCCATGAAAATGTAAAAGTAATGGAGACAAGATTGAGGGTTGAAGATGGGCAAACCCCCCCCCCCAAAGGAAGAGCTCAACCCAAGTCCCTTAGGGAAGAGCTCAGTTACAATCAACCTGAGAGTGAGAAGAAGTAATTCTCACTCTCACAAGATCATGCAAAGATTGTACAAACACACATGCATTATCTATTATGCAATGATAATAACTGATTTCTTTACAGTATGAGAGAAAAAAAAGGGGAATTCAGCCTTTCTCCATCGTTGATCAGCACTACATGGATAGGGCTTACTTCTTGTAGCTAAAATGGAAGAAAGAGCTCGAGAAGGAGGTGCTGTAATGAATTTATAGGCTTGCTGTCCTGTAAAACAGCAGTGATAGAAGAGGAAATATGGAGGAATTTGATAATGGAGAAGTGGGGGATGATGATGGGGATGGATGGGGCCAGTTTCTGGCTATTTGTGGGTGCTGTACATGAGTTTACAGCAAAGAAAAATGATGTTGAATGAAGAAAAACGAGCTCTTATTTATAGGAGAGGGGAGAGCTAGTACAAAAGGGGAAAGTGGAGTAGCACAAGACAAGTGTCCAGCCACATGTCATGAGATGTGACAAGTGGTGGGACACTTGGGAACTTGTGTGACAAGTGTCTTGACACTTATCTCTTCTCTATGGCCTTCCTTTTTGGGTTGAATACTGTCAAGAATAGAGACAACCAAATTTAGTAAGCACATTCAGAGTACATAACTTACTATTTTTAGAATGACATCCCTATTTTTTAGGACTAGCATTTTTAGGCTAATTCGAGGCTCCTAAATTTTAGGAGGTTCCTAAAATTTAGGGACCTCCTAAAATTTAGAGAACCCCCCAATATAGGTGTCATATGAAAGCTTTTTCCGTGTACATCGCAAAAATGGTATCCGAATCTTTATGTGACTTTCCTATGCAAAGAAATGTGCATTTCAAGCTTTCCGCCCACACATGCACATTATACAAGCCTTTCATGATCATGCCATCTTGTTGATTGTAAATGTCTGTTTTGGTGGATCTAGCCCACACTTCAAGGCATCAATCCTTTCGGTGTGCGAGTCTAACCCTGATATTCGTGAGTTCTAGTCACAGGCGCCCAATCGGGCCATATAGATGGAAGTGTGAACTATCTTTTCTCTAACCCACCGTATGGGTCCACCATAACCTGTGACCACTCATCAGTGGCCAGCTCCAATGCACTTTTCTTTATATCTAATTAGTGCAAAGGAAATAAATTTAATAAATCATTATATAGACAAATTAATGAAAAAGGATACAAATTCTGTTTCTATAGAGTTGTGACACACTCCAAGGAAACAAAATGTAGTTGATGATACATTTCTAGAGTGCCTCGCATTGCAACTATTACAGTGGCTCATCATGAAGATTTTCAAACAATGAAGAATACTTATGATGAAGATACTGATTTTGCAGCAATTTGGTCAAATTTATAGCAAGGAGGTTCTCATCCAGATTATTCCATCAAAGACGGTTACCTTCTCATGAACAATCGCCTTTGTGTCACTCTTCCTATTCAATTCCTTATTAAAACTTATCAAAGCTTGAAGTATTTCAAGACTCAAAAGCATTTGTAGGAGAAACATGCAAGATGGGAAAATTTATTGTCTATGTTTAATTTTCAAATTATGTGCACTCCAGGGAAACAAAATGTAGTTGATGATGCACTTTCTAGAGTGCCTCGCATTGCAACTATTACAGTGGCTCATCATGAAGATTTTCAAACGATGAAGAATACTTATGATGAAGATACTGATTTTGCAGCAATTTGGTCAAATTTACAGCAAGGAGGTTCTCATCCAGTTTATTCCATCAAAGACGGTTACCTTCTCATGAACAATCGCCTTTGTGTCACTCTTCCTATTCGACAAAAGGTGCTTAACGAAAGTCATGAACCCCCTTATGCAGGGCATAGAGGGAGGGCAGCCACTCTAAGTGCAATTGAGCGCTACTTTTATTGGCCAACATTATGAAGAGATACACATAACTTCATTGAGGCTTGTCTGGTATGCCAAAAATCCAAATATGATAGGCAGAAGATTCCAGGATTGTTGCAACCTCTTCCAGTGCCCAAAGATCCATGGGAATCTATCACAATGGATTTCATCTCAGGTATTCCAAGAACACCTCAAGGTCATGATATGATTTGGGTCATAATTGATAGATTCAGCAAACAATCACATTTTATTCCATGTCATAAAACATTGAAATCCGCACAAGCTGCAAGACTTTTCATTCAACAATATCTTCAGATTACATGGTATGCCTTCTGAGATCATTTCAGATAGAGACTCCAAATTCACAAGTAACTTTTGGCGTGCTTTATTTGAGAATTTGGGAACCACTTTAAAGTTCTCCTCG